>NC_090924.1:1460242863-1460545893 GCF_040938575.1 Ambystoma mexicanum | reverse complement strand
AACTCATAAACCTTGGGAGGAGATTAAGAAGGACACACCCAGCCCGGGAGCCTTCACACCCATATGCATTACTCATAAACCTTGGGAGGAGATTAAGAAGGACACACCCACCCCGGAAGCCTTCACACCCATCTGCATAACTCATAAACCTGGGAGAAGATTAAGAAGGACACACCCAGCCCAGAAGCCCTCACACCCATCTGCATAACTCAGAAACCTCTGAGAAGATCAAGAAGGACACACACAGCCCGGAAGCCCTCACACCCATCTGCATAACTCATAAACCTGGGAGAAGAGCAAGAAGGACACACCCAGCCTGGAAGCATCCACACCCATCTACATAACTCATAAACCTTGGGAGGAGATTAAGAAGGACACAGCCAGCCTGGAAGCCTTCACACCCATCTGCATAACTAATAAACCTGCGAGAAGATTAAGAAGGACACACCCAGCCTGGAAGCCTTCACACCCATCTGCATAACTCATAAACCTTTGGAGGAGATTAAGATGGACACACAGTCTGGAAGAATTCACACCCATCTACATAACTCATAAACCTGGGAGAAGAAAAAGACGGACAAACCCAGCCCGGAAGCCCTCACACCCATCTGCATAACTCATAAACCTCTGAAAAGATCAAGAAGGGCACACCCAGCCCGGAAGCCTTCACCCCCATCTTCATAACTCATAAACCTTTGGAGGAGATTAAGATGGACACACAGTCTGGAAAAATTCACACCCATCTACATAACTCATAAACCTGGAAGAAGAGAAAGACGGACACACCCAGCCTGGAAGCATTCACACATATCTGCATAGCTCATAAACCTGGGAGGAGATTTAAAAGGACACACCCAGCCCGGAAGCCCTCACATCCATCTGCATAACTCAGAAACCTCTGAGAAGATCAAGAAGGACACACATAGCCCGGAAGCCCTCACACCCATCTGCACTCATAAGCCTGGGAGAAGAGCAAGAAGGACACACCCAGCCTGGAAGCATCCACACCAATCTGCATTACTCAGAAACCTGGGTGAAGATTAAGAAGGACACACCCAGCCCGGAAGCCTTCACATCCATCTGCATAACTCATAAACCTGGGAGAAGATCAAGAAGGACACACCCAGCATGGAAGAATTCACACCCGTCTACATAACTCATAAACCTGGGAGAAGAGAAAGACGGACACACCCAGCCTGGAAGCATTCATACACATCTTAATAACTCATAAACCTGGGAGGAGATTAAGACGGACACACCCAGCCTGGAAGCCCTCATACCCATCTGCATAACTCATATACCTCTGAGAAGATCAAGAAGGACACACCCAGTCCGGAAGTCTTCACATCCATCTGCATAACTCAGAAACCTGGGAGAAGAATAAGAAGGACACATCCAGCCTGGAAGCCCTCACACCCATCTGCATAACTCATAAACCTCTGAAAAGATCAAGAAGGGCACACCCAGCCCGGAAGCCTTCACCCCCATCTTCATAACTCATAAACCTTTGGAGGAGATTAAGATGGACACACAGTCTGGAAAAATTCACACCCATCTACATAACTCATAAACCTGGAAGAAGAGAAAGACGGACACACCCAGCCTGGAAGCATTCACACATATCTGCATAGCTCATAAACCTGGGAGGAGATTTAAAAGGACACACCCAGCCCGGAAGCCCTCACATCCATCTGCATAACTCAGAAACCTCTGAGAAGATCAAGAAGGACACACATAGCCCGGAAGCCCTCACACCCATCTGCACTCATAAGCCTGGGAGAAGATTAAGAAGGACACACCCAGCCCAGAAGCCCTCACACCCATCTGCATAACTCAGAAACCTCTGAGAAGATCAAGAAGGACACACACAGCCCGGAAGCCCTCACACCCATCTGCATAACTCATAAACCTTGGGAGGAGATTAAGAAGGACACACCCAGCCCGGGAGCCTTCACACCCATATGCATTACTCATAAACCTTGGGAGGAGATTAAGAAGGACACACCCACCCCGGAAGCCTTCACACCCATCTGCATAACTCATAAACCTGGGAGAAGATTAAGAAGGACACACCCAGCCCAGAAGCCCTCACACCCATCTGCATAACTCAGAAACCTCTGAGAAGATCAAGAAGGACACACACAGCCCGGAAGCCCTCACACCCATCTGCATAACTCATAAACCTGGGAGAAGAGCAAGAAGGACACACCCAGCCTGGAAGCATCCACACCCATCTACATAACTCATAAACCTTGGGAGGAGATTAAGAAGGACACAGCCAGCCTGGAAGCCTTCACACCCATCTGCATAACTAATAAACCTGCGAGAAGATTAAGAAGGACACACCCAGCCTGGAAGCCTTCACACCCATCTGCATAACTCATAAACCTTTGGAGGAGATTAAGATGGACACACAGTCTGGAAGAATTCACACCCATCTACATAACTCATAAACCTGGGAGAAGAAAAAGACGGACAAACCCAGCCCGGAAGCCCTCACACCCATCTGCATAACTCATAAACCTCTGAAAAGATCAAGAAGGGCACACCCAGCCCGGAAGCCTTCACCCCCATCTTCATAACTCATAAACCTTTGGAGGAGATTAAGATGGACACACAGTCTGGAAAAATTCACACCCATCTACATAACTCATAAACCTGGAAGAAGAGAAAGACGGACACACCCAGCCTGGAAGCATTCACACATATCTGCATAGCTCATAAACCTGGGAGGAGATTTAAAAGGACACACCCAGCCCGGAAGCCCTCACATCCATCTGCATAACTCAGAAACCTCTGAGAAGATCAAGAAGGACACACATAGCCCGGAAGCCCTCACACCCATCTGCACTCATAAGCCTGGGAGAAGAGCAAGAAGGACACACCCAGCCTGGAAGCATCCACACCAATCTGCATTACTCAGAAACCTGGGTGAAGATTAAGAAGGACACACCCAGCCCGGAAGCCTTCACATCCATCTGCATAACTCATAAACCTGGGAGAAGATCAAGAAGGACACACCCAGCATGGAAGAATTCACACCCGTCTACATAACTCATAAACCTGGGAGAAGAGAAAGACGGACACACCCAGCCTGGAAGCATTCATACACATCTTAATAACTCATAAACCTGGGAGGAGATTAAGACGGACACACCCAGCCTGGAAGCCCTCATACCCATCTGCATAACTCATATACCTCTGAGAAGATCAAGAAGGACACACCCAGTCCGGAAGTCTTCACATCCATCTGCATAACTCAGAAACCTGGGAGAAGAATAAGAAGGACACATCCAGCCTGGAAGCCTTCACACCCATCTGCATAATTCATAAACCTTGGGAGGAGATTAAGAAGGACACACCCAGCCTGGAAGCCCTTACACCCATCTGCATTACTCATAAACCTCTGAAAAGATCAAGAAGAGCACACCCAGCCTGGAAGCATTCAAACCCACTCAGCCTGGAAACCTTCACACCCATCTACAGAACTCACAAACCTTTGGAGGAGATTAAGATGGACACACAGTTGGAAGCATTCACATCCATCTACATAACTCATAAACTTGGGAGAAGAGAAAGATGGACACATCCAGCCTGGAAGCATTCACACACATCTGCATAACTCATAAACCTGAGAGAAGAGCAAGAAGGAGACACCCAGCCTGGAAGCATTCACCTCTGCCTCGATAATTACAAATTTGGGAGAGGTTTTTCCGACCAGGAAGGAAAACGCTTGAAGGTTCCTGGACTGTTGTTTCTACATCATGTATTCATATTTGTGGATCATTGTTGGTGTTTCAATGTGTATTCCATGACCTTGGTGTGTTTTACACCTTCACGTCTGTATTACTGACCTTTGTGCAAAATCGCATGCCTGTCTATTTATATGCAGATTAGGGATATAAATCACAAGTTCAGCCATTTGATGTATGATTGTGCTGAAGATGTTGAACTTTTTTGTCTGGAAAGGGTGTTTATAAATATGGTAACATTGGATGAAGTGACTGTTTTTTTTAAAATATATAAAAATACTTTCTCGTGTTAAACATCCACTCCAGCAGCTGGGAGTGTAAGGAATGCAGTTGCAGCAACATTTGTGTTTTTGGTGTAATTTAAGACACTGGGAACACTGCAATCTCGAGTGCCAGCTCCTGATTAGGCGCTTTGTAGCACTTCTATAATTATGTAGTCATTCTCTCTCTCTCTCACACTCTTTTCTCTTTGTGTCTCTCTTTATCTCTCTCACACACACCTCTCTCTATGGAGCTCATGTTCATTATGACAAAGGGTAAAATCATGCGTAAAACATGTGGGGAGGTGGGGAATGCAATGGAATATGCGATTCCGCCACTCCCACCCCCTCCTCTATACAAATTTACGCCAGAATGACCTTTTCCTACTGGCGTAAATGCTTTGGATTCCTATTGATTCCTATGGCATCCACAGCATTTGTAAAAGGTGCCTGCCATCCATAAAGGACAGACAGCGCTTACACCAAGTGCAAAAGGGATCTTTAGCAGTAATTTTACACCGCCCTTTTGATGAATTTTCCCCAGATGCGATTTCTTTTTGCAAGTTGAGACGTAAAGGAGCAACATGAGCTTGCTTGTTTTTTTAATGAATTTCTCTCGTGCTAGGACCTACAGGGGGGTGTCGGGCTGCACCCAGCAATAAGTCCTGAGTTGCTCCTAACTGACCCAAGGTACCTTTGACCTTTCTATGTTACCAAGCTTCTTTCCGCTAAATGGAACATAACTTGACAGGAGCATAGCACCCCCAGAGGTACCCCCAGAAACAGAGCAGGATTCCACGTTGCGAGGCAGGCCGTTCCTTTACCTGAAGACTGGCCTCTAGGCATGTCATTGGATCACTACCTGAACATGCTCACATGTGAAGCCCTTTCCAGGGAGCTTATCCCACCCTCCTCTGAACCAGTGCTCCTATTTCCTTTTGGTGCTTTTATGGGGCAGGCGACCATACAGTATTGATGCGCTTTCCTGGCGCATCGAGCCCAGTACATTTGTAGATTAAGGGAGTGAAAAGGCTTTACAGTAATAGGTATTCATTGAATCAGAGCAATCTTTGATCTGCAGCCCAGGAGAGCTGGCACGCCTCAGTTATGAAGACTAGCCATGATATGAAGGGCAGCACAGTAGAGCTGGCACGCCTCCGTTCTGAAGACTGGCCATGATATGAAGGGCAGCACCGGAGAGCTGGCACGCTGCAGTTCTGAAGACTGGCCATGATATGAAGGGCAGCACCGGAGAGCTGGCACGCCTCCGTTCTGAAGACTGGCCATGATATGAAGGGCAGCACCGGAGAGCTGGCACGCCTCCGTTCTGAAGACTGGCCATGATATGAAGGGCAGCACCGAAGAGCTGGCACGCCTCCGTTCTGAATCTGGCCATGATATGAAGTGCAGCACCGGAGAGCTGGCATGCCTCCGTTCTGAAGACTGCCCATGTTTGAAGGGCAGCACCGGAGAGCTAGCACGCCTCCGTTCTGAAGACTGGCCATGATATGAAGGGCAGCACCGGAGAGCTGGCACGCCTCCGATCTAATGACTGGCCATGATATGAAGGGCAGCACGGGAGAGCTGGTACGCCTCCATTCTGAAGACTGGCCGTGATATGAAGGTCAGCACTGTAGAGCTGGTACCCCTCCGTTCTGAAGACTGGCCATGATATGAAGGGCAGCACCGAAGAGCTGGCACACCTCCGTTCTGAAGACTGGCCATGATATGAAGGGCAGCACAGTAGAGCTGGCACGCCTCCGTTCTGAATCTGGCCATGATATGAAGTGCAGCACCGGAGAGCTGGCACACCTCCGTTCTGAAGACTGCCCATGTTTGAAGGGCAGCACCGGAGAGCTAGCACGCCTCCGTTCTGAAGACTGGCCATGATATGAAGGGCAGCACCGGAGAGCTGGCACGCCTCCGATCTAATGACTGGCCATGATATGAAGGGCAGCACGGGAGAGCTGGTACGCCTCCATTCTGAAGACTGGCCGTGATATGAAGGTCAGCACCGTAGAGCTGGTACACCTCCGTTCTGAAGAATGACCATGATATGAAGGGCAGCACGGGAGAGCTGGTACGCCTCCATTCTGAAGACTGGCCGTGATATGAAGGTCAGCACCGTAGAGCTGGCACGCCTCCGTTCTGAAGACTAGCCATGATATGAAGGGCAGCACCAGAGAGCTGGCACACCTCCGTTCTGAAGACTAGCCATGATATGAAGGGCAGCACCAGAGAGCTGGCACACCTCTGTTCTGAAGACTGGCCATGATATGAAGGGCAGCACCGGAGAGCTGGCACACCTCCATTCTGAAGACTGGCCGTGATATGAAGGTCAGCACCGTAGAGCTGGTACACCTCAGTTCTGAAGAATGACCATGATATAAAGGGCAGCACGGGAGAGCTGGCACGCCTCCGTTCTGAAGACTGGCCGTGATATGAAGGTCAGCACCGTAGAGCTGGTACACCTCCGTTCTGAAGAATGGCCATGATATGAAGGGCAGCACTGGAGAGCTGGCACGCCTCCGTTCTGAAGACTGGCCGTGATATGAAGGTCAGCACCGTAGAGCTGGTACACCTTCGTTCTGAAGACTAGCCATGATATGAAGGGCAGCACCAGAGAGCTGGCACACCTCTGTTCTGAAGACTGGCCATGATATAAAGGGCAGCACTGGAGAGCTACCACGCCTCCGTTCTGAAGACTGGCCATGATATAAAGGGATACAGCATTTGAGAAGATGTGAAATTGACAATACTGAGAATTAGCCACATGAAGGAAATGGAAGAAATATAGGATTACTTGTTAATGGGGGTTTCCCTAAATATACAATAGAGTGATTTACTTATGGATTAGTGGGCGTTGAAATAATTTAATAACTGAAAGCCTGTTGTTTGCACCTGGGGCCCTGATCTTTGGATAGACTCTCAACTAAGCTGCAAAATCTAATTAATAAATAAGATCTCTTGATAAATAAGTGTGCGGCTGCGGAAACGAAGGGCTCAACCAGGGACATAGAGCTGAAACTTATCCTAAAAATATTCCACACCCTGATGGTAGAATGCTTTTTGCACCAAACACATAGACTTAAAATGCTACTGGTGCCAGTGAAGGGAACGGAGCACAGGACGGATGTGTGACCCATGAGGAGTAGAGGTGGCTACCCTAGCTGCCAGATTCTGAAGGCGTTGTAGCCGATGAATTAGGCCAAGAGGCTACGCCAGAAACAAGGCATTGCAATAGTCAATTAGACTAGTAACGATAGAGACCACAACCCGAGGAGAAAGAAGGCTAGGTAGGTACGGTACCTGAGCAGATATAGAGAGTGATGCAGAGAGGTAAACCCCCAGTTTCTGAACCACCAGCACTGGAGTAGGAATAACACCAAAAGCAGTGGGCCAAAAGGAGGAAGACCAAGAAGCAGAGCCAGGGGAAGAACCCACCACCAGGAACTGTGTATAAAAGGTGGAAACCAAAAGAGCACAGAGAGCACGGAATGCCAAGAAAGCAAGGCCGAGTTTGCCAAGGAGAGCCGAAGTGGCCAAGAACCGGGCTTGAGAGAACAGGATGCCGAGAGGCTACATGGTTGCCAGTTGAAGCAGGTAAAAGCTTGGCGAGGGAGCCATGTCTCTAAGAAGCCAAACGAGTTTGCTACAGAAAGCCTGTGTGTGGGCTGATCCCTCTGAGTTGTGTGCCAGGTGATTGCTCTTGTCCCTGTGATAGCAAAGCTGCCCAGGAAAGTCAGAGGGGCAGGAGGGGAGAGACCGTGACCTCGGATAAAAAGCGAAGTGAGGCTCAAGTCATACAAATACAACCATTGAGTTCAAAGAGTTGCAAGAGCCAGGTTTGTAAAAGAGACAAGTGATTGCTAAGTTGCAAGCAGATGATACACGTGCAAAGCAAGATGCTTTGAAAGAAAGCTTCGAATGACAGTGAAACAAAGTAACAGAGTGGTCATGCGGAATGCTGCATTTTCGAAAGTCTCTGTGAAATATGAAGGCTGAAAGTCAGAAAACACTAAAGTGAAAAGCAAGTTGATTGAAGTAGGATCCTGACAGGTGTCAAAGGAAACATAATTGTAATAAGCAAGTGATACTTGTTGTGGTGCTAAGAAGGCACATTTGGGAAAAAGCTAACAGGAAATACTGCAAGAACCAGAGTGTAACAGCATCAGAGTGGTCAGGCATAGGATTGAGTAAATCTATGCCATTTCGCAAGTCTTTGACGGAGACATGTAAAGGAAGCAAGTAAACAGGGCAAGGAAAACCTGTGTGTCAAGAAAGAGGAAATTATGTAAATAGAATTGCTGAAGTCAAAGGAGCGATATTCAAGAATTGATAAACCAGAACTGTGGTACGTTAAAAGATCCTTGAATCAGGAAACATTGAACCAGAACTGTGTTATGCTAAAGAAAACATTGAATCAGGCAGTGAAATGCAAAGAGGAAATCAGTGTTATGATAGAAGACATTGAATCAGGCATGGGAAGCCTGAGAAAGGAACAGTGTTAAGACTAGAGTGTGTCATGATAAGAAGGATTGAATTAGGCGAGAGAAGCCTCAAAGAGAATGTAAACTGTGCCAAATAAGAGGATTATTGAACTTTTTGGAACAAGGAGAACATTTGGAGATCCTGAGCAACTTGAGCTTGGGGAAGGGAGCCGAGAACAAGCTCTATGGTCATCCTGATATTCTTTTGAGACACATATATATTTTACCCAATACCCAACACATTGTTAAGTTGGACAGTGAGGGCAAGCATAGGTTTGACACAGACAGACTCTTTTATTTTGACCAGCAGACTTTTGGACAATTCTTCTTTTTCATGCTCGAGACGACTCCCGTTTAGAAATAGGGGAAGATTAGGCATTCTCCAAACCCCATTTTCATAAATAAAGGTTTTGAAACGTGTACGTCTGTGTCTGTGTCTGTGTCTACGTCTACCTCAGAGCACCACGCCTTTCTCAGAACAGTCACCGGTCTATGGTACTATTTAACAGAAAGAAAGTACCCCCTTATCACCAACCATTCCCCCTAACATGGATGTGTCTGAGAAAGGACTCTAACACCAGGGTAATGAGGTGCGTCAAAGACCTGTAGCCTTATTGTTTTACTGTGGAACACCGGAAGGGAAAAGAACAAGAGAATGTGGACTTTCTCAGTCGACTCCCGCTAGATCGGCTCGAGGACGGCTCTACAGCACATGCGATATGTGTGATGAAACCCGGGAATTTGCCCTGTATCACCAGGTGGGAGCTACCCCCCTTGAGACTAGGCAGGTGAGCCTGCTATGCAAAACCTTGCCTAGAGGACAGGGCAAGCGGGAATCCCACTAGGTCTGACCCCCCTTTGGGGACGAGGAATCCCCAAATAATAGTTACACTACACCTCCCTTTTCCCCAAAAACCCAAATGTATTGGATACATAGGGGTTGAACAAATCAATCATGTACATGCCCCTGTAAGACTGGATGGCTTGTTTCTGACCCTTTTTCCTCGCGGGGCAAATATAAGGAAGCAGGGACTGCAGTTAAGGGGGGCAGATGGACTGCGTAGCAGAGGGAGCCCCTCCCTCACAGAAACAGCCAGGGGGAGGAGCCGCACAAACAGCATGGTAGGCATGTAGCCGAGGAAGTCTGCAGTACTCTACCGCTAGCTGGGAGGTGAGGAACCTGGAAATGCCGGTCCAGCTGAAGCAAAGCAGAGAAGAGCCCAGCAACGAGAGGTGCGGTGGCAGCCGGCCAAAGCAACAACCAGACGTGACGCCTCCAGACCTGGAGAAACCACCCAGAAAAGCACAGCGGTGCAGACAAAAACCAGGTCGGCATCGCGTAACCGCATCAGGCTCAGACACCAAATCCCCAGAGGAGCCCTGCCACTGATGGAAAGGTACATAAATCTGTACCCAGTAGGTGTAGGGTGGTGGTGCCACAACAGGGAATCCGGACACCATAGGAAGGGTAGCAGAAATGATAGACAGAACTGATAAATATGACTTTCTTTTGTTTTGAACTTTAAATACTAGTAACGAACCAGAAGAGAAATTTGAGAACCCCTGAATCGGGATCAGAAAACCAGCCACCCCTGATACACTTCAAGGGGGAAACCACCACTGTTATGATTGTAATGTATGTTATGCATCCTTGCATAGTGGTAGGATAGATGTTCTTTGTATGGCTTTCTGACAAGCACCCATTTGTTGTTTTTTTAGAATAGGGACGCCCCATGGACATAGGTTTAGAGGAGGCCTTAATTTTGAATAAAGAAACAGTCTAACAACATGTCACTTGGTCCATTTACTATCTCTGTCCTATCACAGGGTGTTCTTCTATTGAGTGTTATTCTTTTGCCACTTTGTTTGGAACGTTTCATGCGTAGATCAGATGTTGCTACCCCATTTCAGAAAGTCGTACTTTCCCAGTGCCCCCACCCCTAGCCCCACTTAAAGAGTCCAAAGAGTCTTAAACCAGCAGGGAATTCTGAGACCCTTCCTGGGAGGAACATCAGTCTTCAGACACATTATTGGGAATGTGTCATCGCTCCACTTTGCTCAGTGAACTTCCTTCCCCTGTGAGAGCTCCATTCCTGGACCTGTGATCTATGCGAGAATGTGGAGCTGATGCTGGATTCCAAGACGCATCCTCCACTTCGCCTGAGGAGCTGTGGAACATGAAGCACAGCTCATGGAAGGGATGAAGGTCACACCATCTGACCTTGGGCTGCCGAGTAAAGGACCCTAGAGATCTTCAGCTGTGTCATTCCCGGTCACCTACCACAGTCTTCAGGAAACACTGCATGGCATGTCCACAGGAGTCCAATCCGCATCCTCCACCTCACCTGCAGAGCCCTGGACCACGGAGGATAGCCGATGGAAGGGAAGAAGGTCACACTGTGTGACCTTTGGCTGCCGCAGGGAAGGGCCCTTGAGATATCCAGCTGTGTCTTCCCATGTCACCCACCACAGTCTTCAGGAAACACTGCATGGCATGTTCACAGGAGTCTTTGCAGCCAAAAAAGAGGATGTTTCTTATTGGCCCAAGGATAATGCAGAGGAAATGTGAGGATGGATGTCCCAGGACCTATGCAGACGTCCTTTGACTTCCCTCCTAGTTCTAAGCCAGCAGCCTATATTTGTGCATTAATCATGTGATGTGTATTTGCATGTGTTGAACAGAAACCGTGTTCAGGATAATAACTGAAAGTGGAGCAATCGCTTTGCAAGGTGGTTTAAGAGAAGTCGGCTGCTGCAAGGGATGTTTGGCTCCAACTCATTGCATTTCACCATGCTTAAGCTGCATGTTGCCCTGCCCCTCTTGCACACCTGCTCCTCTGACAGCGCCCATTGCCATGATACTCGTGTTTGCTATGCAGAGGCTAGACCTGCCCCTGCTCCGTATCGTGCCCCGTATCATGCTCCGTATCATGCTGCGTATCATGCTGTATTTCCTACCTCACTTGATGCCAGGGATGTTTTGCTCATAATAGATATTGCTTCACGATGCCCCCTGCCCTGCCCCCATTGGTAGCTTGACTACACCTGGTGCTGTGGTGCTTGTGATGTTTTGCTCCATCTATCTATCTGCTCTATCTCTATCTATCAGCTCTAACTCTTTCTATCTATCTCTATCTATCTATCTCTATCTGTCTATCTGTTCTATCTCTATCTGTCTATCTGCTCTATCTCTATTTATCTGCTCTATCGCTATCTATCTGCTCTATCTCCATCTATCTATCTGCTCTATCTCTATCTGCTCTATCTCTATCTATCTATCTGCTCTATCTCTATCTGTCTATCTGCTCCAACTCTATCTATCAGTTCTATCTCTATCTGCTCTATCTCTATCTACCTATCTATCTATCTATCTATCTATCTATCTATCTATCTATCTATCTATCTATCTATCTATCTATCTATCTATCTATCTATCTATCTGCTCTATCTCTATCTATCTGCTCTATCTCTATCTATCTATCGGCTCTATCTCTATCTATCTATCAGCTCTAACCCTATCTATCTGCTCTATCTCTATTTATCTATCTGCTCTATCTCTATCTGTCCATCCACTCTATCTCTATTTATCTATCTGCTCTATCTATCTATCTATCTATCTATCTATCTATCTATCTATCTATCTATCTATCTATCTATCTATCTATTTATCTATCTATCTATCTTTCTATCTATCTCTGGTCTATCTCTATCTGTCTATCTGCTCTATCTCCATCTATCTATCTGCTCTATCTCTATCTGTCCATCCACTCTATCTCTATTTATCTATCTGCTCTATCGCTATCTATCTATCTATCTATCTATCTATCTATCTATCTATCTATCTATCTATCTATCTATCTATCTATCAGCTCTAACCCTATCTATCTGATCTATCTCTATCTATCTGGTCTGTCTCTATCTGTCTATCTGCTCTATCTCTATCTATCTATCGGCTCTATCTCTATCTGTCTTTCTGCTCTATCTCTATCTATCTATCAGTTCTATCTCTATCTGTCTTTCTGCTCTATCGCTATCTATGTATCTATCTATCTATCTATCTATCTATCTATCTATCTATCTATCTATCTATCTATCTGCTCTATCTCTATCTATCCATCAGCTCTATCTCTATCTGTCTATCTTCTCTATCTCTATCTATCAGTTCTATCTCTATCTATCTATCTGTTCTATCTCTATCTATCTGCTCTTTTCTATAGCACCACTAACCCATAGGCCTCAGGGCACTCACAAAGAAAAGGGGGAAACCTAGGCACAGAAAGCGTTGTAATATGCATTTTACAGTTTTTCCAGCCAGCCGTTTAACCAAGTTCTCTATCTGTCTATCTGCTCTAACTCTATCTATCTATCTATCTATCTATCTATCTATCTATCTATCTATCTATCTATCTATCATCTATCTATCTATCCATCTATCTCTCTATCTATCTATCTATCTATCTATCTATCTATCTATCTATCTATCTATCTATCTATCTATATTTATCTGGTCTATCTCTATCTGTCCATCCACTCTATCTCTATTTATCTATCTGCTCTATCTCTATCTATCTATCGGCTCTATCTCTATCTGTCTATCTGCTCTATCTCTATCTGTCTATCTATCTATCTATCTATCTATCTATCTATCTATCTATCTATCTCTCATTATCTATCTATCTATCTATCTATCTATCTATCTATCTATCTATCTATCTGCTCTATCTCTATCTATCTGCTCTATCTCTATCTATCTATCTATCTATCTATCTATCTATCTATCTATCTATCTATCTGTCTATCTGCTCTATCTCTATCTGTCTATCTATCTATCTATCTATCTATCTGCTCTATCTCTATCTATCTGCTCTATCTCTATCTATCTATCTATCTATCTATCTATCTATCTATCTATCTACCTATCTATCTGCTCTATCTCTATCCGTCTATCTGCTCTATCTCTATCTGTCCATCCACTCTATCTCTATCTATCTATCTATCTATCTATCTATCTATCTATCTATCTATCTATCTATCTATCTATCTATCTATCTATCTTCTATCTATCTATCTATCTATCTATCTTCTATCTATCTATCTATCTATCTATCTATCTATCTATCTATCTATCTATCTATCTATCTGTTCTATCTCTCTCTATCTGCTCTATCTCTATCTATCTCCTCTATCTCTATCTATCTGCTCTATCTCTATCTGTCTATCTGCTCTCTCTCTATCTATCTGCTCTATCTCTATCTATCGGCTCTATCTCTATCTGTCTATCTGCTATATCTCTATCTCTCTGCCCTATATCTATCTATCTGTCTGCTCTATCATTATCTATCTATCTACTCTATCTCCACCTGTCTATCTGCTCTATCTCTATATGTCTATCTACTCTATCTCTATCTATCTATCTGCTCTATCTCTATCTATCGGCTCTATCTATCTATCTATCTATCTATCTATCTATCTATCTATCTATCATCTATCTATCTATCTATCTATCTATCTATCTATCTATCTATCTATCTGTTCTATCTCTGTCTATCTGCTCTATCTCTATCTATCTGCTCTATCTCTATCTGTCCATCCACTCTATCTCTATCTATCTATCTATCTATCTATCTATCTATCTATCTATCTATCTGTCTGTCTATCTATCTATCTATCTATCTATCTATCTATCTGCTCTATCTCTATCTATCTGCTCTATCTCTATCTATCTATCGGCTCTATCTCTATCTATCTATCAGCTCTAACCCTATCTATCTGATCTATCTCTATCTATCTGGTCTATCTCTATCTGTCTACCTGCTCTATCTCTATCTATCTATCGGCTCTATCTCTATCTGTCTATCTGCTCTATCTCTATCTATATATCTTCTCTATCTATCTATCTATCTATCTATCTATCTATCTATCTATCTATCTATCTATCTATCTATCGGCTCTATCTCTATCTATCTATCAGCTCTATCTCTGTCTATCTGCTCTATCTCTATCTGTCCATCCACTCTATCTCTATTTATCTATCTGCTCTATCTATCTATCTATCTATCTATCTATCTATCTATCTATCTCTGGTCTATCTCTATCTGTCTATCTGCTCTATCTCCATCTATCTATCTGCTCTATCTCTATCTGTCCATCCACTCTATCTCTATTTATCTATCTGCTCTATCGCTATCTATCTATCTATCTATCTATCTATCTATCTATCTATCTATCTATCTATCTGCTCTATCTCTATCTATCTATCTGCTCTATCTCTATCTATCTATCGGCTCTATCTCTATCTGTCTATCTGCTCTATCTCTATCTATCTATCTGATCTATCTCTATCTATCTATCGGCTCTATCTCTATCTATCTATCAGCTCTATCTCTGTCTATCTATCTGCTCTATCTCTATCTATCTATCAGCTCTATCTCTGTCTATCTATCTGCTCTATCTCTATCTATCAGCTCTTTCTCTATCTAGCTATCTGCTCTATCTCTATCTATCTGCTCTTTTCTATAGCACCACTAACCCATAGGCCTCAGGGCACTCACAAAGAAAATGGGGAAAGCTAGGCACAGAAAGCATTGTAATATGCATTTTACAGTTTTTCCAGTCAGCCGTTTAACCAAGTTCTCTATCTGTCTATCTGCTCTAACTCTATCTATCTATCTATCTATCTATCTATCTATCTATCTATCTATCTATCTATCTATCTATCTATCTATCTATCTATCTATCTGCTCTATCTATCTATCTATCTATCTGCTCTATCTCTATCTGTCTATCTACTCTATATCTCTATCTATCTATCTATCTATCTATCTATCTATCTATCTATCTATCTATCTATCTATCTATCTATCTATCTATCTATCTATCATCTATCTATCATCTATCTATCTATCTATCTATCTATCTATCTATCTATCTATCTATCTATCTATCTATCTATCTGTTCTATCTCTGTCTATCTGCTCTATCTCTATCTATCTGCTCTATCTCTATCTGTCCATCCGCTCTATCTCTATATATCTATCTGCTCTATCGCTATCTATCTTTCTATCGATCTATCTATCTATCTATCTATCTGCTCTATCTCTATCTATCGGCTCTATCTCTATCTATCTATCTGCTCTATCTCCATCTGTCTATCTGCTCTATCTCCATCTGACTATCTGCTCTATCTATCTATCTATCTATCTGCTCTATCTCTATCTATCTATCTGCTCTATCTCTATCTGCTCTAACTCTATCTATCTGATCTATCTCTATCTATCTGCTCTCTCTATCTATCTATCTGCTCTATCTCTGTCTATCTGCTATCTATCTATCTATCTATCTATCTATCATCTATCTATCTATCTATCTATCTATCTATCTATCTATCTATCTATCTATCTATCTATCTGATCTATCTCATTCTATCTATCTGGTCTATCTCTATCTGTCTATCTGCTCTATCTCCATCTATCTGCTTGACCTCTATCTGTCTATCTGCTCTATCTCTATCTGTCTATCTGCTCTAACTCTATCTATCTATCTATCTATCTATCTATCTATCTATCTATCTATCTATCTATCTATCTATCTATCTATCTATCTGTCTGCTCTATCTCTATCTGTCTATCTACTCTAACTATATCTATCTATCTATCTATCTATCTATCTATCTATCTATCTATCTATCTATCTATCTATCTATCTATCTGTTCTATCTCTATCTATCTATCTATCTATCTATCTATCTATCTATCTATCTATCTATCTATCTATCTATCAATCTGTTCTATCTCTGTCTATCTGCTCTATCTCTATCTATCTGCTCTATCTCTATCTGTCCATCCGCTCTATCTCTGTCTATCTATCAGCTCTATCTCTGTCTATCTATCTGCTCTATCTCTATCTATCAGCTCTTTCTCTATCTATCTATCTGCTCTATCTATATCTATCTGCTCTTTTCTATAGCACCACTAACCCATAGGCCTCAGGGCACTCACAAAGAAAATGGGGAAACCTAGGCACAGAAAGCATTGTAATATGCATTTTACAGTTTTTCCAGTCAGCCGTTTAACCAAGTTCTCCATCAAAGAGGAACATCTTCAGGTGTTTTTTGAAGAGAGCAGTAGAGTCACTGTCAGCAGGAGTTTTGGAAAGTGTGTTCCACAGAACAGGGAACCAAGAGTTGAAAATGGCTGCACCAATTTTCTTAAGGAGTATACGTGGTTGGCTGAGTCGAATAGTATTGTTGGAGCGTAAAGTGCATCTGATTGGATTATTTTTATTCTGGTTGTTTAGACAGAACCTTGCCATGGAGGCACTTATAAACTGTAACTAGGCCCTTATATTGCATACTCTGCCGGATTGGCAGCCAGTGTAAACTCCTTCAAACTTCGGTGACATATGCTTGGAGCTCCAGGCCATAGAAGTTTTGTAGTGTTAGTCTGCGAGAGTAATCTAGCATAGAGTTTATAATAGCAGCCGCAATCATTGCTCAGTTATCGTCAGTTAGACATGGACGAATTTGCCATAATAACTGAGTATAATAGAATGTGGATTTTAAGTGACTAACCTGCTGGTTAAGGATAGCTGGGGATCAAAGAATACTCCCATGACATTCACTGATTTGGAAACAGAAATGGTGTCTTGAGCTATGGTGAAGTTCTCGTATTTAGAGTCAAGCTTTATCAACTTGTGTTGAGTGCCTAAAATAAGAAGCTCAGTCTTAGAATTATTCAAGGCTAGAGAGTTCAACGCCATCCATTTTTGGATCGCCATAAAAATAAAAATATTGTTTATCTGCTCAGAATCATCAGTGTATACACCACATAGCTTCAGTACGATCTGGATATCACCAGCATAATTTGCAAAGTACACCCCAAGAGTCGACAAGAGATCCCATAGGTGTCTTGAATAGAAATTAAAAAGCAGAGGTGACAGATTGGACTCCTGAGGGACTCCACAGTTAAGAACAGTCCTGCTTGAATAAGCAATGCCTTTAACAATGCTCATACTTCTTGGACCGAGAAAAGATGTGAACCATAGTGTGGCAGAAGGGTTTATAGTGATAACGTCGAATGACATAATGTCGAAAGTCATAATGTCTAAAAAAAAAGTCTAAAAAAAATATCGAATTTCTTTTTTTGGTTGCTTTTTGTTCGAAATGGGGGGATTCCCCCCAAACCCACTTGTTTGTAATTTTTTTTTGTTTTACACCTTTTTTTTAACTCCGGAACCCAAAAAAACATGTAAATTAAAAAATAAAGCATTTGACTTTTTTTTTCTCAACATTTTTATTTTCGACATAATGTTTTCGACTTATTCACTGCCTACCTGGCAGAAGGAGTACATCTGCCAATAGTGGATAATCTGTCCGCCAAAAGACAATGGTCCAACAAATCAAAGGCAGCAGAAAGAGCCAAAAGCAGAAGCAATGCCATATTGCCATCCTCAACAATACTAGTGATATGCAGCCTCAAATCTAGCAAAGCCGTCTCTGTCCCATAATTGGGCGCGATAGCCGAATTGCTGAGCTGCAAGGATATCGTGACATTCAATGAACGTTTGTAATTGCATATATGCTATTTTATCAAGAATCTTCAAGAAAAATGAAACGTGCTGATGGGTCGATAATTACCAACCTCTATGCGATCAAGATTTTCTTTCTTCAATAAAGGAGTGAGCCAGGCCTCCTTGATTTTTTCTGGAACAAAAGCTTCCTGAAAAGAGCGATTTACGAACCTGGTAACCCAAGGTAACAAGGTCAAAATAGAGTCTTTGAAAAGTGTGGCTGGGGAAATGCCACCTTTACAGGAAGTGGGTTTAAGTGTATTTACTACTTCCAAGGCTTCCTTTTCAGATACTGCTTTAAATTTAAAGAGCACTGATTCAGAGTCATATCCCCTAACCGTGTTGGGGATGACGTCTACTGTATTAGCTAGTAGATTTATTTGATCTTGTATATTATTCTGATGCTTTTGTGTCTTCTCCGTAAAGCCATCATGGATATGTTGACACCAATTGTTATCAATGGGTGCCATGGAGGTAGTAGAACTTCCTTTTAACTCCTGTAAAATGGAAACAGCTCTTTTGGTCTTGATTTAGCTGCCAGGATTCAAGTATTCAGATTTATTTCCTTGCCTTTAAAATTGAAGTCTTCAAGGGTTTTGCTGCCTGTTTATAAGCAAGAAGATTATAGTCAGTAGTGTGATTACACCATGTGCGTTCCAATATCCGCTTAAGTGTTCTGGTATCAATAACCTCAGAAGTAAAAGGCACAATAGAGGTGCTCAGTTTTTTCTGGTATGCAAGTTTCAGGGGAGCGAGTATATCAAAAGCCTGGTTTGTTGCCGGTCTGAAGCAAGCAGAAAAGTCTTCAAGGGTAATGTTTTCTTCTAAAGAAGAAAGTAGAGGAAGGACTAGTGCGTGAACAGCTTCATGAGTCACATTCCGAAGGTTCCTGGACAGAGTGGGCATAATGGGCTGCTGTGTACATTCAGAGAGCCAATCTTATATATCTCAAAGGATAGGGGGTGATGGTCAGACCAGATTCATTTATCAACCAATACATGGGAGAATTTTGGGTTTTTTGCCAGGACCCAATCCAAGGTGATCCCCCTCAATGTGGGTGGGCAGTTTAAAATATTGGGCAAATTCCAAAGTATGAAAGATCTCCAGTAGAGATTTAGCTTCTAGGTCTAAAGTGTTGTTAGCCCATAGGTCGAAATCACCCAGAATCAAGATAGCAGATTGCTGTTTAGAGGTATTGCCTGAAAACGCAAATAGTTGCTCCTCAAACCTAGGCGTAGTCATTGACGCTCTATATAGTAGTAACATACTCAGGGTTGTCACAGGGTCTACATTCAATTTCAGGAATAGAGCCTCACAGTGATCCAATAACAGGGTATCTGATATATAACAATTGAGGTTAGATTTGAAATGAGTGCTTTACCACCTCCCCTCTTATTCACATGATCGAGGTGTAGGTATGACTAGCGAGGCGGCGGCGCCAGTTGTAAAGATTACTGAGTGGCATCGTGGAGCCATGTCTCCGTACTGGCCGAAAAATCCACTTTAGTTTGAGAGATAAAATCAGCTACTTGAGTGCATGTTTAACTAGCGAGCGAGTATTAAGTAAAGCGCATTAAAGTGCATGTGTGAAGAGAAGTAACGTAGCTGTATCAGCGCCAGAATCAATTATGTTATCAGTAGGTGTTTGTAACTCAATATTAGGAGCCGTGAGCCGACGCGGCAGCAGTGGTGCTCTGGATCGGTTAGATTTGTTAGATACTGGTATGCAGTTGATGTTCTGATGTTCGGCTGTATTACAGATATTCAGGAGATCATCCTCAAGAGTCATTAATCTAGCCCTGCAGTTTCTTTGAATAGCGGAGATTAGGTCACAACGTGACGACATTTTAATAAAACATGCAAATAAAAGAGTAGACCCGAAAAGGAAGAGGCAGATGTGCACTCACCGAGTCAACAGGGTGTGTGGGTATTGTAGAGAGAGGGGCGGTAGGGTGGGTGGGTATGGTAGAGAGAGGGAAGGTAGGGTGGGTGGATATGGTAGAGTGAGGGTAGGTAGGGTGGGTGGGTATGGTAGAGAGAGGGGAGGTAGGGTGGGTGGATATGGTAGAGAGAGGGAAGGTAGAGTGTGTGGGTATGGTAGAGAGAGGGGAGGTAGGGTGGGTGGGTATGGTAGAGAGAGGGGAGGTAGGGTGGGTGGGTATGGTAGAGAGATGGAAGGTATGGTGGGTGGGTATGTTAGAGAGAGGGGAGGTAGGGTGGGTGGGTATGGTAGAGAGAGGGAAGGTAGGGTGGGTGGGTATGGTAGACAGAGGGAAGCTAGGGTGGGTGGGTATGGTAGAGAGAGGTGAGTTAGGGTGGGTGGGTATGGTAGAGAGAGGGAAGGTAGGGTGGGTGGGTATGGTAGAGAGAGGGGAGGTAGGGTGGGTGGGTATGGTAGAGAGAGGGGAGGTAGGGTGGGTGGGTATGGTAGAGAGATGGAAGGTATGGTGGGTGGGTATGTTAGAGAGAGGGGAGGTAGGGTGGGTGGGTATGGTAGAGAGAGGGAAGGTAGGGTGGGTGGGTATGGTAGAGAGAGGGGAGGTAGGGTGGGTGGGTATGGTAGAGAGAGGGGAGGTAGGGTGGGTGGGTATGGTAGAGAGATGGAAGGTATGGTGGGTGGGTATGTTAGAGAGAGGGGAGGTAGGGTGGGTGGGTATGGTAGAGAGAGGGAAGGTAGGGTGGGTGGGTATTGTAGACAGAGGGAAGCTAGGGTGGGTGGGTATGGTAGAGAGAGGTGAGTTAGGGTGGGTGGGTATGGTAGAGAGAGGGAAGGTAGGGTGGGTGGGTATGGTAGAGAGAGGTGAGTTAGGGTGGGTGGGTATGGTAGAGAGAGGGGAGGTAGGGTGGGTGGGTATGGTAGAGAGAGGGGAGGTAGGGTGGGTGGATATGGTAGAGAGAGGGAAGGTAGAGTGTGTGGGTATGGTAGAGAGAGGGGAGGTAGGGTGGGTGGGTATGGTAGAGAGATGGAAGGTATGGTGGGTGGGTATGTTAGAGAGAGGGGAGGTAGGGTGGGTGGGTATGGTAGAGAGAGGGAAGGTAGAGTGTGTGGGTATGGTAGAGAGAGGGGAGGTAGGGTGGGTGGGTATGGTAGAGAGAGGGGAGGTAGGGTGGGTGGGTATGGTAGAGAGATGGAAGGTATGATGGGTGGGTATGTTAGAGAGAGGGGAGGTAGGGTGGGTGGGTATGGTAGAGAGAGGGGAGGTATGGTGGCTGGGTATGGTAGAGAAAGGGGAATTAGGGTGGGTGGGTATGGTAGAGAGATTGGAGGTAGGGTGGCTGGGTATGGTAGAGAGAGTGGAGGTACCGTGTGTGGGTATGGTTGAGAGAGGGGAGGTAGGGTGGGTGGATATGGTAGAGAGAGGGGAGGTAGGGTGGGTGGGTATGGTAGAGAGAGGGGAGGTAGGGTGGCTGGGTATGGTAGAGAGAGCGGCGGTAGGGTGGCTGGGTATGGTACAGAGAGAGGAGGTAGGGTGGGTGGATATGGTAGAGAGAGAGGAGGTAGGGTGGGTGGGTATGGCAGAGAGATTGGAGGTAGGGTAGGTGGGTATGGTAGAGAGAGTGGAGGTAGGATGGGTGGATATGGTAGATAGAGGGGAGGTAGTGTGTGCGGGTATGGTAGAGAGAGGGGAGGTAGAGTGGGAGGGTATGGTAGAGAGAGTGGAGGTAGGGTGGGTGGGTATGATAGACAGAGGGGAGGTAGGGTGTGTGGGTATGATAGAGAGAGGGGAGGTAGGGTGTGTGGGTATGGTAGAGAGAGTGGAGGGACAGTGGGTTGGTATGGTAGAGGTAGTGGAGGTAGGGTGGGTGGGTATAATAGAGAGAGTGGAGAGAGGGTGGGTGGGTATAGTAGAGAGAGGGGAGGTAGGGTGGGTGGGTATGGTAGAGAGAGTGGAGGTAGGACGGGTGGGTATGGTAGAGAGAGAGGAGGTAGGGTGGGTGGGTATGGTAGAGAGATGGAAGGTAGGGTGGGTGGGTATGGTAGAGAGAGGGGAGGTAGGGTGGGTGGGTATGGTAGAGAGAGGGAAGGTAGAGTGTGTGGGTATGGTAGAGAGAGGGAAGGTAGGGTGGGTGGGTATGGTAGAGAGAGGGGAGGTAGGGTGGGTGGGTATGGTAGAGAGATGGAAGGTATGGTGGGTGGGTATGTTAGAGAGAGGGGAGGTAGGGTGGGTGGGTATGGTAGAGAGAGGGGAGGTATGGTGGCTGGGTATGGTAGAGAGAGGGGAGGTAGGGTGGGTGGGTATGGTAGAGAGAGGGGAGGTAGGGTGGCTGGGTATGGTGGAGAGAGTGGAGGTACCGTGTGTGGGTATGGTTGAGAGAGAGGAGGTAGGGTGGGTGGATATGGTAGAGAGAGGGGAGGTAGGGTGGGTATGGTAGAGAGAGGGGAGGTAGGGTGGCTGGGTATGGTAGAGAGATCGGAGGTAGGGTGGCTGGGTATGGTACAGAGAGTGGAGGTAGGGTGGGTGGATATGGTAGAGAGAGAGGAGGTAGGGTGGGTGGGTATGGTAGAGAGAGGGGAGGTAGGGTGGCTGGGTATGGTAGAGAGATCGGAGGTAGGGTGGCTGGGTATGGTACAGAGATTGGAGGTAGGGTGGGTGGATATGGTAGAGAGAGAGGAGGTAGGGTGGGTGGGTATGGCAGAGAGATTGGAGGTAGGGTAGGTGGGTATGGTAGAGAGAGTGGAGGTAGGATGGGTGGATATGGTAGATAGAGGGGAGGTAGTGTGTGTGGGTATGGTAGAGAGAGGGGAGGTAGAGTGGGAGGGTATGGTAGAGAGAGTGGAGGTAGGGTGGGTGGGTATGATAGACAGAGGGGAGGTAGGGTGTGTGGGTATGATAGAGAGAGGGGAGGTAGGGTGTGTGGGTATGGTAGAGAGAGTGGGGGCACAGTGGGTGGGTATGGTAGAGAGAGTGGAGGTAGGGTGGGTGGGTATAGTAGAGCGAGTGGAGAGAGGGTGGGTGGGTATAGTAGAGAGAGGGGAGGTAGGGTGGGTGGGTATAGTAGAGAGAGTGGAGAGAGGGTGGGTGGGTATAGTAGAGAGAGGGGAGGTAGGGTGGGTGGGTATAGTAAAGAGATTGGAGGTAGGATGGGTGGGTATGATAGAGAGAGGGGAGGTAGTGTGTGTGGGTATGGTAGAGAGAGTGGAGGCACAGTGGGTGGGTATGGTAGAGAGAGTGGAGGTAGGGTGGGTGGGTATAGTAGAGAGAGTGGAGAGAGGGTGGGTGGGTATAGTAGAGAGAGGGGAGGTAGGGTGGGTGGGTATAGTAGAGAGATTGGAGGTAGGGTGGGTGGGTATGATAGAGAGAGGGGAGGTAGTGTGTGTGGGTATGGTAGAGAGAGGGGAGGTAGAGTGGGAGGGTATGGTAGAGAGAGTGGAGGTAGGGTGGGTGGTTATGATAGACAGAGGGGAGGTAGGGTGTGTGGGTATGATAGAGAGAGGGGAGGTAGGGTGTGTGGGTATGGTAGAGAGATGGAGGGACAGTGGGTTGGTATGGTAGAGGTAGTGGAGGTAGGGTGGGTGGGTATAATAGAGAGAGTGGAGAGAGGGTGGGTATAGTAGAGAGAGGGGAGGTAGGGTGGGTGGGTATGGTAGAGAGAGTGGAGGTAGGACGGGTGGGTATGGTAGAGAGAGGTGAGGTAGGGTGGGTGGGTATGGTAGAGAGAGGGGAGGTAGGGTGGGTGGGTATGGTAGAGAGAGTGGTGGTACGGTGGGTGGGTATGGTAGAGAGAGTGGAGGTAGGGTGGGTGGGTATGGTAGAGAGAGGGGAGGTAGGGTGTTTGGGTATAATAGAGAGAGGGGAGGTAGGGTGGGTATGGTAGAGAGAGGGGAGGTCAGGTAGGTGGGTGGGTATGGTAGAGAGAGGGGAGGTAGGGTGGGTTTGGTATGGTAGAGAGAGTAGAGGTTTAGAGAGAGTGGAGGTAGGGTGGGTGGTGGTAGAGAGAGGGGAGGTAGGATGGGTGGGTATGGTAGAGAGAGTGGAGGTAGGACGGGTGGGTATGGTAGAGAGAGTGGAGGTAGGGTGGGTGGGTATGGTAGAGAGAGGGGAGGTAAGATGGGTGGGTATGGTAGAGAGAGTGGAGGTAGGATGGGTGGGTATGGTAGAGAGAGTGGAGGTAGGGTGGGTGGGTATGGTAGAGAGAGTGGTGGTACGGTGGTGGGTATGGTAGAGAGAGTGGAGGTAGGGTGGGTGGGTATAATAGAGAGAGTGGAGAGAGGGTGGGTGGGTATAGTAGAGAGATGGGAGGTAGGGTGGGTGGGTATGGTAGAGAGAGGGAAGGTAGGGTGGGTGGGTATGGTAGAGAGAGGGGAGGTAGGGTGGGTGGGTATGGTAGAGAGAGTGGTGCTATGGTGGGTGGGTATGGTAGAGAGAGTGGAGGTAGGGTGGGTGGGTATGGTAGAGAGAGGGGAGGTAGGGTGGGTGGGTATAATCGAGAGATGGGAGGTAGGCTGGGTATAGTAGAGAGAGGGGAGGTAGGGTGGGTGGGTATGGTAGAGAGAGTGGAGGTAGGACGGGTGGGTATGGTAGAGAGAGGTGAGGTAGGGTGGGTGGGTATGGTAGAGAGAGGGGAGGTAGAGTGGGTGGGTATGGTAGAGAGAGGAGAGGTAGGGTGGGTGGGTATGGTAGAGAGAGTGGTGGTACGGTGGGTGAGTATGGTAGAGAGAGTGGAGGTAGGGTGGGTGGGTATGGTAGAGAGAGGGGAGGTAGGGTGGGTGGGTATGGTAGAGAGAGGGGAGGTAGGGTGGGTATGGTAGAGAGAGGGGAGGTCAGGTGGGTGGGAATGGTAGAGAGAGGGGGTGGTACGGTGGGTGGGTATGGTAGAGAGAGTGGAGGTAGGGTGGGTGGGTATGGTAGAGAGAGGGGAGGTAGGGTGGGTGGGTATGGTAGAGAGAGGGGAGGTAGGGTGGGTATGGTAGAGAGAGGGGAGGTCAGGTGGGTGGGTATGGTAGAGAGAGGGGGTGGTAGGGTGGGTTTGGTATGGTGGAGAGAGTAGAGGTTTAGAGAGAGTGGAGGTAGGGTGGGTGGTGGTAGAGAGAGTGGAGGTAGGGTGGGTGGGTATGGTAGAGAGAGGGGAGGTAGGGTGGGTATGGTAGAGAGAGGGGAGGTCAGGTGGTTGGGTATGGTAGAGAGAGGGGGTGGTAGGGTGGGTTTGGTATGGTAGAGAGAGTAGAGGTTTAGAGAGAGTGGAGGTAGGGTGGGTGGTGGTAGAGAGAGGGGAGGTAGGATGGGTGGGTATGGTAGAGCGAGTGGAGGTAGGTCGGGTGGGTATGGTAGAGAGAGTGGAGGTAGGGTGGGTGGGTATGGTAGAGAGAGGGGAGGTAGAGTGGGTGGGTATAATAGAGAGAGGGGAGGTAGGGTGGGTATAGTAGAGAGAGGGGAGGTAGGGTGGGTGGGTATGGTAGAGAGAGGTGAGGTAGGGTGGGTGGGTATGGTAGAGAGAGGGGAGGTAGAGTGGGTGGGTATGGTAGAGAGAGGAGAGGTAGGGTGGGTGGGTATGGTAGAGAGAGTGGTGGTACGGTGGGTGGGTATGGTAGAGAGAGTGGAGGTAGGGTGGGTGGGTATGGTAGAGAGAGGGGAGGTAGGGTGGGTGGGTATAATAGAGAGAGGGGAGGTAGGGTGGGTATAGTAGAGAGAGGGGAGGTCAGGTGGGTGGGTATGGTAGAGAGAGGGGAGGTAGGGTGGGTTTGGTATGGTAGAGAGAGTAGAGGTTTAGAGAGAGTGGAGGTAAGGTGGGTGGTGGTAGAGAGAGGGGAGGTAAGATGGGTGGGTATGGTAGAGAGAGTGGAGGTAGGACGGGTGGGTATGGTAGAGAGAGGGGAGGTAGAGTGGGTGGGTATGGTATAGAGAGTGGAGGTAGGGTGGGTGGTGGTAGAGAGAGTGGGGCTAGAGTAGAGAGAGTGGGGTGGGTGCAGAGAGAGAGGGCCTGGTGTGGGTGGATACAATAGATATTGCTTCACGATGCACCCTACGCTGCCCTGCCCACAATAGTAGCTGTGCTCTTGACTGCACCTGGTGCTATGGCGCCAGTGTTTGATGCTTTCTATGCTTCTCCTGACCAACATATTTCTCAACAATTGCACCAGTTCCTACCTGTTCCTCTGTCTCCGCCCGTCTCCTTCTCCATTATTCCTGTTGCCCTGATACCATCAGGATACATTGTCCATGTATTTCTATCTCCATCCAGTCTCCCTGTTGCACAGATCTAGAATCGGCTCACCTATCCAACTGTAACATCAATGAACATCTTTGGCAATTTTGTGCTGAACCACTCATGACGTGGACACCCTCGACATCAAGCCTCTGGGCATTGATACCTTTTCCTTACCTGGTGATGCTCCTTAATCCTCTTCCTTGTGCGGTGCATGTTGATACCTAGTGGGGGGAATACAGGTTGATCAGGAGTAAAGCAGTGACATTGATCAGGAATATGATCTTGGCTAAATTATAGCGACACTCGCCGGTGTTAATTTCCCTAGTAGTGTAACTGGACCTAATTGCCTTAATTAGACCACACGAGGGTCTACCTAACTTACCTTCAATTGCTACTTTCCTATATATCTTAAAAACCGTCGACAATAATGTTGTCTAATAACCAACTCTATTGGATTATAGCAAAATCAACATGCTTAAATATATCTGATCCTTTTCTTTTGTGACTTGGCTATGGTCATGTGCTTTCCAGGAGGCAAGCTTAAAGGATGACGGTATGCTAGGGATGGTTAGGTGAGTTTGCTTGTAAAAGGCATGGCAACCAAGACCAATTCTGGTCGTCTGATAACTTCAGAGGGAAGAAGTTTGCTATTTCACTTTCCACTTTTCTTCCCTGTTTTGTACAAAATATCGGCAAGTTGGTATCTAGAGTTAGACCATTCAGTGCTTTTCTTACATTAAGGTTCTGCATCATTTCTGTTACCCTTTGCTGACATATTTTGCAGTACTAGTGCCACAGAATTGCAAAACAATTCTTAGAGAAGAAGGAGAGAGGGAACAGGAGTTCTGAACTGACAATATCTTTTTGGCATAGCAACAGGCAATGCCGGGGCATGAACTGGTCAACTCATTAAAATCTCTTGTTCCAAACTCCTCCGCCGTACTACCCAGTGAGAAGTCCCCTATCAGTATTTGCTCCAATCACCTAACTCTCTCTACAAAACACTCCCACTCTCCCCCTCTCATTGTTCCTCCTACACTCTCGCTTTAGTTCTTACTACTCCCTCAACCTTTCTCACTCTCATATCTCATCAATGGCACCTTCTTGCAGCAATTACCTCCCTTGCTCTGTTCTCCTTCCTTACATTCTAGGCATGAGCGTCACCCCTATTGGTAAGTTCAATATTCTCAATTGTTTATTGGTTATTCTGATTAATATCAAATTGAGGGGTGCACAGCCATTGGAAAAAGGCCTCCGCACAGGGCATTCAAGATAACAGCACAGCTATGGACTTTGGCTAGTGAAAGCCAGCGGAGTGAGTTGCACACCCTTAATCTAACTAAGGAGCCAGAAAAATGTACGTTACTGGTGTTGGTGATCTTGTTGCATTTGTAGGTTAAAAAAGTAAATAACTACAGATTTTTGTTGAGACAAAACAATGTTGTATTCAATGTGTTAACCACTATACTGCGGAGCTGAAATGAAATGCACCACAAATGTGGCTAATGTTTCTCAATAACACATATTTTGTAAATGTCCATCAACCTGGCACATGGAAGGCACATGGTGGTCAACGTGTCGCAACGTGTCGCAACCATCAGCTGCCAATTTAGCTGCAAACCCAGTGACGTCTGCTTGCCAATGAGAGCAAAAAGTCAACCAAAGAACATGTCACAACCAACTGCTTCTACTGGTGCAAGGTGACAAAATACCACAATGTTATCACTACAGTGCAACCTGCACCCAAAACTAATGACCCGTCCAAGTTCCGACATTGCCTTACCTGTGAAAGCAGTGGGAGTGTGCTCTGACTCGCCTAGAGAGAAGTGTCTCACCTGTATCCTGCTTTAAATGTAGTGTGTGCCTAATCACATGGTCATGAGGATGACACGGTAGTGCCTAAAAGGCCCCCTAGAGGGTGTCCTCAGCAGTGCCTGTCCAGTGTGCGCACGTAATCATGAAGATGACTCAGTAGTTGCTGCGAGGCCCCTGAGAGGGTGTCTTCAGCAGTGTCTGTCCCCTGTGCGTTAGAAAATGTGCATGGAAAATGCTACACAAATATGGATTATGTGGATACCACAATGGTTACAACTGAAGGCTGTAGTGAACTAGCCAGAATACCAGTGCAATTTACTTATAGGATCAGTGCAATTATATGCCCGATCAACTACTGAGGTATCTGAACAAGTCAAAAGGTGCCTTATCTTAGAATTAGCTAGGTATGTTAGTGCCCCACATGCGGACTCAAGTGCAGGTCGACGGTGCAAGGGTGGGTATCCTAACTCACCCAGGGTGGAGTTAATAGTGGTCATTGCATGTGGTAAACTGTGAAGTACAAGGACCATGTAGACTTAAGAGTGCAGTTTGTTAAGGTGATGTCTAGTTAGCACAAAGTCCACACACCACTAGGAGATAATGGGGCAGACTGTCAACCTAAGTAACACATTCTGTGTGCCAGGAACAGATCAAACATGTGCCATTCATATATGCATTGCTCTGTTGGGAGGGTTACAATCAGAAAATGTATCACAGAATGAAAAATGAATGTTACAGAAAACAGTGTAGATTCAATTCTTCATTCATCCCCAAGAAAAGAGAGAAGCTTTCTGGGTACACACGCTTGAGTCCTTAGCACCCGGTGGTAGGAATGAAGAATTGAACCTACACTGTTTTCTGTAATATGCATCTTTTGTTCAGTGATACATTTGGGGATTGTAACCTTCCTAACGCAGCACTGTGCATATGGTTGGCAAAGTATTGCTCTGTTCCAGGCACACAGATTCTGTTTGTTTAGGTGGACACTCCTCCTCATTACTTCCTAGTGGTGAGTGGACCTTGTGCCAACTAGACATCACCTTCACAAACTGCACACTTAAGTCTCATGGTCCCGGTACTTCATAGTTTTGCTGCATGCAATGAGCACTAGGTCACCCACGTTTGCACCTTCGAGCAGCACTTGAGTCCACATATGAGGCACTAACATACCAAGCACATTCTAAGATAAGGCACCTTTTGACTTGTTCAGATACCTTAGCAGTTGATTTGGCATATCATTTATATATTTATTTTTGGGTCATTTATAATGTGCTTTTACATCTAGAAATAGCACCACAATTAAAAAATGCACTAATCCAGCGAATAATTTGCACTGGCATTCCGGTTAGTTCACTCCAGCCTTCAGTTCTAACCATTGTGGTATCCCCACGACCCACATGTGCGTAGTATTTGTCATGCATATTGTCTTACACACACGGGACAGGCACTGCTGAGGACATCCTCTCTGGGGCCTCGCAGCAACTACTCGGTCAACCTCATGATTACGTGCGCACACTGGACAGGCACTGCTGAGGACACCCTTTAGGGGGCCTTGAAGGCACTACCGGGTCATCCTCATGATCACGTGATTAGGCACACGCTAGACTTAAAGCAGGTTACAGGTGAGGCACTTCACTGCAGGCGAGTTGAAGGAACACACCCCACTGCTTTCAGATGTAAGGCATTGTCAGAACTGGGATGGTCATTAGTTTTGGGTGCAGGTTGCACCGTAGTGATAACATTGTGCTATTTTCTTACCTTACTTGCAGCAGTAGAAGTAGTTGGTCGTGACATGTGCTTTGATTGCTGTTTTGCTCTCATTGGTAAGCACAGGCAACTGGGTGAGCAGTCAGATGGCCAGCTTATGACTATGACACATTGAGACACCCTGACCCTCACGCGCATTCGATGTGCCAAGTAGATGGAATTTTGCAAAATATGTGTTATTGAGAAACATTAGCCACATTTGTTGTGCATTTAGTTTCCGGTCGGTTACAGCACCGAAATTGGTATGGTTCATTGCCTAATCCCAGTCTATTTATTTGTTCACCCTTTTTTCACTCTTTTCTTTTCCTTCACTGTTCCATTGTTGTCATTGCTTTGATTTATTGATGCCCACTACACAATGATATTGTTTTATTGGACCATGTGATCACTGACATTTCTGCAACGTTTTGTCTCTATTTTACAATGCTATTTGTCATATTGAATATGTAATATTTGTCATATCGAATATGTAATTGCGTTGGTGGGATGTAACCACTACGTGCATTTTGCAATGTTTCCACATGGTTCAGCATTGATGTATTTTTTTGTTATCGGCATGGGATTGCCCTTGCTCCACTGATTATTTGGATCCCGATGGCCTTCCTAATAATATGCACAGCTGAATGTCCTGACGATGGACCACTGGTCCGAAAAGCATAGGATTTATAGTTATTTGGCATTGGCCGTAGTACAGGGCCAACACATCGAATACATCATTCCTTCGTCTCAAAAAAATCTGTATTTTTTTTTTCAACCTACGAATATAACAAGATTACCAACACCATTAATGTACATTGCTCTGGCTCTTTAGCTAAACCAAGGGTGTGTAACCGACACTGCTGGCTTTCACTAGCCAAGGACCACAGTTCTGCATATTCTCTTTCCATCTCATTCTCTTGCAAACCCATGCCCCTTATTGCATCCTCCTTTGGAAATGTACACTCTCCTCTTTGCACCCTGGCACCTATAAATGCAAAAGGCAAAGAACAGCAGTGAACCACAAAACTATTGGCTTTACCAATGCTTGTTTTTTAATTTCAAAAGGATGTAGGATGTATAACATAAAGGAGGGAAATGACACAAAGGATCTCTTCGATCTACCCATAGATGTCACACACTTACAGTAAAGCAACAGGAACAGGGTCACCACAGCAGCACATTGTCCAGCAGCCAAGCCCACCGGCAGAGCGAGACTGGGCCACTCCTCCTCCACACCATCTGCTGAGGAAGAGAGAAGTGTTAGGCATGGCCCTGCTAGAGGGCCACAGTGTGAGCAGCCCCTGCCAACCTCCTAGTATAGAATCCACTCCTGCTCCACACCATCTTCTGATGAAGAGAGAAGTGTTAGGCATGGCCCTGCCAGAGGGCCAGATTGTGAGCAGCCCCCACCGCCCTCCTAGTATAGAATACCCTCCTGCTCCACACAAATGACCACCATGTGAGCAGCCCCTGCCACCCCTAGTATAGAATCCCCTCCTGTTCCAAACCATCTGCTGAGGAAGAGAGAAGTGTTAGACATGGCCCTGCTAGCGGGCCAGCGTGTGAGCACCCCCCCCCCACCCTCCTAGTATAGAATACACTCCTGCTCAACATCATCTGCTGAGGAAGAGCGAAGTGTTAGGCATGGCCCTGCTAGTGGGCCAGAGTGTGAGCTGCCCCACCACCCCATTAGTATAGAATCCCCTCCTGCTCCACACCATCTACTGAGGTAGATAGAAGGGTTAGGCAGGGCTCTGCTAGAGGACCACAGTGTGACCAGCTCCCCACCACCCTCATAGTATAGAACCCCCCCTGCTCCATACCATCTGCTGAGGAAGAGAGAAGGGTTAGGCATGACACTGCTAGAGGACCACAGTGTGAGCAGCCCCCCACCACCCCCTAGTATAGAATCCCCTCCTGCTCCACACCATCTGCTGAGGAAGAGAGCAGGGTTAGGCATGTATCTGTTAGAGGACCACAGTGTGAGCATCCCCCCTGCTCCATACCATCTGCTGAGAAAGAGAGAAGTTTTAGTCATGGCTCTGCTAGAGGACCACAGTGTGAGCAGCTTCCCCACCACCCTCCTAGTATAGAATGCCCTCCTGCTCCACACCATCTGCTGAGGAAGAGAAAAGTGTTAGGAATTGCCCTGCTAGAGGGCCACAGTGTCAGCCGCCATTGCCACCCTCCTAGCATAGAATCCCCTCCTGATCCAGACCATCTGCTGCGGAAGAGAGAAGTGTTAGGCATGGCTCTGCTAGAGGACCACAGTGTGAGCAGCCCCCCACCATCCCCTAGTATAGAATCCCCTCCTGCACCACACCATCTACTAAGGAAGAGAGAAGTGTTAGGCATGGCTCTGCTAGAGGATCACAGTGTGATCAGCCCCCCCACCTCCCCTTAGTATAGAATCCCCTCCTGCTCCATACCATCTGCTGAGGAAGAGAGCAGGGTTAGGCATGGCTCTGCTAGAGGACCACAGTGTGAGCATCCCCCCTGCTCCATACCATCTGCTGAGGAAGAGAGAAGTGTTAGGCATGGCTCTGCTAGAGGACCACAGTGTGAGCAGCTTCCCCAACACCCTCCTAGTATAGAATCCACTCCTGCTCCACACCATCTGCTGGGGAGGAGAAAAGTGTTAGGCATGGCTCTGCAAGAGGACCACAGTGTCAGCCGCCCCCACCACCTTCCTAGTATAGAATCCCCTCCTGCTCCACAACATCTGCTGAAGAAGAGAGGAGTGTTAGGCATGGCTCTGCTAGAGGGCCACAGTGTGAGCCTCTCCCACGACCATCCTAGTATAGAATCCCCTCCTGGTCCACACCATCTGCCGAGGAAGAGAGAAGTGTTAGGCATGGCTCTGCTAGAGGACCACAGTGTGAGCAGCTCCCCCACAACCACCTAGTTTAGAATCCCCTCCTGCTCCACACCATCTGCTGAGGAAGAGAAAATGTTAGGCATGGCACTGCTAGAGGACCACAGTGTGAGCAGCTTCCCCAACACCCTCCTAGTATAGAATCCACTCCTGCTCCACACCATCTGCTGAGGAGGAGAAAAGTGTTAGGCATGGCTCTGCAAGAGGACCACAGTGTCAGCCGCCCCCACCACCTTCCTAGTATAGAATACCCTCCTGCTCCACACCATCTGCCGAGGAAGAGAGAAGTGTTAGGCATGGCTCTGCTAGAGGGCCACAGTGTGAGCCGCCCCCACCACCCTCCTAGTATAGAATCCCCTCCTGCTCAACAGCATCTGCTGAGGAAGAGAGAAGTGTTAGGCATGGCCCTGCTAGTGGGCCAGAGTGTGAGCTGCCCCACCACCCCCCTAGTATAGAATCCCCTCCTGCTCCACACCATATACTGAGGTAGATAGAAGGGTTAGGCATGGCCCTGCTAAAGGACCAGAGTGTGAGCAGCCCCCACCACCCTCCTAGTATAGAATCCCCTCCTGCTCCACACCATCTGCTGAGGAAGAGTGAAGCGTTAGGCATGGCTCTGCTAGAGGGCCACAGTGTGAGCAGCCCCTGCCAACCTCCTAGTATAGAATCCCCTCCTGCTCCACATCATCTGCTGAGGAAGAGAGATTTAGGCATGGCCGTGCTAAAGGACCAGAGTGTGAGCAGCCCCCACCACCCTCCTAGTATAGAATCCCCTCCTTCTCCACACCATCTGCTGAGGAATAGAGAAGTGTTAGGCATGGCCCTGCTAGAGGGCCACAGTGTGAGCAGCCCCTGCCACCCTCCTAGTATAGAATCCCCTCCTGCTCCACACAAATGACCACCATGTGAGCAGCCCCTGCCACCCCCTAGTATAGAATCCTCTCCTGCTCCACACCATCTGCTGAGGAAGAGAGAAGCGTTAAGCATGGCTCTGCTAGAAGACAACAGTGTGAGCAGCCCCCACCACATCCTAGTATAGAATCCCCTCCTGCTCCACACAAATGACCACCATGTGAGCAGCCCCTGCCACCCCCTAGTATAGAATCCTCTCCTGCTCCACACCATCTGCTGAGGAAGAGAGAAGCGTTAAGCATGGCTCTGCTAGAAGACAACAGTGTGAGCAGCCCCCACCACATCCTAGTATAGAATCCCCTCCTGCTCCACACAAATGACCACCATGTGAGCAGCCCCTGCCACCCCCTAGTATAGAATCCTCTCCTGCTCCACACCATCTGCTGAGGAAGAGAGAAGTGTTAGACATGGCCCTGCTAGCGGGCCAGAGTGTGAGCAGCCCCCCACACCCTCCTAGTATAGAATCCACTCCTGCTCAACATCATCTGCTGAGGAAGAGAGAAGTGTTAGGCATGGCCCTGCTAGTGGGCCAGAGTGTGAGCTGCCCCACCACCCACCTAGCATAGAATCCCCTCCTGCTCCACACCATCTACTGAGGTAGCTAGAAGGGTTAGGCATGGCTCTGCTAGAGGACCACAGTGTGAGCAGCTCCCCACCACCCTCATAGTATAGAATCCCCCCTGCTCCATGCCATCTGCTTAGGAAGAGAGAAGGGTTAGGCATGACCCTGCTAGAGGACCACAGTGTGAGTAGCCCCCCACCACCCCTAGTATAGAATCCCCTCCTGCTCCACACCATCTGCTGAGGAAGAGAGCAGGGTTAGGCATGGCTCTGCTAGAGGACCACAGTGTGAGCATCCCCCCTGCTCCATACCATCTGCTGAGGAAGAGAGAAGTTTTAGTCATGGCTCTGCTAGAGGACCACAGTGTGAGCAGCCCCCCACCATCCCATAGTATAGAATCCCCTCCTGCACCACACCATCTACTGAGGAAGACAGAAGTGTTAGGCATGGCTCTGCTAGAGGATCACAGTGTGATCAGCCCCCCCACCTCCCCTTAGTATAGAATCCCCTCCTGCTCCACATAATCTGCTGAGGAAGAGAGCAGGGTTAGGCATGGCTCTGCTAGAAGACCACAGTGTGAGCATCCCCCCTGCTCCACACCATCTGCTGAGGAAGAGAGAAGTGTTAGGCATGGCTGTGCTAGAGGACCACAGTGTGAGCAGCTTCCCCAACACCCTCCTAGTATAGAATCCACTCCTGCTCCACACCATCTGCTGGGGAGGAGAAAAGTGTTAGGCATGGGTCTGCAAGAGGACCACAGTGTCAGCCGCCCCCGCCACCTTCCTAGTATAGAATCCCCTCCTGCTCCACAACATCTGCTGAAGAAGAGAGGAGTGTTAGGCATGGCTCTGCTAGAGGGCCACAGTGTGAGCCTCTCCCACGACCATCCTAGTATAGAATCCCCTCCTGGTCCACACCATCTGCCGAGGAAGAGAGAAGTGTTAGGCATGGCTCTGCTAGAGGACCACAGTGTGAGCAGCCCCCCCACAACCACCTAGTTTAGAATCCCCTCCTGCTCCACACCATCTGCTGAGGAAGAGAAAATGGTTAGGCATGGCACTGCTAGAGGACCACAGTGTGAGCAGCTTCCCCAACACCCTCCTAGTATAGAATCCACTCCTGCTCCACACCATCTGCTGAGGAGGAGAAAAGTGTTAGGCATGGCTCTGCAAGAGGACCACAGTGTCAGCCGCCCCCACCACCTTCCTAGTATAGAATACCCTCCTGCTCCACACCATCTGCCGAGGAAGAGAGAAGTGTTAGGCATGGCTCTGCTAGAGGGCCACAGTGTGAGCCTCTCCCACGACCATCCTAGTATAGAATCCCCTCCTGGTCCACACCATCTGCCGAGGAAGAGAGAAGTGTTAGGCATGGCTCTGCTAGAGGACCACAGTGTGAGCAGCCCCCCCACAACCACCTAGTTTAGAATCCCCTCCTGCTCCACACCATCTGCTGAGGAAGAGAAAATGGTTAGGCATGGCTCTGCTAGAGGACCACAGTGTGAGCCGCCCCTACCACCCTCCTAGTATAGAATCCCCTCCTGCTCCACACCATCTGCTGAGGAAGAGAGAAGTGTTAGGCATGGCTCTGCTAGAGGACCAGAGTGTGAGCACACCTCGCCACCCTCCTAATATAGTATCCCCTCCTGCTCCACACCATCTGCTGAGGAAGAGAGAAGTGTTAGGCATGGCTCTGCTAGAGGACCAGAGTGTGAGCACACCTCGCCACCCTCCAAGTATAGAATCCCCTCATGCTCCACATCATATGCTGAGGGAGAGAGAAGATTTAGGCATGGCCGTGCTAAAGGACCAGAGTGTGAGCAGCCCCCACCACCCTCCTAGTATAGAATCCCCTCCTGCTCCACACCATCTGCTGAGGAAGAGAGAAGTGTTAGGCATGGCCCTGCTAGAGGGCCACAGTGTGAGCAGCCCCTGCCACCCTCCTAGTATAGAATCCCCTCCTGCTCCACACCATCTGCTGAGGAAGAGGGAACGGTTAGGGATGGCCCTGATAAATGACCACCATGTGAGCAGCCCCTGCCACCCCCCAGTATAGAATCCCCTCCTGCTCCACACCATCTGCTGAGGAAGAGAGAAGTGCTAAGCATGGCCCTGCTAGCGGCCAGAGTGTGAGCAGCCCCACCACCCTCCTAGTATAGAATCCCCTCCTGCTCAACATCATCTGCTGAGGAAGAGAGAAGTGTTAGGCATGGACCTGCTTGTGGGCCAGAGTGTGAGCTGCCCCACCACCCCCCTAGTATAGAATCCCCTCCTGCACCACACCATATACTGAGGTAGATAGAAGGGCTAGGCATGGCTCTGCTAGAGGACCACAGTGTGAGCAGCCCCCCACCCTCCTCCTAGTACAGAATCCCCTCCTGCTCCACACCATCTGCTGAGGAAGAGTGAAGCGTTAGGCATGACTCTGCTAGAGGACCACAGTGTGAGCAGCCCCTGTCACCCTCCTAGTATAGAATCCCCTCCTGCTCCACACCATCTGCTGATGAAGAGAAAATGGTTAGGCACGGCTCTGCTAGAGGGCCACAGTGTGAGCTGCCCCACCACCCCTTAGTATAGAATTCCCTCCTGCTACACACCATCTACTGAGGAAGATAGAAGGATTAGGCATGGTTCTGCTAGAGGACCACAGTGTGAGCAGCCCCCCACCACCCCCATAGTATAGAATCCCCCCCTGCTCCATACCATCTGCTGAGGAAGAGAGAAGGGTTAGGCATGACCCTGCTCGAGGACCACTGTGTGAGCAGCCCCCACCAACCGCCTAGTATTTTATCCCCTCCTGCTTAGCACCATCTGCTGAGGAAGAGAGAAGGGTTATTCATGCCCCTGCTAGAGGGCCAGAATGTGATCAGCCCCACCCCACCCTGCAAGTATAGAATCCACTCCTGCTCAACATCATCTGCTGAGGAAGAGAGAAGTGTTAGGCATGGCCCTGCTAGTGGGCCAGAGTGTGAGCTGCCCCACCACCCCCCTAGTATAGAATCCCCTCCTGCTCCACACCATCTACTGAGGTAGATAGAAGGGTTAGGCATGGCTCTGCTAGAGGACCACAGTGTGAGCAGCCCCCCACCACCCCCATAGTATAGAATCCCCCCTGCTCCATACCATCTGCTGAGGAAGAGAGAAGGGTTAGGCATGTCCCTGCTAGAGGACCACAGTGTGAGCAGCCCCTGTCACCCTCCTAGTATAGAATCCCCTCCTGCTCCACACCATCTGCTGATGAAGAGAAAATTGTTAGGCACGGCTCTGCTAGAGGGCCACAGTGTGAGCTGCCCCACCACCCCCCTAGTATAGAATCCCCTCCTGCTCCACACCATATACTGAGGTAGATGTAGATAGAAGGGTTAGGCATGGCTCTGCTAGAGGGCCACAGGGTGAGCAGCCCCCCACCACCCTCCTAGTATAGAATCCCCTCCTGCTCCACACCATCTGCTGAGGAAGAGTGAAGCGTTAGGCATGACTCTGCTAGAGGACCACAGTGTGAGCAGCCCCTGTCACCCTCCTAGTATAGAATCCCCCCCTACTCCATACCATCTTCTGAGGAAAAGAGAAGTGTTAGGCATGGCTCTGCTGGAGGACCACAGTGTGTGCAGCTTCCCCACCACCCCCCTAGTATAGACTCCCCTCCTGCTCCACACCATCTGCTGAGGAAGAGAAAAGTGTTAGGAATTGCCCTGCTAGAGGGCCACAGTGTCAGCCGCCCCTGTCACCCTCCTAGCATAGAATCCCCTCCTGATCCAGACCATCTGCTGCGGAAGAGAGAAGTGTTAGGCATGGCTCTGCTAGAGGACCACAGTGTGAGCAGCCCCCACCACCTTCCTAGTATAGAATCCCCTCCTGCTCCACAACATCTGCTGAAGAAGAGAGGAGTGTTAGGCATGGCTCTGCTAGAGGGCCACAGTGTGAGCCTCTCCCACCACCATCCTAGTATAGAATCCCCTCCTGCTCCACAACATCTGCTGAAGAAGAGAGGAGTGTTAGGCATGGCTCTGCTAGAGGGCCACAGTGTGAGCCTCTCCCACCACCATCCTAGTATAGAATCCCCTCCTGGTCCACACCATCTGCCGAGGAAGAGAGAAGTGCTAAGCATGGCCCTGCTAGCGGCCAGAGTGTGAGCAGCCCCCCCCCACCCTCCTAGTATAGAATCCCCTCCTGCTCCACACCATCTACTGAGGTAGATAGAAGGGTTAGGCATGGCTCTGCTAGAGGACCACAGTGTGAGCAGCCCCCCACCACCCTCCTAGTATAGAATCCCCTCCTGCTCGACACCATCTGCTGAGGAAGAGTGAAGCGTTAGGCATGGCTCTGCTAGAGGACCACAGTGTGAGCAGACCCCCACCACCCCCTAGTATAGACTCCCCTCCTGCACCACACCATCTGCTGAGGAAGAGAGGAGTGTTAGGCATGGCCCTGCTCGATGACCACTGTGTGAGCAGCCCCCAACATCCGCCTAGTATTTTATCCCCTCCTGCTCAGCACTACCTGCTGAGGAAGAGAGAAGGGTTAGGCATGCCCCTGCTAGAGGGCCAGAATGTGATCAGCCCCCGCCACCCTCCTAGTATAGAATCCCCTCCTGCTCCACACCATCTGTTGAGGAAGAGAGAAGTGTTAGGCATGGTTCTGCTAGAGGACCACAGTGTGAGCACGCCTCGCCACCCTCCTAGTATAGAATCCCCTCCTGCTCCACACCATCTGCTGAGGAAGAGTGAAGCGTTAGGCATGGCTCTTCCAGAGGGCTGCCATGTGATCAGACCCTGCCACCCTCCTAGCATAGAATCCCCTCCTGCTCCACATCATATGCTGAGGGAGAGAGAAGATTTAGGCATGGCCGTGCTAAAGGACCAGAGTGTGAGCAGCCCCCACCACCCTCCTAGTATAGAATCCCCTCCTGCTCCACACCATCTGCTGAGGAAGAGAGAAGTGTTAGGCATGGCCCTGCTAGAGGGCCACAGTGTGAGCAGCCCCTGCCACCCTCCTAGTATAGAATCCCCTCCTGCTCCACACCATCTGCTGAGGAAGAGGGAACGGTTAGGGATGGCCCTGATAAATGACCACCATGTGAGCAGCCCCTGCCACCCCCCAGTATAGAATCCCCTCCTGCTCCACACCATCTGCTGAGGAAGAGAGAAGTGCTAAGCATGGCCCTGCTAGCGGCCAGAGTGTGAGCAGCTCCACCACCCTCCTAGTATAGAATCCCCTCCTGCTCAACAACATCTGCTGAGGAAGAGAGAAGTGTTAGGCATGGACCTGCTAGAGGGCCAGAGTGTGAGCTGCCCCACCACCCCCTAGTATAGAATCCCCTCCTGCTCCACACCATATACTAAGGTGGATAGAAGGGTTAGGCATGGCTCTGCTAGAGGACCACAGTGTGAGCAGCCCCCCGCCACCCTCCTAGTATAGAATCCCCTCCTGCTCCACACCATCTGCTGAGGAAGAATGAAGCGTTAGGCATGACTCTGCTAGAGGACCACAGTGTGAGCAGCCCCTGTCACCCTCCTAGTATAGAATCCCCTCCTGCTCCACACCATCTGCTGATGAAGAGAAAATGGTTAGGCACGGCTCTGCTAGAGGGCCACAGTGTGAGCTGCCCCACCACCCCCTTAGTATAGAATTCCCTCCTGCTACACACCATCTACTGAGGAAGATAGAAGGATTAGGCATGGTTCTGCTAGAGGACCACAGTGTGAGCAGCCCCCCACCACCCCCATAGTATAGAATCCCCCCCTGCTCCACAACATCTGCTGAAGAAGAGAGGAGTGTTAGGCATGGCTCTGCTAGAGGGCCACAGTGTGAGCCTCTCCCACCACCATCCTAGTATAGAATCCCCTCCTGGTCCACACCATCTGCCGAGGAAGAGAGAAGTGCTAAGCATGGCCCTGCTAGCGGCCAGAGTGTGAGCAGCCCCCCCCACCCTCCTAGTATAGAATCCCCTCCTGCTCCACACCATCTACTGAGGTAGATAGAAGGGTTAGGCATGGCTCTGCTAGAGGACCACAGTGTGAGCAGCCCCCCACCACCCTCCTAGTATAGAATCCCCTCCTGCTCGACACCATCTGCTGAGGAAGAGTGAAGCGTTAGGCATGGCTCTGCTAGAGGACCACAGTGTGAGCAGCCCCCACCACATCCTAGTATAGAATCCCCTCCTGCTCCACACCATCTGCTGATGAAGAGAAAATGGTAAGGCATGGATCTGCTAGAGGACCACGGTGTGAGCAGACACCCACCACCCCCTAGTATAGACTCCCCTCCTGCACCACACCATCTGCTGAGGAAGAGAGGAGTGTTATGCATGGCCCTGCTCGAGGACCACTGTGTGAGCAGCCCCCACCATCCGCCTAGTATTTTATCCCCTCCTGCTCAGCACCACCTGCTGAGGAAGAGAGAAGGGTTAGGCATGCCCCTGCTAGAGGGCCAGAATGTGATCAGACCCTGCCACCCTCCTAGTATAGAATCCCCTCCTGCTCCACACCATCTGTTGAGGAAGAGAGAAGTGTTATGCATGGTTCTGCTAGAGGACCACAGTGTGAGCACGCCTCGCCACCCTCCTAGTATAGAATCCCCTCCTGCTCCACACCATCTGCTGAGGAAGAGTGAAGCGTTAGGCAAGTCTCTTCCAGAGGGCTGCCATGTGATCAGACCCTGCCACCCTCCTAGTATAGAATCCCCTCCTGCTCCACATCATATGCTGAGGGAGAGAGAAGTGTTAGGCATGGCCCTGCTAGAGGGCCACAGTGTGAGCAGCCCCTGCCACCCTCCTAGTATAGAATCCCCTCCTGCTCCACACCATCTGCTGAGGAAGAGAGAAGTGTTAGGCATGGCCCTGCTAGAGGGCCACAGTGTGAGCAGCCCCTGCCACCCTCCTAGTATAGAATCCCCTCCTGCTCCACACCATCTGCTGAGGAAGAGGGAACGGTTAGGGATGGCCCTGATAAATGACCACCATGTGAGCAGCCCCTGCCACCCCCCAGTATAGAATCCCCTCCTGCTCCACACCATCTGCTGAGGAAGAGAGAAGTGCTAAGCATGGCCCTGCTAGCGGCCAGAGTGTGAGCAGCTCCACCACCCTCCTAGTATAGAATCCCCTCCTGCTCAACAACATCTGCTGAGGAAGAGAGAAGTGTTAGGCATGGACCTGCTAGAGGGCCAGAGTGTGAGCTGCCCCACCACCCCCTAGTATAGAATCCCCTCCTGCTCCACACCATATACTGAGGTAGATAGAAGGGTTAGGCATGGCTCTGCTAGAGGACCACAGTGTGAGCAGCCCCCCGCCACCCTCCTAGTATAGAATCCCCTCCTGCTCCACACCATCTGCTGAGGAAGAATGAAGCGTTAGGCATGACTCTGCTAGAGGACCACAGTGTGAGCAGCCCCTGTCACCCTCCTAGTATAGAATCCCCTCCTGCTCCACACCATCTGCTGATGAAGAGAAAATGGTTAGGCACGGCTCTGCTAGAGGGCCACAGTGTGAGCTGCCCCACCACCCCCTTAGTATAGAATTCCCTCCTGCTACACACCATCTACTGAGGAAGATAGAAGGATTAGGCATGGTTCTGCTAGAGGACCACAGTGTGAGCAGCCCCCCACCACCCCCATAGTAAAGAATCCCCCCCTGCTCCACAACATCTGCTGAAGAAGAGAGGAGTGTTAGGCATGGCTCTGCTAGAGGGCCACAGTGTGAGCCTCTCCCACCACCATCCTAGTATAGAATCCCCTCCTGGTCCACACCATCTGCCGAGGAAGAGAGAAGTGCTAAGCATGGCCCTGCTAGCGGCCAGAGTGTGAGCAGCCCCCCCCACCCTCCTAGTATAGAATCCCCTCCTGCTCCACACCATCTACTGAGGTAGATAGAAGGGTTAGGCATGGCTCTGCTAGAGGACCACAGTGTGAGCAGCCCCCCACCACCCTCCTAGTATAGAATCCCCTCCTGCTCGACACCATCTGCTGAGGAAGAGTGAAGCGTTAGGCATGGCTCTGCTAGAGGACCACAGTGTGAGCAGCCCCCACCACATCCTAGTATAGAATCCCCTCCTGCTCCACACCATCTGCTGATGAAGAGAAAATGGTAAGGCATGGATCTGCTAGAGGACCACGGTGTGAGCAGACACCCACCACCCCCTAGTATAGACTCCCCTCCTGCACCACACCATCTGCTGAGGAAGAGAGGAGTGTTAGGCATGGCCCTGCTCGAGGACCACTGTGTGAGCAGCCCCCACCATCCGCCTAGTATTTTATCCCCTCCTGCTCAGCACCACCTGCTGAGGAAGAGAGAAGGGTTATGCATGCCCCTGCTAGAGGGCCAGAATGTGATCAGCCCCCGCCACCCTCCTAGTATAGAATCCCCTCCTGCTCCACACCATCTGTTGAGGAAGAGAGAAGTGTTAGGCATGGTTCTGCTAGAGGACCACAGTGTGAGCACGCCTCGCCACACTCCTAGTATAGAATCCCCTCCTGCTCCACACCATCTGCTGAGGAAGAGTGAAGCGTTAGGCATGGCTCTTCCAGAGGGCTGCCATGTGATCAGACCCTGCCACCCTCCTAGTATAGAATCCCCTCCTGCTCCACATCATATGCTGAGGGAGAGAGAAGATTTAGGCATGGCCGTGCTAAAGGACCAGAGTGTGAGCAGCCCCCACCACCCTCCTAGTATAGAATCCCCTCATGCTCCACACCATCTGCTGAGGAAGAGAGAAGTGTTAGGCATGGCCCTGCTAGAGGGCCACAGTGTGAGCAGCCCCTGCCACCCTCCTAGTATAGAATCCCCTCCTGCTCCACACCATCTGCTGAGGAAGAGGGAACGGTTAGGGATGGCCCTGATAAATGACCACCATGTGAGCAGCCCCTGCCACCCCCCAGTATAGAATTCCCTCCTGCTCCACACCATCTGCTGAGGAAGAGAGAAGTGCTAAGCATGGCCCTGCTAGCGGCCAGAGTGTGAGCAGCTCCACCACCCTCCTAGTATAGAATCCCCTCCTGCTCAACAACATCTGCTGAGGAAGAGAAAAGTGTTAGGCATGGACCTGCTAGAGGGCCAGAGTGTGAGCTGCCCCACCACCCCCTAGTATAGAATCCCCTCCTGCTCCACACCATATACTGAGGTAGATAGAAGGGTTAGGCATGGCTCTGCTAGAGGACCACAGTGTGAGCAGCCCCCTGCCACCCTCCTAGTATAGAATCCCCTCCTGCTCCACACCATCTGCTGAGGAAGAATGAAGCGTTAGGCATGACTCTGCTAGAGGACCACAGTGTGAGCAGCCCCTGTCACCCTCCTAGTATAGAATCCCCTCCTGCTCCACACCATCTGCTGATGAAGAAAAAATGGTTAGGCATGGCTCTGCTAGAGGGCCACAGTGTGAGCTGCCCCACCACCCACTTAGTATAGAATTCCCTCCTGCTACACACCATCTACTGAGGAAGATAGAAGGATTAGGCATGGTTCTGCTAGAGGACCACAGTGTGAGCAGCCCCCCACCACCCCCATAGTATAGAATCCCCCCCTGCTCCATACCATCTGCTGAGGAAGAGAGAAGGGTTAGGCATGACCCTGCTCGAGGACCACTGTGTGAGCAGCCCCCACCAGCCCCCTAGTATTTTATCTCCTCCTGCTTAGCACCATCTGCTGAGGAAGAGAGAAGGGTTAGGCATGCCCGTGCTAGAGGGCCAGAATGTGATCAGCCCCACCCCACCCTGCTAGTATAGAATCCACTCCTGCTCAACATCATCTGCTGAGGAAGAGAGAAGTGTTAGGCATGGCCCTGCTAGTGGGCCAGAGTGTGAGCTGCCCCATCACCCCCCTAGTATAGAATCCCCTCCTGCTCCACACCATCTACTGAGGTAGATAGAAGGGTTAGGCATGGCTCTGCTAGAGGACCACAGTGTGAGCAGCCCCCCACCACCCCCATAGTATAGAATCCCCCCTGCTCCATACCATCTGCTGAGGAAGAGAGAAGGGTTAGGCATGACCCTCCTAGAGGACCACAGTGTGAGCAGCCCCTGTCACCCTCCTAGTATAGAATCCCCTCCTGCTCCACACCATCTGCTGATGAAGAGAAAATTGTTAGGCACGGCTCTGCTAGAGGGCCACAGTGTGAGCTGCCCCACCACCCCCCTAGTATAGAATCCCCTCCTGCTCCACACCATATACTGAGGTAGATAGAAGGGTTAGGCATGGTTCTGCTAGAGGACCACAGTGTGAGCAGCCCCCCACCACCCTCCTAGTATAGAATCCCCTCCTGCTCCACACCATCTGCTGAGGAAGAGTGAAGCGTTAGGCATGACTCTGCTAGAGGACCACAGTGTGAGCAGCCCCTGTCACCCTCCTAGTATAGAATCCCCTCCTGCTCCACACCATCTGCTGATGAAGAGAAAATGGTTAGGCACGGCTCTGCTAGAGGGCCACAGTGTAAGCTGCCCCACCACCCCCCTAGTATAGAATTCCCTCCTGCTACACACCATCTACTGAGGAAGATAGAAGGGTTAGGCATGGCTCTGCTAGAGGACCACAGTGTGAGCAGCCCCCCACCACCCCCATAGTATAGAATCCCCCCCTGCTCCATACCATCTGCTGAGGAAGAGAGAAGGGTTAGGCATGACCCTGCTCGAGGACCACTGTGTGAGCAGCCCCCACCACCCCCCTAGTATTTTATCCCCTCCTGCTTAGCACCATCTGCTGAGGAAGAGAGAAGGGTTAGGCATGCCCCTGCTAGAGGGCCAGAATGTGATCAGCCCCACCCCCACCCTGCTAGTATAGAATCCACTCCTGCTCAACATCATCTGCTGAGGAAGAGAGAAGTGTTAGGCATGGCCCTGCTAGTGGGCCAGAGTGTGAGCTGCCCCACCACCCCCCTAGTATAGAATCCCCTCCTGCTCCACACCATCTACTGAGGTAGATAGAAGGGTTAGGCATGGCTCTGCTAGAGGACCACAGTGTGAGCAGCCCCCCACCACCCCCATAGTATAGAATCCCCCCCTGCTTCATACCATCTGCTGAGGAAGAGAGAAGGGTTAGGCATGACCCTGCTAGAGGACCAGAGTGTGAGCAGCCCCCCACCACCCCCTAGTATAGAATCCCCTCCTGCTCCACACCATCTGCTGAGGAAGAAGCAGAGTTAGGCATGGCTCTGCTAGAGGACCACAGTGTGAGCATCCCCCCTGCTCCATACCATCTTCTGAGGAAAAGAGAAGTGTTAGGCATGGCTCTGCTGGAGGACCACAGTGTGTGCAGCTTCCCCACCACCCTCCTAGTATAGAATACGCTCCTGCTCCACACCATCTGCTGAGGAAGAGAAAAGTGTTAGGAATTGCCCTGCTAGAGGGCCACAGTGTCAGCCGCCCCTGCCACCCTCCTAGCATAGAATCCCCTCCTGATCCAGACCATCTGCTGCGGAAGAGAGAAGTGTTAGGCATGGCTCTGCTAGAGGACCACAGTGTGAGCAGCCCCCACCACCTTCCTAGTATAGAATCCCCTCCTGCTCCACAACATCTGCTGAAGAAGAGAGGAGTGTTAGGCATGGCTCTGCTAGAGGGCCACAGTGTGAGCCTCTCCCACCACCATCCTAGTATAGAATCCCCTCCTGGTCCACACCATCTGCCGAGGAAGAGAGAAGTGCTAAGCATGGCCCTGCTAGCGGCCAGAGTGTGAGCAGCCCCCCCACCCTCCTAGTATAGAATCCCCTCCTGCTCAACATCATCTGCTGAGGAAGAGAGAAGTGTTAGGCATGGCCCTGCTAGTGGGCCAGAGCGTGAGCTGCCCCACCACCCCCCCTAGTATAGAATCCCCTCCTGCTCCAAACCATCTACTGAGGTAGATAGAAGGGTTAGGCATGTCTCTGCTAGAGGACCACAGTGTGAGCAGCCCCCCACCACCCTCCTAGTATAGAATCCCCTCCTGCTCGACACCATCTGCTGAGGAAGAGTGAAGCGTTAGGCATGGCTCTGCTGGAGGACCACAGTGTGAGCAGCCCCTGTCACCCTCCTAGTATAGAATCCCCTCCTGCTCCACACCATCTGCTGATGAAGAGAAAATGGTTAGGCATGGATCTGCTAGAGGACCACGGTGTGAGCAGACCCCCACCACCCCCATAGTATAGAATCCCCCCCTGCTCCATACCATCTGCTGAGGAAGAGAGAAGGGTTAGGCATGACCCTGCTCGAGGACCACTGTGTGAGCAGCCCCCACCAGCCCCCTAGTATTTTATCCCCTCCTGCTTAGCACCATCTGCTGAGGTAGAGAGAAGGGTTAGGCATACGCCTGCTAGAGGGCCAGAATGTGATCAGCCCCACCCCACCCTGCTAGTATAGAATCCACTCCTGCTCAACATCATCTGCTGAGGAAGAGAGAAGTGTTAGGCATGGCCCTGCTAATGGGCCAGAGTGTGAGCTCCCCCACCACCCCCCTAGTATAGAATCCCCTCCTGCTCCACACCATCTACTTAGGTAGATAGAAGGGTTAGGCATGGCTCTGCTAGAGGACCACAGTGTGAGCAGCCCCCCACCACCCCCATAGTATAGAATCCCCCCTGCTCCATACCATCTGCTGAGGAAGAGAGAAGGGTTAGGCATGTCCCTGCTAGAGGACCAGAGTGTGAGCAGCCCCTGTCACCCTCCTAGTATAGAATCCCCTCCTGCTCCACACCATCTGTTGATGAAGAGAAAATTGTTTGGAACGGCTCTGCTAGAGGGCCACAGTGTGAGCTGCCCCACCACCCCCCTAGTATAGAATCCCCTCATGCTCCACACCATATACTGAGGTAGATAGAAGGGTTAGGCTTGGCTCTGCTAGAGGACCACAGTGTGAGCAGCCCCCCACCACCCTCCTAGTATAGAATCCCCTCCTGCTCCACACCATCTGCTGAGGAAGAGTGAAGCGTTAGGCATGACTCTGCTAGAGGACCACAGTGTGAGCAGCCCCTGTCACCCTCCTAGTATAGAATCCCCTCCTGCTCCACACCATCTGCTGATGAAGAGAAAATGGTTAGGCACGGCTCTGCTAGAGGGCCACAGTGTAAGCTGCCCCACCACCCCCCTAGTATAGAATTCCCTCCTGCTACACACCATCTACTGAGGAAGATAGAAGGGTTAGGCATGGCTCTGCTAGAGGACCACAGTGTGAGCAGCCCCCCACCACCCCCATAGTATAGAATCTCCCCCTGCTCCATACCATCTGCTGAGGAAGAGAGAAGGGTTAGGCATGACCCTGCTCGAGGACCACTGTGTGAGCAGCCCCCACCACCCCCCTAGTATTTTATCCCCTCCTGCTTAGCACCATCTGCTGAGGAAGAGGGAAGGGTTAGGCATGCCCCTGCTAGAGGGCCAGAATGTGATCAGCCCCACCCCCACCCTGCTAGTATAAAATCCACTCCTGCTCAACATCATCTGCTGAGGAAGAGAGAAGTGTTAGGCATGGCCCTGCTAGTGGGCCAGAGTGTGAGCTGCCCCACCACCCCCATAGTATAGAATCCCCTCCTGCTCCACACCATCTACTGAGGTAGATAGAAGGGTTAGGCATGGCTCTGCTAGAGGACCACAGTGTGAGCAGCCCCCCTCTACCCCCATAGTATAGAATCCCCCCCTGCTTCATACCATCTGCTGAGGAAGAGAGAAGGGTTAGGCATGACCCTGCTAGAGGACCACAGTGTGAGCAGCCCCCCACCACCCCCTAGTATAGAATCCCCTCCTGCTCCACACCATCTGCTGAGGGAGAGAGCAGGGTTAGGCATGGCTCTGCTAGAGGACCACAGTGTGAGCATCCCCCCTGCTCCATACCATCTTCTGAGGAAAAGAGAAGTGTTAGGCATGGCTCTGCTGGAGGACAACAGTGTGTGCAGCTTCCCCACCACCCTCCTAGTATAGAATACGCTCCTGCTCCACACCATCTGCTGAGGGAGTGAAAAGTGTTAGGAATTGCCCTGCTAGAGGGCCACAGTGTCAGCCGCCCCTGCCACCCTCCTAGCATAGAATCCCCTCCTGATCCAGACCATCTGCTGCGGAAGAGATAAGTGTTAGGCATGGCTCTGCTAGAGGACCACAGTGTGAGCAGCCCCCACCACCTTCCTAGTATAGAATCCCCTCCTGCTCCACAACATCTGCTGAAGAAGAGAGGAGTGTTAGGCATGGCTCTGCTAGAGGGCCACAGTGTGAGCCTCTCCCACCACCATCCTAGTATAGAATCCCCTCCTGCTCCACAACATCTGCTGAAGAAGAGAGGAGCGTTAGGCATGGCTCTGCTAGAGGGCCACAGTGTGAGCCTCTCCCACCACCATCCTAGTATAAAATCCCCTCCTGGTCTACACCATCTGCCGAGGAAGAGAGAAGTGCTGAGCATGGCCCTGCTAGCGGCCAGAGTGTGAGCAGCCCCCCCACCCTCCTAGTATAGAATCCCCTCCTGCTCAACATCATCTGCTGAGGAAGAGAGAAGTGTTAGGCATGGCCCTGCTAGTGGGCCAGAGCGTGAGCTGCCCCACCACCCCCCTAGTATAGAATCCCCTCCTGCTCCACACCATCTACTGAGGTAGATAGAAGGGTTAGGCATGGCTCTGCTAGAGGACCACAGTGTGAGCAGCCCCCCACCACCCTCCTAGTATAGAATCCCCTCCTGCTCGACACCATCTGCTGAGGAAGAGTAAAGCGTTAGGCATGGCTCTGCTAGAGGACCACAGTGTGAGCAGCCCCTGTCACCCTCCTAGTATAGAATCCCCTCCTGCTCCACACCATCTGCTGATGAAGAGAAAATGGTTAGGCATGGATCTGCTAGAGGACCACGGTGTGAGCAGACCCCCACCACCCCCTAGTATAGACTTCCCTCCTGCACCACACCATCTGCTGAGGAAGAGAGGAGTGTTAGGCATGGCCCTGCTCGAGGACCACTGTGTGAGCAGCCCCCACCATCCGCCTAGTATTTTATCCCCTCCTGCTCAGCACCACCTGCTGAGGAAGAGAGAAGGGTTAGGCATGCCCCTGCTAGAGGGCCAGAATGTGATCAGCCCCCGCCACCCTCCTAGTATAGAATCCCCTCCTGCTCCACACCATCTGTTGAGGAAGAGAGAAGTGTTAGGCATGGTTCTGCTAGAGGACCACAGTGTGAGCAGCCCCCGCCACCCTCCTAGTATAGAATCCCCTCCTGCTCCACACCATCTGCTGAGGAAGAGAGAAGTGTTAGGCATGGCTCTTCCAGAGGGCTGCCGTGTGATCAGACCCTGCCACCCTCCTAGTATAGAATCCCCACCTGCTCCACACCATCTGCTGAGGAAGAGAGAAGTGTTAGGCATGGCTCTGCTAGAGGGCCACAGTGTGAGCACGCCCCGCCACCCTCCTAGTATAGTATCCCCTCCTGCTCCACACCATCTGCTGAGGAAGAGTGAAGTGTTAGGCATGGCTCTGCTAGAGGACCACAGTGTGAGCCGCCTTCGACACCCTCCAAGTATAGAATGCCCTCCTGCTCCACACCATCTGCTGAGGAAGAGAGAAGTGTTAGGCATGGCCCTGCTAGAGGGCCACAGTGTGAGCAGCCCCTGCCACCCTCCTAGTATAGAATACCTTCCTGCTCCACACCATCTTCTGATGAAGAGAGAAGTGTTAGACATGGCTGTGCAAGAGGACCGGAGTGTGAGCAACACCCCCGCCACCCTCCTAGTATAGAATCCCCTCCTGCTCCACACCATCTGCTGAGGAAGAGAGAAGTGCTAAGCATGGCCCTGCTAGCCTCCAGAGTGTGAGCAGCCCCCCCACCCTCCTAATATAGAATCCCCTCCTGCTCAACATCATCTGCTGAGGAAGAGAGAAGTGTTAGCCATGGCCCTGCTAGTGGGTCAGAGCGTGAGCTGCCCCACTACCCCCTTAGTATAGAATCCCCTCCTGCTCCACACCATCTACTGAGGTAGATAGAAGGGTTAGGCATGGCTCTGCTAGAGGACCACAGTGTGAGCAGCCCCCCACCACCCTCCTAGTATAGAATCCCCTCCTGCTCGACACCATCTGCTGAGGAAGAGTGAAGCGTTAGGCATGGCTCTGCTAGAGGACCACAGTGTGAGCAGCCCCTGTCACCCTCCTAGTATAGAATCCCCTCCTGCTCCACACCATCTGCTGATGAAGAGAAAATGGTTAGGCATAGCTCTGCTAGAGGACCACGGTGTGAGTAGACCCCCACCACCCCCTAGTATAGACTCCCCTCCTGCACCACACCATCTGCTGAGGAAGAGAGGAGTGTTAGGCATGGCCCTGCTCGAGGACCACTGTGTGAGCAGCCCCCACCATCCCCCTAGTATTTTATCCCCTCCTGCTTAGCACCATCTGCTGAGGAAGAGAGAAGGGTTAGGCATGCCCCTGCTAGAGGGCCAGAATGTGATCAGCCCCCGCCACCCTCCTAGTATAGAATCCCCTCCTGCTCCCTGGGCTATTCAGAGGGGAACCAGACAAGGATGCCCGCTCTCGCCAATGCTATATATACTAGGCCTGGAACCAGTTGCAATTTACTTCAGGAAACAGCTGTTCGATGCAGGCATAAGTATTGGCGGTACAGACAACATCGTTTCCTTGTATGCAGACGATGTTCTTCTATACCTTCAAGACCCCCAGATGAATGCCCCGATAGCCCTAGACATCTTAGATAACTTTTCGAGATACTCAGGCATAAAGTTCAGTCGACAGAAATCATCCGCCTTCCCTTTGGCTGGCCTTAGGAGAAAGAGCACAGAAGAGCTACCCGTGATTGGGATTCAGTGGCAAGCTGAGTCCTTCCGCTATCTAGGCATCACCATCAAGCATACACCAATCTCTACTCACGAATGCAACACTGAAGCCGCATTATCGGGGGTACGGAGCTCCATCAAATTTTGGTCAAAACTACCGCTATCAGTGATGGGCAGAGCTGCAATATCTAAAATGATAATTTTACCCAGATTCCTCTACTACTTCACCAACATAATATACTACATTCCTCCATCCTTCTTCAGGAGGCTAGAATCCCTGATCAGAGACTTTCTTTGGGGACGAACCAGGCACAGGATTACACTGAACATCCTCACACTTCCCTACTCCGCTGGAGGAATCCAACTACCCGACTTCCAAAGATATTATTTGGCGGCACAACTAACACATGTCGCCAAATGGCTGAGCGATGAGCCCTCGGCTGAGACAAACCTTCTCCACCAGCTGACCTCACCCCTGCATCCTAAAGAGCTAATATGGAACAACAAAATAGGGCCTCCTGACCCGCCCATAACAGTTCAGGTGGGTCGACAGGTGTGGAAAAAGATTAGATCTATGCTGGGTTTGAAGCACCTATACTCACCCGAGATTCCCATTCTTGCTGACGTATGTGTAGTCCCCGATGACCTACTAATAATGAGAAGATGGGAGAACTGTGGTGTCTACAAGTGGGGAGACATGTTCGACGAAGGGCAATTCAGAGACTTTGAATCACTACAAGGAAACTATGGGCTCACCCCGTGCCACTACCTATGGTACCAAAAGGTAAAATTTATCGCCAAGAGGAAATGGAATGTGTGGCCTGAGGAACCCGAAACACACGCCTTGATCCAAGAGATGCACGGAGTCAGCGACGGCTGGAAACCAACATCAAGACTATATACCCAAATAAACGACAGATCGAACCCAAGAAGTACACGCTTGAAAGAGAAATGGGAATCTGACCTGGGGACCGAAATCACGGAGGGAGAATGGTCTAGAGCCCTAGCATACCCGAAGGAGATATCCAGGAACGCCAGGTTCAGGCTAATACAGCTCAATGTCTTATATAGGACCTACATGTCCCCACACAGAATATCCACCTTCAATGACAGGGTCAGCCCGATGTGCCCATGGTGCCCCTCTGACCACGCTGACATGATCCACATGTTTTGGACCTGCCCTAAATCTCAGAAACTATGGTTCGCTGCTGAACAGACCTGCAGGAAAGCTGGCCTGGAGATATATGAATGGACACCGAAAGAGTGCCTCTTAGGCACCTACCCGAGGCTAAGCAAGGTCAAGCACTTGACGAAACTAATGGACATAGCATGTGTGCTGATAAAAAGAACGATCGCAATGGCCTGGAAATCCCCATCAGGCCCCAGGTACGTACCTTGGATCAGGGAGATGGAACGATGGACGATAGCAGAAACTAGAGCATGGGAGGAGGGAAGTAATCGGGGTGGTGAAGACTCGAGCTCCACACTTGAGGCCTGGAAGACCCTTCTGAGAGACATGATCTTCTCGTCAACCTATAAACCTCCCTGAATCAACCACCCACAAATGTCACAATGGCCAAATTTGAGCACTGTCGCATTCATCCTGCACAAGCCACCCCCCCCCCTCCGCGCACCTCAAAGACCAGTCAGAGCCCAACGGAATAGAGACTGGGGTTCACCTCCATAAGCAAAGACCATAATAACTCAGAGACCAAGAGACAGTCACTGTTATCACTTTCACTTCCTTTGTTTCTTTTCCCCCTTTTTTTTTTTTCCTCTTGTTTGTTTCGTTCACTGTTCAATGTTATTCATAACTAATATGGCATAAGTGGTATGTAATTCATGCTTGATACAAACCATGATTGTAATGGTCCGGAATATAACTGTAAATGCCAAATGCCAATAAAAACATCATAAAATAAATAGAATCCCCTCCTGCTCTACACCATCTGTTGAGGAAGAGAGAAGTGTTAGGCACGGTTCTGCTAGAGGGCCACAGTGTGAGCTCACCACGCCACCCTCCTAGTATAGAATCCCCTGCTCTACACCATCTGCTGAGGAAGAGTGAAGCATTAGGCATGACTCTGCTAGAGGACCACGGTGTGAGCTGCCCCGCCACCCTCCTAGTATAGAATCCCCTCCTGCTCCACATCATCTGCTGAGGAAGAGAGAAGATTTAGGCATGGCTGTGCTAGTGGGCCAGAGTCTGACCAGCCCCCAACCTCCTAGAAGAGAATCCCCTCCTGCTCCACACAATCTGCTGAGGAAGAGAGAAGGGATAGGCATGGCTCTGCTAGAGGACCACAGTGGGAGCAGCCCCCCACCACCCTCCTAGTATAGAATCCCCTCCTGATCCACACCATCTGCTGAGGAAGAGAGAAGTGTTAGGCATGGCTCTGCAAGAAGACCACAGTGTAAGCAGCCCCCACCATCCTCCTAGTATAGAATCCCCTCCTGCACCACATCATCTGCTGAGGAAGAGAGAAGTGTTAGACACGGCTGTGCTAGAGGACCAGAGTGTGAGCAAGCCCCGCCACCCTCCTAGTATAGAATCCCTTCCTGCTCCATACCATCTGCTGAGGAAGAGAGAAGGGTTAGGCATGGCCCTGCTAAATGACCACCATGAGAGCAGCCCCTGCCACCCCCTAGTATAGAATCCCCTCCTGCTCCACACCATCTGCTGAGGAAGAGAGAAGTGTTAGACATGGCCCTTCTAGCGGGCCAGAGTGTGAGCAGCCCCCCCCACCCTCCTAGTATAGAATCTACTCATGCTCAACATCATCTGCTGAGGAAGAGAAAAGTGTTAGACATGGCCCTGCTAGTGGGCCAGAGTGTCAACTGCTCCACCACCCCCCTAATATAGAATCCCCTCCTGCTCCACACTATCTACTGAAGTAGATAGAAGGGTTAGGCATGGCTCTGCTAGAGGATTACAGTGTGAGCAGCCTCCCACCACCCCTATAATATAGAATCCCCTCCTGCACCACACCATCTGCTGAGGGAGAGGGAAGTGTTAGGCATGGCCCTGCCAGAGGGCCAGATTGTGAGCAGCCCCCATCGCCCTCCTAGTATAGAATCCCCTCCTGCTCCACACCATCTGCTGAGGAAGAGAGAAGTGTTAAGGCATGGCTCTGTTAGAATACAACAGTGTGAGCAGCTTCCCCAACACCCTCCTAGTATAGAATCCACTCCTGCTCCACACCATCTGCTGAGGAGGAGAAAAGTGTTAGGCATGGCTCTGCAAGAGAACTACAGTGTCAGCCGCCCCCACCACCTTCCTAGTATAGAATCCCCTCCTGCTCCACAACATCTGTTGAAGAAGAGAGGAGTGTTAGGCATGGCTCTGCTAGAGGGCCACAGTGTGAGGCTCTCCCACCACCATCCTAGTATAGAATCCCCTCCTGGTCCACACCATCTGCCGAGGAAGAGAGAAGTGTTAGGCATGCCTCTGCTAGAGGACCACAGTGTGAGCAGCCCCCCGACAACCACCTAGTTTAGAATCCCCTCCTGCTCCACACCATCTGCTGAGGAAGAGAAAATGGTTAGGCATGGCTCTGCTAGAGGGCCACAGTCCGAGCCGCCCCCACCACCCTCCTAATATAGAATCCCCTCCTGCTCCACAACATCTGTTGAAGAAGAGAGGAGTGTTAGGCATGGCTCTGCTAGAGGGCCACAGTGTGAGCCTCTCCCACCACCATCCTAGTATAGAATCCCCTCCTGGTCCACACCATCTGCCGAGGAAGAGAGAAGTGTTAGGCATGCCTCTACTAGAGGACCACAGTGTGAGCAGCCCCCGACAACCACCTAGTTTAGAATCCCCTCCTGCTCCACACCATCTGCTGAGGAAGAGGAAATGGTTAGGCATGGCTCTGCTAGAGGACCACAGTGTGAGCCGCCTCCGACACCCTCCAAGTATAGAATCCCCTCCTGCTCCACATCATCTGCTGAGGAAGAGAGAAGATTTAGGCATGGCCGTGCTAAAGGACCAGAGTGTGAGCATCCCCCAACACCCTCCTAGTATAGAATCCCCTCCTGCTCCACACCATCTGCTGAGGAAGAGAGAAGTGTTAGGCATGGCTCTGCTAGAGGGCCACAGTGTGAGCACACCTCGCCACCCTCCTAGTATAGTATCCCCTCCTGCTAAACACCATCTGCTGAGGAAGAGTGAAGCGTTAGGCATGGCTCTGCTAGAGGACCACAGTGTGAGCCTCTCCCACCACCATCCTAGTATAGAATCCCCTCCTGGTCCACACCATCTGCCGAGGAAGAGAGAAGTGTTAGGCATGCCTCTGCTAGAGGACCACAGTGTGAGCAGCCCCTGACAACCACCTAGTTTAGAATCCCCTCCTGCTCCACACCATCTGCTGAGGAAGAGAAAATGGTTAGGCATGGCTCTGCTAGAGGACCACAGTGTGAGCCGCCTCCGACACCCTCCAAGTATAGAATCCCCTCCTGCTCCACATCATCTGCTGAGGAAGAGAGAAGATTTAGGCATGGCCGTGCTAAAGGACCAGAGTGTGAGCATCCCCACCACCCTCCTAGTATAGAATCCCCTCCTGCTCCACACCATCTGCTAAGGAAGAGAGAAGTGTTAGGCATGGCTCTGCTAGAGGGCCACAGTGTGAGCACACCTCGCCACCCTCCTAGTATAGTATCCCCTCCTGCTCCACACCATCTGCTGAGGAAGAGTGAAGCGTTAGGCATGGCTCTGCTAGAGGACCACAGTGTGAGCTGCCTCCGACACCCTCCAAGTATAGAATCCCCTCCTGCTCTACATCTTCTGCTGAGGAAGAGAGAAGATTTAGGCATGGCCGTGCTAAAGGACCAGAGTGTGAGCAGCCCCGCCCACCCTCCTAGTATAGAATCCCCTCCTGCTCCACACCATCTGCTGAGGAAGAGGGAACAGTTAGGCATGGCCCTGATAAATGACCACCATGTGAGCAGCCCTTGCCACCCCCAGTATAGAATCCCCTCCTGCTCCACACCATCTGCTGAGGAAGAGAGAAGTGCTAAGCATGGCCCTGCTAGCGGCCAGTGTGTGAGCAGCCCCACCAACCTCCTAGTATAGAATCCCATCCTGCTCAACATCATCTGCTGAGGAAGAGAGAAGTGTTAGGCATGGACCTGCTAGTGGGCCAGAGTGTGAGCTGCCCCACCACCCCCCTAGTATAGAATCCCCTCTTGCTCCACACAATCTACTGAGGTAGATAAAAGGGTTAGGCATGGCTCCGCTAGAGGACCACAGTGTGAGCAGCCCCCCACCACCCTCCTAGTATAGAATCCCCTCCTGCTCCACACCATCTGCTGAGGAAGAGTGAAGCGTTAGGCATGACTCTGCTAGAGGACCACAGTGTGAGCAGCTTCCTCACCACCCTCCTAGTATAGAATACCCTCCTGCTCCACACCATCTGCTGAGGAAGAGAAAAGTGCTAGGAATTGCCCTGCTAGAGGGCCACAGTGTCAGCCGCCATTGCCACCCTCCTAGCATAGAATCCCCTCCTGATCCAGACCATCTGCTGCGGAAGAGAGAAGTGTTAGGCATGGCTCTGCTAGAGGACCACAGTGTGAGCAGCACCCCACCATCCTCTAGTATAGAATCCCCTCCTGCACCACACCATCTACTGAGGAAGACAGAAGTGTTAGGCATGGCTCTGCTAGAGGACCACAGTGTGAGCAGCCCCTGTCACCCTCCTAGTATAGAATCCCCTCCTGCTCCACACCATCTGCTGATGAAGAGAAAATGGTTAGGCATGGATCTGCTAGAGGACCACGGTGTGAGCAGACCCCCACCACCCCCTAGTATAGACTCCACTCCTGCACCACACCATCTGCTGAGGAAGAGAGGAGTGTTAGGCATGGCCCTGCTCGAGGACCACTGTGTGAGCAGCCCCCACCATCCGCCTAGTATTTTATCCCCTCCTGCTCAGCACCACCTGCTGAGGAAGAGAGAAGGGTTAGGCATGCCCCTGCTAGAGGGCCAGAATGTGATCAGCCCCCGCCACCCTCCTAGTATAGAATCCCCTCCTGCTCCACACCATCTGTTGAGGAAGAGAGAAGTGTTAGGCATGGTTCTGCTAGAGGACCACAGTGTGAGCAGCCCCCGCCACCCTCCTAGTATAGAATCCCCTCCTGCTCCACACCATCTGCTGAGGAAGAGAGAAGTGTTAGGCATGGCTCTTCCAGAGGGCTGCTGTGTGATCAGACCCTGCCACACTCCTAGTATAGAATCCCCTCCTGCTCCACACCATCTGCTGAGGAAGAGAGAAGTGTTAGGCATGGCTCTGCTAGAGGGCCACAGTGTGAGCACGCCCCGCCACCCTCCTAGTATAGTATCCCCTCCTGCTCCACACCATCTGCTGAGGAAGAGTGAAGCGTTAGGCATGGCTCTGCTAGAGGACCACAGTGTGAGCCGCCTTCGACACCCTCCAAGTATAGAATCCCCTCCTGCTCCACATCATCTGCTGAGGAAGAGAGAAGATTTAGGCATGGCCGTGCTAAAGGACCAGAGTGTGAGCAGCCCCCACCACCCTCCTAGTATAGAATGCCCTCCTGCTCCACACCATCTGCTGAGGAAGAGAGAAGTGTTAGGCATGGCCCTGCTAGAGGGCCACAGTGTGAGCAGCCCCTGCCACCCTCCTAGTATAGAATACCTTCCTGCTCCACACCATCTTCTGATGAAGAGAGAAGTGTTAGACATGGCTGTGCAAGAGGACCGGAGTGTGAGCAACACCCCCGCCACCCTCCTAGTATAGAATCCCCTCCTGCTCCACACCATCTGCTGAGGAAGAGAGAAGTGCTAAGCATGGCCCTGCTAGCCTCCAGAGTGTGAGCAGCCCCCCCACCCTCCTAATATAGAATCCCCTCCTGCTCAACATCATCTGCTGAGGAAGAGAGAAGTGTTAGCCATGGCCCTGCTAGTGGGTCAGAGCGTGAGCTGCCCCACCACCCCCTTAGTATAGAATCCCCTCCTGCTCCACACCATCTACTGAGGTAGATGGAAGGGTTAGGCATGGCTCTGCTAGAGGACCACAGTGTGAGCAGCCCCCCACCACCCTCCTAGTATAGAATCCCCTCCTGCTCCACACCATCTGCTGAGGAAGAGAGAAGTGTTAGGCATGGCTCTGCTAGAGGACCAGAGTGTGAGCACACCTCGCCACCCTCCTAGTATAGTATCCCCTCCTGCTCCACACCATCTGCTGAGGAAGAGTGAAGCATTAGGCATGGCTCTGCTAGAGGACCACAGTGTGAGCTGCATCCGACACCATCCAAGTATAGAATTCCCTCCTGCTCCACATCATATACTGAGGGAGAGAGAAGATTTAGGCATGGCCGTGCTAAAGGACCAGAGTGTGAGCAACACCCCCACCACCCTCCTAGTATAGAATCCCCTCCTGCTCCACACCATCTGCTGAGGAAGAGGGAACGGTCAGGGATGGCCCTGATAAATGACCACCATGTGAGCAGCCCCTGCCACCCCCAGTATAGAATCCCCTCCTGCTCCACACCATCTGATGAGGAAGAGAGAAGTGCTAAGCATGGCCCTGCTAGCGGCCAGAGTGTGAGCAGCCCCACCACCCTCCTAGTATAGAATCCACTCCTGCTCAACATCATCTGCTGAGGAAGAGAGAACTGTTAGGCATGGCCCTGCTAGCGGGCCAGAGTGTGAGCTGCCCCACCACCCCCCTAGTATAGAATCCCCTCCTGCTCCACACCATCTACTGAGGTAGATAGAAGGGTTAGGCATGGCTCTGCTAGAGGACCACAGTGTGAGCAGCCCCCCACCACCCCCATAGTATAGAATCCCCCTCTGCTCCATACCATCTGCTGAGGAAGAGAGAAGGGTTAGGCATGACCCTGCTCGAGGACCACAGTGTTAGCAGCTCCTGTCACCCTCCTAGTATAGAATCCCCTCCTGCTCCACACCATCTGCTGATGAAGAGAAAATGGTTAGGCACGGCTCTGCTAGAGGGCCACAGTGTGAGCAGCCCCCCACCACCCTCCTAGTATAGAATCCCCTCCTGCTCCACACCATCTGCTGAGGAAGAGTGAAGCGTTAGGCATGACTCTGCTAGAGGACCACAGTGTGAGCAGCCCCTGTCACCCTCCTAGTATAGAATCCCTTCCTGCTCCACACCATCTGCTGATGAAGAGAAAATGGTTAAGCACGGCTCTGCTAAAGGGCCACAGTGTGAGCTGCCCCACCACCCCCCTAGTATAGAATTCCCTCCTCCTACACACCATCTACTGAGGAAGATAGAAGGATTAGGCATGGCTCTGCTAGAGGACCACAGTGTGAGCAGCCCCCCACCACCCCATAGTATAGAATCCCCCCCTGCTCCATACCATCTGCTGAGGAAGAGAGAAGGGTTAGGCATGACCCTGCTCGAGGACCACTGTGTGAGCAGCCCCCACCACCCCCCTAGTATTTTATCCCCTCCTGCTTAGCACCATCTGCTGAGGAAGAGAGAAGGGTTAGGCATGCCCCTGCTAGAGGGCCAGAATGTGATCAGCCCCACCCCCACCCTGCTAGTATAGAATCCACTCCTGCTCAACATCATCTGCTGAGGAAGAGAGAACTGTTAGGCATGGCCCTGCTAGTGGACCAGAGTGTGAGCTGCCCCACCACCCCCCTAGTATAGAATCCCCTCCTGCTCCACACCATCTACTGAGGTAGATAGAAGGGTTAGGCATGGCTCTGCTAGTGGACCACAGTGTGAGCAGCCCCCCACCACCCCCATAGTATAGAATCCCCTCCTGCTCCATACCAATTGCTGAGGAAGAGAGAAGGGTTAGGTATGACCCTGCTAGAGGACCGCAGTGTGAGCAGCCCCTGTCACCCTCCTAGTATAGAATCCCCTCCTGCTCCACACCATCTGCTGATGAAGAGAAAATGGTTAGGCACGGCTCTGCTAGAGGGCCACAGTGTGAGCAGCCCCCCACCACCCTCCTAGTATAGAATCCCCTCCTGCTCCACACCATCTGCTGAGGAAGAGTGAAGCGTTAGGCATGACTCTGCTAGAGGACCACAGTGTGAGCAGCCCCTGTCACCCTCCTAGTATAGAATCCCCTCCTGCTGCCTCCACACCATCTGCTGATGAAGAGGAAATGGTTAGGCACGGCTCTGCTAGAGGGCCACAGTGTGAGCTGCCCCACCACCCCCCTAGTATAGAATTCCCCCTGCTCCATACCATCTGCTGAGGAAGAGAGAAGGGTTAGGCATGACCCTGCTCGAGGACCACTGTGTGAGCAGCCCCCACCATCCCCCTAGTATTTTATCCCCTCCTGCTTAGCACCATCTGCTGAGGAAGAGAGAAGGGTTAGGCATGCCCCTGCTAGAGGGCCAGAATGTGATCAGCCCCACCCCCACTCTGCTAGTATAGAATCCACTCATGCTCAACATCATCTGCTGAGGAAGAGAGAAGTGTTAGGCATGGCCCTGCTAGTGGGCCAGAGTGTGAGCTGCCCCACCACCCCCCTAGTATAGAATCCCCTCCTTCTCCACACCATCTACTGAGGTAGATAGAAGGGTTAGGCATGGCTCTGCTAGAGGACCACAGTGTGAGCAGCCCCTGTCACCCTCCTAGTATAGAATCCCCTCCTGCTCCACACCATCTGCTGATGAAGAGAAAATGGTTAGGCACGGCTCTGCTAGAGGGCCACAGTGTGAGCTGCCCCACCACCCCCCTAGTATAGAATCCCCTCCTGCTCCACACCATCTGCTGATGAAGAGAAAATGGTTAGGCATAGCTCTGCTAGAGGACCACGGTGTGAGCAGACCCCCACCACCCCCTAGTATAGACTCCCCTCCTGCACCACACCATCTGCTGAGGAAGAGAGGAGTGTTAGGCATGGCCCTGCACTGTGTGAGCAGCCCCCACTATCCCCCTAGTATTTTATCCCCTCCTGCTTAGCACCATCTGCTGAGGAAGAGAGAAGGGTTAGGCATGCCCCTGCTAGAGGGCCAGAATGTGATCAGCCCCCGCCACCCTCCTAGTATAGAATCCCCTCCTGCTCCACACCATCTGTTGAGGAAGAGAGAAGTGTTAGGCATGGTTCTGCTAGAGGGCCACAGTGTGAGCACATCACGCCACCCTCCTAGTATAGAATCCCCTCCTGCTCTACACCATCTGCTGAGGAAGAGTGAAGCATTAGGCATGACTCTGCTAGAGGACCACAGTGTGAGCTGCCCCGCCACCCTCCTAGTATAGAATCCCCTCCTGCTCCACACAATCTGCTGAGGAAGAGAGAGGGGATAGGCATGGCTCTGCTAGAGGTCCACAGTGGGAGCAGCCCCCCATCATCCTCCTATTATAGAATCCCCTCCTGATCCACACCATCTGCTGAGGAAGAGAGAAGTGTTAGGCATGGCTCTGCAAGAGGACCACAGTGTGCGCAGCCCCCCCACCACCCCATAGTATAGCATCCATCCCTGCACCACATCATCTGCTGAGGAAGAGAGGAGTGTTAGGCATGGCTGCTCTGCTAGAGGACCACAGTGTGAGCCGCCCCCACACCTCCCTAGTTTAGAATCCCCTCCTGCTCCACACCATCTGCGGAGGAAGATAAAAGGTTAGGCATGGTTCTGCTAGAGAACCACAGTGTGAGCAACCCCCCCCCCAACACCCCTAGTTTGGAATCCCCTCCTGCTCCACACCATCTGCTGAGGAAGAGAGAAGGGTTAGGCATGGCCCTGCTAAAGGACCACCATGTGAGCATCCCCTGCCATCCCCCCAGTACAGAATCCCCTCCTGCTCCACACCATCTGCTGAGGAAGAGAGAAGTGTTAGGCATGCCCCTGCTAGAGGGTCAGAGTGTGAGCAGCCCCGCCACCCTCCTAGTATAGAATCCGCTCTTGCTCAACACCATCTGCTGAGGAAGACAGAAGTGTTAGGCATGGCTCTGCTAGAGGGCCAGAGTGTGAGCTGCCCCACCACCCCCCTAGTATAGAATCCCCTCCTGCTCCACCCCATCTGCTGAGGAAGAGAGAAGCATTAGGCATGGCTCTGCTAGAGGAACACAGTGTGAACAGCCCCCACCACCCCCCTAGTATAGACTCCCCTCCTGCTCCACACATCTGCTGAGGAAGAGAGGAGTGTTAGGCATGGCCCTGCTCGAGGACCACAGTGTGAGAAGCCCCCCCACCACCCCTCTAGTATAGAATCCCCTCCTGCACCACACCATCTGCTGAGGAAGAGAGAAGTGTTAGGCATGGCTCTGCTAGAGGGCCAGAGTGTGAGCTGCCCCACCACCCCCCTAGTATAGAATCCCCTCCTGCTCCACCCCATCTGCTGAGGAAGAGAGAAGCGTTAGGCATGGCTCTGCTAGAGGAACACAGTGTGAACAGCCCCCACCACCCCCCTAGTATAGACTCCCCTCCTGCGCCACACATCTGCTGAGGAAGAGAGGAGTGTTAGGCATGGCCCTGCTCGAGGACCACTGTGTGAGAAGCCCCCCACCACCCACCTAGTATAGAATCCCCTCCTGCACCACACCATCTGCTGAGGAAGAGAGAAATGTGAGACAGGGAGGGCACAAACATTTATCTACGGAATTAAATGCCCGTGTAATTTTATTTACATAGGAAAAACCAAAAGATGTATTAGACAACGTATTTGTGAACACAAATCTTGTCTGAAGAACCAAATGCCAAATAAACCGTTAGTTGCACACTATGAAATAAAAAAACACAAACACACTGATATCTTTTGGTTTCTGTTACAAACAATTTCGGCAACCGAGAGAGGAGGCAACAGGGAATTGTAACTTAGCCTTAGTGAACAACGGTGGATCTATTGGTTCTATGTTATTTTGCTGCGGTATTTTTCATCGCAGGTTTTTTCATCGGTGGTTTTTTTTCAGAAATAGATGAGTTTTTTTCGAAATAAAAACGGCGATGAAAAAACATGCGATGAAAAATACTGCGGTGAAATGCGTGTATACCGATCTATTCCCTTGATACGGCTAATACTGGTCTAAATTTAGCGGTAGAATGGAATTGTTTGGTTGCTTTAATATAGGTTAATTGGTCACTTCCATCAGAAGTTAAATTTACAGACCCTAATGACACTGTAACTGGATGATTTAGCATACATCAACAAAAAACACGGTTTAACAAGGCAATTGTGGTGGTGTCTGATACACTGTTTTAGTGAACAGACAAGTGGGAGCAGCAATTTTGGGACATGTCCAAAATGTGTGATTTTCCCCATAGACAAAATGGAAAAATAAATGTGCTCATACCTACAGCCCATACCTCTGGACGGATTTTCACCAAATCTGCGGCAGGAGTGGCGGCTTGGTCCCGAAAGTGTGTTTTTGTAAATCCGGTGTAAATTGGATCAGTATTTTTATTTTAATTAACAAAAAGTAGGTAAAAACCATTAATGATATCTGGAACCGGTCTGGGACTCACCTCCCAGTTTGAACCACGGACGGGCCTCCGATTGGTCCAGGGGGCAACGTGAGGTCTGCAGACATCGGATGCGCCTTCTGATTGGATGGTGAAAAGCATGAGGTGTGTCAGATTTTTGAAAACACCCTCCATGTTGGATTCACGGACAGCCACGTAGTCCGCGAACTGTGCAGTAAAAACGTATTGAAAAAAACAACATTGCACTTGTTAAACTAATAAAACTATGTCTGGGGAGATAAGGGGTGCTGAGGATTGGATGGGATATGGCCTTAAAAATCCCAAAAACTGGAATGTTTCTTCCCCAATGTCAGCAAACAGTCTGGGACAGTCCTGTGATGTCCACAAACATCTTAGATGTTCGGGGGCATCTATGCTTTTTTGTGCATTACAGGGTTCATGCTGTTTTGTGACGAGGCAACACAATTAGAGGGGGGACCAACATATTGTAAAGGCTTATAGATATGGTGCCATTTGACACATCTGCACATTTTAGATCTAGATATAAATGTTTTTGCAAAGATTGATGGCCTTTTGTCAAGAGGGGGCAAAATTAGAGGGGGGTCTCAACATTTTTAGATGGCTTATAAATGTGCTGCTGTTTGACGAATGTTTTCAGAAAGATTGTAGACCCAACCTTGAAGGTTTGTGCAAATTCTGAATGGATTTTGTCAAGTGGGGGGCTAAGTTATATGACTATTGTATGTACATACATTTTGACACTTTTGAAAAAATAAAACATGGGTGGATTTCCAGGAACATTGGCAAGGACCTGAAAGAATGGTTTTGCAAATGTGTCTGTGTTTTATTTTTTGACAAGTGTCATTATGTAGGTAGGACAAGTTGTCATATATCTTTGGTGACTGAGGTATAGCCTGTGGCCATGGGTAGTGGCCGGATTGTCCTGTCATGGCATAAGGCCATGACCCAAACAATCTGGCTACTGGCCATGCCCACGAGGATGACCAATGGGGTTAGAGTGGCCACGGCTACGTGATTACGTTTTTCGGAATTGGGATAGGTTTGAAAGGGAAAAGAAATGTGCTCGTGAGTACAGGTTGAAGTGCTGGATGGGATTGCACTAGATATGCACGAGGAGGGTCAGCAAGAACTGGAAAGCAAGGTTTTGCAAATATGTCCCGTGTTTCTCTTTTTTAAGTGTAAATAGGAAGTACACAACACAGTGAAATAACTTTGGTGTCTGGGAAATGGGCCTGCCCATCAGCAAGGAGAAATGTGTACTGTAATTTGCTTATTGGGGCATGTGACATGGGCAAAGCGTTAGGTTTGAATGGGAAAACAAATTCTGCTTGCGGATACAGCCTGAAGTGGTGGACGAGATTACAACAAACCTGCGTGACAAGCATTAGCAAGGACCAGCAGGCATGTTTTTGGAAACATGTCTCGTGTTTCATTTTTCCAAAGTGAAGGATGTAAGTAGAACAACTAGTATGGGTTGCATGAAAAGAGTTATCTGAGAGCATTCTCATGCCCATGGTGAGACCTTAGGTGCCTTCCAAACAACAGAATTCTGCACTCAAAGAGTCTTAAACGTAAAAATCTGTCTGCCCTAAAAAAGCTGCGATCATGTACCACAGATTTTACTTCTGCTAGGAAAGAAATCTGCCAGCCAGATAAAAACTTAGTTAAATCACTCAGGATTGAATCATATCTATGTATTCACCAGTCCACACTTCGACATCTTTGCGATGGCCGGGAAAACATGTTTTGGGGCACCGTCAACCGCACATTTGGCTTAAAGGGACAGGGCATGGATTCTCCAATAGAGAAGCAATCATGGGCAGATGTTTATGTGAAAAAATATTTTTTGCCAGATTGCTACAAAGATACCCATGTTTCAATTCTGGGACCGGTCAGTTTGGGAACATGCCCATGGGATGCAGCTGATATAATGTGGGCCATCGGTAGACTTAAGCCACCTCGTGTACCGGGCCCCAATGGAATTTCTCTGTTTGTATTGAAAGATTCTCTGCAGCTATGGTCAGGGCTTCACAAACCCATGTTTGATCAAATACATCTGACCCATGTCATTCCTGCCTCCTGGGCCCAATCTATCATCATCCCTATTTTTAAGAATGGTGATCCACAGGACCCCAACAACTATAGGCCGATTGCCCCCACTGATACTACTAGCCAGGTGTTTGCGATATTGCTTCTGTGGCATCTCAACCAGTTTATCAAACGGTCAAACCTTCTGAGTAGATTACAGGTAGGGCTTAGGCAGGAAATGGGTACCTCCCTCAATGCCACCATCACAACACACCTATGCCACAAAATCCATCACACTCATGCTGGTGAAGTCTAACTGGCCTCCCTGGATATGTCCAGCACTTTTGACTGTGTGGTTAGATCTATGCTGTGGTCAAAACTTCTCTACACGAATGTACCCAGAAAACTGGTACAACTAATTGCTCTTCTTCATACAGATACTTCATTACGTGCACATTTGACCAAAGAGGGGGGTTGTCGAGGCTGGTTAAATCCTAGGCGGGTCTCACACAGGGATTTACATTGGCCCAGGGGCCTTCTATATCACCAGCACGGCGGGGCAGTCTTTAGCCGGACTGGTTAGCCTTTGCCGATGACTTCATCCTTTTTGACAGAACAGCTAGGTGCCTGCAAAGCAAGTTGAACCTTCTCCTTAGACATGCTCTAGCCAATTATCTTTCCCCAAATGGATCTAAATCCAAGATTATCGTTTTAATAAGGGCATGAAACGGAAGGTTAGGCACTGAGTAATGGGTCCTGAAAGAGTGGAACAGGTACTCTCAGTGACTTATTTGGGTTATTTAATTATTTTATTTTATTTTTTATACTTGCAAAGCGCCCAAACACTGAGGCACCAGGGCGCTGTTGCAACCAGTTACATGACAAAAGCATTGATGGAAAAGTACATATTGAGGAAAATGAGACAAGGGTCGGGAGGGGTGGGTGCATATCGAAAGCAGGGTGAGTGGGATAGCTGTTGCATTAAGTTATGTAGTCGATACACATAGCAGAGAACAGTGTCCATCTAGGCATAGGTAAGAAGGCCAAATGTTGATGCTTGGTTTTAGGTGAATAGCCATGTTTTTGTAGGGCCTTGCAAAAGGTCCAGTAGGAGGTTTCTGCTCTCAAGGAGGTCGGTAAGGTTTTCCACTGGTGAGCTGATATCAAGGGAAAGCTTACCCTTCCGCCTTTGGTTCTCTTGATTTTGGGGCAGATGAGCCTATGGTGATAGGTAGATCTGACTGGTCTAGAGCTAGATCTCTGAATTTTGTGGGTTAGGTGCGGTGGGGCAGAGTTACTCAAGCACTTGTTTGTAATAGAAAGAGTTTTGAAGATGATCCTTTCTTTGATAGGGAGCCAATGGGCATTTTTCCTTGCAGCTGAGATGTGGTCTCTTCTCAGGATATTCAAAGCTGCTCGGAGGGCGTTATTTTGAATTGACTCCATTTTGTTTATGTTCTGTTTGGAGGTACCGGCATACAGGATTTTACAGTAGTCAAGTGTAGCACTTGTAATCGCTCTAGCAATGGTGAGGCAGTTCTCTGGTGTGAGGAATTTTCTGACGGAATTGAGGAGCTTAGCCTTGTAGGCTGCAGAGGAGGCAACCAGGTTACTTGTTTAGAAAGCGAGAATGCTGAGTCGAGGTGGACACCCAGCGTTTTTACTGAGTCAGAGACTAGGATGCGAATTCCGTCTATGAAGAAGATGTATTGTGAGCTGAGCTTCTGTAGACAGGCCGAAGAGCCTGTGAGGAGGATTTCTGTTTTTTCATCATTGAGACAGAGTAAATGTGTGGCCATCCAAGTTTGGATGGCAGAGAAGATGTTGTTGGTGGCGCGGGAGTCTACATAGTAGGCGGTTGACAGTGGGATGAGGTTTTGCGTGTCATCAGCATAATTAGTAAAGGTTATGCTGATACCATCAAGGATATCGAAAAGTGATTTGTGGAGATGTTATATATAGATGGTGAGACACAGCACCTTTGGGGGACGCCGCACAGAATGGATATGGGTGGAGCGTTTGCAGTGTCAGAAAAGATCCTCCTGGTTCTGTCATTGAGGAAGGAGGCCATCTAGGCCATGGACTTTTCAGAGAAGTTAGCTGAGGTGGTGAGGATGTGGCAAAGGGTGGCATAGTTGACCAGGTCAAAGGCGGTGTAGAGATCGAGGAGAAGGAGCATGGCTGGTTTGCCCTCGTCTCTGAGCGAGTCAAGCTTGATTTTCAGATCAAGGAGGGCAGATTCTGCACCATGCCCTGGGTGGAAACCAGATTGTTGGATCCCTAAAATGTGGTTTGTTTCAAGGTAGTCTTGGATCTGGTTGTAGGCTGCTCTATCTAAGATCTTGAGTAGGAACAGAACAGTGGTAATGCAGCGGTAGTTGTTGGGTAGGGCAGGGTCCATGGATGTTTTGTTAAGGAGAGGGCAGTCCCAGGATTCCATAAGGTTAGCAGGAACTTGGTAAGCTGCAAATGAGACGCTGATGAAAGTGCTGGTGAAAGGTGTAAGGGATTCAGCACAGTCCTTGATGGCGTTGGCTGGGCATAGGTCAGCCTTACAATTAGAGGGCTTGAGGATGTTGATGGTTTTCTCGGTTTTGGACTTAGAGATGTCTCTAAATTGGAATGAGGGTGCAGTGTGCGTTATGACGGGGGGTGCAGTGTGGAGGCCGAGGTTTTGACTAGTTTGAATTTTATTTTATTCTGGAGTTGGTGAATTTTGTCTCTCGTGGCACTCTGAATGTTGCTGCACCAGGATTCATCTTGTTCTATGGCGTCAGTGGGGGGAGGGGTGGGTGTCTCAAGCTCCCTGGGGATTTTGATTTGTTCTTTGGTGTTAGAGTTAGCTTCTTGGATTCTCGTGTTGTAGACTAGGGCTTTGGCTGTTGTGTTAGCTTGTTTGTAATCTTTAGCGAGGTTCAGGAAAGCAGTTTTGGAGTGGGCAGATGGGTTTGTTTCCAAAGAAAATTCAGCTTGACCCTTTTTAGTGCATGTACGTTTGTGTTGAACCAGGGGTTGAGGTGGCAGGTAGGTTTGACTTTCCTGGGGAGTAGTGGGGTAACTTGAATAATGGCATTGGAGAGCGTGATGTATAGAGGTTGGCTAATGTTTCTGGGTTGGTGGTGTGGCAGGAACTAGAGGAAAGGGTTTGGGGGTTGGGGGAGAGGGAGTCTTTAGTCATTTTATGTGTGATGCGTGTATAGGTAAGAGGCAGGGGTGGTAGAAGTGCGGGTGGCTGTTTGCATGTGGTGAATGAGAATGTAATAATGTGGTGGTCGGACCACGGACAGGTGGAGTTGGAAATGATGTTGATGTGGTTGTTGAGGGCTGCAATCCAGTCAAGGGCTCTGCCCTTGTCATGGGTGGGTGAGGAAATGCAGTGTGTGAAGTCAAGGTTGGTAAGTGCGGCGGCTGTGGATGTGGCGGCTAGGTCTGATGGGTCAAGATAACCTAGGTTAAAATCACCTAAGATAATTACCCTAGAGGTGGGTTTGATGTTGCCTAGCGTGTGGGTGAGGGTTTCCTCGAAGGCCTCTATGGGTCCTGGCTGGTGGTAGGGGATGCCAAGTGTAATGGTATCTAAGGGGGAATTGGTGAGTTTGAGGACAAGATGTTCGCAGTGTGCATATGATGCGGTCTGGGATTGTCTAATTTAAAGAGTGTCCGTGTAAATGATGGCAACACCGCCTCCTCGGGGAGCGAGGTGGTTGCATCTCAGTATGGTGAAGCCCACCAACAAACCTCACAAACAAGGTTTCAGTGGAGCCATGGAACACTACTCTCTACGCTGAAGCGAGGAAACTGGTTCCCCAAACGAAATGTTTGCTAGCTAGGCTGTGTACATTTTCCATGCTACAAAATCTACCGTTTCTACCTGGCTAAGATAGAACCTGTGCTCCTGTATGGTCTAGATATGTGCCTCTATGATCTGGGCAACTTGCTTAATACTATCCAAGGCAAGTTCTGGACAGAGGTTTTGAGTTTATCCATGGCTATCCAAAATGCAGTAATCAGACATGAATTGTACCTGTCCTCTCTGAGGTCTCGTTGTGTATGGCAATAATTATCGACCTACAAGAGCATTCTTGATCCCTCTGAGAATTCATTGTGTGAGGATATAAACAACATGATGAAGGATGCATCAATTGTTTCTGTCAACTCCTTCGGATTGAGGAGGCAAGGTATTTTACCCTCAATTGGAGTGTCTGAGCTTGATTTAACACAGCGACAGGGAGTCGTCAAGAGGTGCTTGTATAGGTCTGATTGGGTTGATACAGTTGATATCATTGGCACCTATTCACACTTCATTGTAGGGATGAGGATACAACAGAAACTCTGAGACATCATTGGGTCACGGCATGTCCGTATTTTGTTACTACTAGGTCGTCCTGTTTTAAGGGGAAAGGTGGTGGCAATACTGAAGCATCTATGAATTTGTTTTGTGTAGGTTAATGTGGGGGACTAATGTTTCATTAATTTTAGCTTTGAATAATTTCTTGATTATCATTTTAGATCATTTGAACGCTAATATATTATTTTACGTTTATTTTGTATGGATAGAAATTAGATTGTATTGTTCTATGTTGTGTAAGGTTTTCTGTAAACCACAAATGCAACAATAAAAAATATATATATAGTAGAAAAACTAGTAATATACATTTGGTGTCTGGGTAATGGGCCTGGCCCTCGGCAAACGCAAATGTGTACTCTGATTTTCTTATTGGGGAATGCAGCATGGCTGAATTCTATGCCCCATAGATTTGGAGACTAGCCATGGCTGCAAGCCATGAGCACTGGCCATTGGTTACATTATTATGGGGTAGTCGACACTGAACTAGCATGCAGGGTAGGTGCAGTGAATAATAGGGGTGGTTTGGTTCGGCTGGGGCCATGGTGGAGCCTTATGCTGTAGGTATTTGAACGATGATTTCCCTCCCCAGCATGCACTGCTGATAACGGCAGACATACGTATGTGTTGCAAAAAGTATGCTTCTTAAAGGAGCTTTATAGTTCTTTCATATATGTAAAAAAAGAGGAATTATTAATAACTTATATACAGTGATGTAACACCATGAAACATTTTCACTTATGAAGATCTGTTAAAGGTATTTTATGGTTAAGATGCGTCCCACCCTTGGGACTCCTCTGCTCCAGCAGTTACCCAGTGGCGTCCCACCTTGGCATCCCTCGGAATTTCTCTCCTGGGTTCTCATGCGCACTTGCCCATCCGTACTGCCCCCTCTATTTATGCACGTCCCCCACTGCACAATGCATATGTGCATTTATAGAAGCATTGTGTAAAATATTTTTGGATAAGTAAGGGAACTGTAGATGTGAAAGATTTGTAAAAGATTGTTAAGTGAAAGTTGGTGTTTCGAAGCTTAATATGGTAATAGGGTTCTCTCTTTGCCTTCTGCAGGCTGCCATGGAGCCCCACCTTCCCTTTCCATGTTGGCCATTTTGGAAAAGGATTTTCCATCCTACAGCGTGACGCGGCACGCAATCCGCTGTAGGATGAACATTTAGCACCCCGGGTTACCACTTTGGCAACATGGGATGCTAATGGCCTTCACCCCAGTTGCACGGGCCGGAATGGGGGCTAATAGTCCGGAGCACTCGTTATCCACTATAACGATAACTTGGGCTCCTGACAGCTGGAGGGCTCAAACTACCCTTGTTCCAACACAGGGTTGATCTCACACCAACGGTCACAACTTCCTTTCTGTTCTAAACCACCACAACACCCAAACTTGGTGGGTTCAACAACTCCCAGAATACAGTCAAGTTTACACAAATCTGCTATCAAGGGTTTCAGTGACAACAAGGGGGGAGATTACCTCGGCAAAATCTCCAGCCCGCCTTGCTGATGCGGGGGAAGGGAGGGGACTCTAGGTCATCCTCACTGAAGCCATTGGAAGGGCTGCTTTGGCAGAGGGCAGGGAGACACACAGATGTCTCTGGCTACCTCTCTGTAGCCATAAGAAGGGATCCTATTCTATCTCTCAAGAGTCCTCCACATTATTCACAGGAAACTTTATGGCAACCTTTCCAGGTCCACCAATGCCTTCTGCAAAGTTTCCATTGCCAAGCTGTGTGTCACATCTTGGGGTAACTGGCGACTTTGGAACCGATGGAAACGGCATCCTCCAGTGCCGTTTCCATCACGTTCCACACAATGCCGAGTGCAGGTCTAGTCTTTCTGTTGCAGCACGTCCGACGCCGGTTGTTTTCTTTCCGCACTTCCAACATTCGGGCGCGTTGCAACATCCTGTATTGCAGTTCTTCTGCTGTTTGCCTGCGCTTCTCTTGCTACCCGTACTTTTTTTGGCCTTCCCCCTTTATTTTCCTTTCTGTCTCTGACTCTGCCACTCTCTCTCTGCTTTTCCTTCGCTTCACCCTTCCCCTGCTAGACTCTTTCCCTCTTGCTTTTCCTTCAGATCCGCCCGTCTTCCGTTGCTTTCCTTCTGCTCCCTTTCTCGCTCTCCTGTTTCCTTTGTGTTCTGTTCCTCCTTTTCTCCCCTGTTGCCTTGACTTCCCGTGTACCGACTCAGCCTGCTTTTGGATTGCTTCGCCTTTGCCCTTTGTTACGTTTTTGGCTCCCAGGATACCAGACCCTCGTCTGTCCCCGGACTGCTTCCTCTTTTCCCCTATACTGTACTTAATAGTCCTTGCTGAGACTTCCTCTGCTACTTACCTTTCCGAGGAGTACTTATGTGGTCTGATTCTTCTCCACTTCCTGTTCCGCTGCCGGACCAGACCGTTGTTCACTCCCCACGGATCTTCCTCAAGAGCTACTGGATCCCGAACACTACAACCATCTCTGTGTGGACTTCCTTGGGTTTTTTTGTGCCACTGGCTTTTTCACCATATTCAGGCAGCCGCAGAGGATAGCCACAGTTTACCTACAAGGTGACACTGTGGCGTCCTTCCACGGTCTCCCCTATCTGCATAAAAAAAGGAGAGGCCCAGACCCAAAGGAAACCAGAAGCAGGCACTCCGATGGAAAAACAGAGGTGAGGTGGAAGGGGAGGTGGCAGAGACGGATTCTTCTGTGGAGGAGGAAGACATTACAGACCCTTCTGACACTGTGAAACATGGCAAGGCCCAGACCACTAACAGGTGTTCAGGGATTTACAACGTAGGTTTGACAGGAGAAGGTCCCACCTCCTTCTGCGGGGCTCACTGAAGGCTCCAATCAAACTTATGAGAGCTTTGACAAGTCTCTCTCTCAGACCATCTTCCTGTGGATGACATCTAAGTGACGCTTGACAGGTCACTTCAGCCTTCTTCCACTGGGTCTGACCACAGCAGAGGCGCTACTTCTGGGACTGTCATTCAGTAAGCGGTCAGCGTCTGACTTCACAGTCATTCCATGTGGGGTGGCACAAGGACATATGGGATTATGCGATCAGCAATCGCCAATTGTAACCTATTGCCTGAGGTCTCCAGAGCGAAAGGGCTAACCAATTTAGGCCTTAGTTCTGGTAACGATGAGTCTACTCCTGTCTCACACCTGTCAACCTGGTGACAGAGAGTGAGACCCCTACATTGGTTTTACTCTGGGACCCCCATCATGGGCCAGCAAGAATGTGTGTTAGACCACACCGGTGATATCCCGGGACTAGGATGCATCACCAGGGGAATGTCACACACCAACCTTAGGAGGAAGGGCCTTACAACTTGAGAAACTTCCAACCTCTCAAGGTTTACTCTGGTGGGTTCTGTGGGCTTACTTCACAGTAACCCACCTTCCTGTTGAATCCTTTGCTTCACTGGAGGAGAATCCAATTGGAAGCATGCCTTTCTCCATAGGCCTATCCAGTATGGTTTCCTTTTCTGTTGGTCCATACTTGTCTCTCCCCTATGGATTTCCTCTACTAGCATGCCAGGAAGTTTAGGATTCCTATAGGATCCAAGATTTTCTAGGAGCCTTTCTTTCAAAACTTGGAATAGGGACTCTACCAACTACCTCAACAAATACTGTAGGTGGGCCAGGGGGCGTATTCTCCTTCCCTCCGCCTATGTTTCTGAATCCTCTGGCCATAGGTTTCCCCTTAGGCCTCGGCTTTCCCTTAGGATTGGCAGCCCGATTCTGAGACCAAGTGTTTGAAAGGTCTGGTGAGTGTCTATCAGGACCTACGTCTTGAAGACTAAGCTCACCCAAAACTCTTCTAGGAACCACTCTCCTATGACAGATCCACCCACCCATTTCTTTGTATTGTTTCATAGTTTGAAACAAATCTTTTTTACACGTTCGTCTGTCAAATTCCTAATGTCATCCCCTTTAACCAAGAAGGATCATTTAGTTTACCATTTCATTTCTTTTCATTCCATTGCCCCCTCTCAGTGCTACATAAATCATTTTCTTGGTAACAACAGACATAGTTAAGCCCGACTGTGCAGTTCTCTCTTCACATTTAATTATTTCAAGAATGGCATCTATAAAATCTGTTCCTGCACATGTTCAGCCAACCATTTTGCCCCCTAGAAACAGTCTCCACCAGTCATCAGCTGATAATGAAAGGGCATTGTTTACATATTTCCCTAGATAGTTTGTTCTTTCCATTGTCAGTCCTGCACAGTTTACAATTAGATGCTTTGTGGTTTCTATTGCAATTCCCTGGCAACAGAATCTACTTATGCTTTCTGTAGAGCCGTACTGTCCTCTTCTAGACTTGGGGCCTCATTATGAGTTTTGCGGTAGCCATGCCTGTATGACAAGCATGGCTACCGCCAAACTCGCCTCCGGCACCCGCAAATGGGTAATTACTGGGCCATTACAAGTGTTGTGGCCCGGTAATTGCCCATTCGCGGGTGGCGGTAATGCCGCACTCCCCATCCCCATTCTACCCCATAGGGCTGAATGGGAATGGGGAGCATGGATGCACCTGCACCGTTAATAACGGTGTCGGTGCATCCGTGAGTTGTGCTCGCGGGTGCCGCACAGCCCGCCAGGTCAGACCGGGCAGGCTGTCAGGCACCCGCGAGCTGAACTTGTAAATTGGCGTTATAGTGACAACAGTGCCAGTGCCTTACGGGCACCGTTGTCACTGTACCGCCAACCTTATAATGAGGCCCATGATCTCCTTAGTCTGGTATAAGCCTAATCTTAGCCGCAACAGTTGAGTTCAAGTGACCTATATTGCATCCTGACTTTTTGTGTCAAAATCCAGTCGTTTTCTTTGCATTCGATTTTACCAGCCACTGGATTATTTATAAGTCTATGTCATTACATGTCTAGCTGTGTAAGTTTCTCCATGCATAGATTCTGCCATTCCCTAAGTGGCCATGGTTGACCTCAAGTGTCTTTATGCCATAATATTTTGTATGGTAAAGCAGCGTCTTGCAGCAAAGTTTTCCTAAGTAATGCAAGGCTTTTCAAAAGTATAACTGATTCCAGCGATTGAAGTCCAAGATCACATCTCACTGCTTGTATTGGGACACTTTGGGGTAAGTGGAGCAACTTTTTTCCAAAAATACCCTTCTAGTTTGTTCCAAATTCAAGGGTTAATGCTTAATCCTGCTTCACTGCCATATGTCACTGCTGGGATAACTTTTTGCTTATAGAATGTTAATAAAGCTATGAACGTGAATTTCCCATACCGAGCGTGGATGATCAACCCTTGGGATGCCAACACTTTAATTTTCCTTCTCAGAATATTTATCCAAGCCACATCTCCCAAATATCTTTTACACCTGTTACTGTTTTTCTTGTCCAATCGACCACTCAAATCTTGCTCTTTTTGTCTTTGACCAGATCTCTCTGATAAATTAAGGATTTTAGATTTTTTGATGTTAATCACTAATGAGTTGGCTTGCATGTAGCGTTCTAGTTTCTCCAGTTTACGTTGTAGGCCGATTGGTGTCTGATCTAGCAACACTAGGTCGTCTGCATAAACAATCCAGGCCACTTGTTGGTTGTTTATTTTTTGGGGGAAATCTTTTTACTTTATTAAGCGTGTAAGGGAGATCTGCCAGATGTAAATTAAACAACGTGGAAGTCAATAGGCACCCTTGTTTAACTCCCTTTTCTGTTTTTATTCTGGCCGAAAGTGTTCCTTGTAGACCTAGAGTGTAATGCTTTCATTTGTTCGATGAGGTCAGTGGGGCACTTCCAAGTTGTTTTTTTCCAGAAAAAATTGCTATCGATAGTGTCAAAAGCTTGTTGTAAGTTGATAAACGCTAAATAAAGTTTCCGCTTGGTTTTTATTCTTTGTATTTTAAGATTATTCGAAATAAACAGATTCAGTTCAGTCCCAACTCCCTTGGTAAACCCAGTCTGCCTGAGATCTTGGATATTGGTATCCTGGGCCCATTTCACCAGATGTTTCTGCAGCAAGGATGCATATAATTTTCCTATCATTTCCAATAGGGCTAAAGGCCTATAATTCTTCGGTTCAGCTTTGTTTCTTTGCTTGAAAATCGGAATTATTATTGCAGTGGACCACGATGCAGGGATTTTCCTTCAAGATGTTATTCGTGAGCCCACTAGAGGCAGCTGCATTCAAAGTTTTCGTTTTTTTTTTATTACTTCATGTCCCACCATTCTATTGCACTCAAGTGTACACGATGTGGAGCTTGCCATAATCGCGGATACTCCTTTATTTTTTATGTTACTAAATATGCTATTATAATGAGCAATCCATTGGTCTTCAGCTACCCCACTGCTAAGACAGGCCTCTTGGTCACATCATTTCTGATATGGTTTCTGCCAATTCTTAAACCGCTTTTTCCTCTTTTTGATATCTACCAGCTTTTGTAGGCATATCTTTCTTCTTGATTATTTTAAGATCTCTTTCAGACTTTTTGTTTTCATTATCAATGATCCTACTAAAGGGGCATTTATATTGTTGTTTAGTGTTCCTTTACAGAATGCTAATAATGGTAAATAATTAATCCTCGTTTCATTTTCTTTAATCATCTCCTTGTATGTCCGGATAGTTTTTTTATGTTGGTTTTGCTCATTTTTAACCTGGTTTTCACTTGATTTATGGTAATTGTCCCCATAATGTGGGTTTCTTGTGATGGTTCCCAGATCCTCCAAGTCACAAATAACATATTGTGGTCATGTTCATTTGTTGTTATAATACCAAGCCATTCTATCAAATGCCTGAAGTTAGAAGAACTCCAGATATAATCTATTGTTGTGGCCAGAGCTCCATTGGACCATGTTGTCTTTCCTGGTGTATCGCCGAGTGTCTGGCCATTTAACATATAACAGTTTTGTTTTTTAAGCTCATAGCCCATCTATATTTTTTGCGTTGTTCTTGGCTTGATTTCTGACTTTGTTCAAAGTTTAATGGTACCCCCTAGACAATGCATATTCATATCACCACAGATTATGATATCTGGATTTTTATGTCCCATATTGCATTTGTTGATCGCTTTGTTTATTTGTGATATGAACTTCGCTGTGGTTATCATTCTGGAGTTCCAATAGACATTTATTATCATAATCATTTCAGGGTATTCTGTGGAGCCTTTATCTTGCTGTAAAATTGATTTTTGGATAACGGGTTTGAATCACTGGTTTCCTTGATTTTTAATCCACCACCAATTTCTATTCATGTTATGAGACCTGCAAAGTGTCTACCTTTTTGGCCCTTTCTGGCCCTTTCTGGCTAGATTTAACAATGTCAGTATCGATTCTTCTCTGGTACTTCACAGAACCAAGTCTGTTTCATGCATATTATGACAACATCATTCAGATCCACCAAATTTGTCCTACTTAAATGTCTGAAATCCTTGGTGTCCCATGAAAGCAGCCTTCCACTCCCCACATTTGCCCTGATATTTTCCTAGCGTTGTTTTTCTGGTAGCAACGCTTGAGATAGCCAACTCCAATTTTCATCCTTGTCTTCCCTCCTCTTGGACGATTGAAAATCTTGGTTGTCAGTTCCTAAATTACCTATGTTCTTCAATGTGACTGCCAGAGGTCGCTCAATATCCATCAGCTTCGGCCTCTGTTTTGTCCTTTCTCTCTCTTTTGGGCCCTCTTGTCTCTCTTCCAGATGGTCCTGTACAAGAATACTATGATCCATTACATCAAACCCAAGCAGCAGCAGGGCTGCTTTTGCATTCAATAATGCTAATTTCACTATTTTAGATTTTACACGTAAACAAACCCAATCTAGCAGCGAATCAAGCAGGTATTCAATGATTGCGACATCATCATATGTAATTGATCTGAATACAGGAACACCCTGGAGCAACTGCATCACGTTGCTACGATTTAGGTTTACCTTGTTTTTCTCAGAGGATATTTTCAATAATAATAACACTTTCTGTGACTTTCTCATTTTCGTGCCGATAAGGCCCCTTCGGCTTGGAGGTGTTCCATGCTTTGGCATTTATTTGATTGTGACTACTTGGTGTTTCACAGTTTATCACTCTAAAATGCTTTTATATTCATTGTCTTTCTTCAGAAAGAGTCAAGAATGGTGAACTTCTCTCCCTCTGTTGTGGAACGTCTACTTGTCTTATTTTGACTTGCCGTGTATTGTCACTCGGGCGGATTCTCCTCTGGGCTGACACCTCTTCAAATTCATCTCTTTTGTGCTTTCACAGCTACTTTCATTTAAACATTTGTTCCCCCTAAGGATTTCTGTAATCTCTTCCAGGGGATCGTCGTCGCACACAGTAGAGACCACTGTTGATGACATTGTGGGTGAAACTTGCTCCTTAATTATTTGTTTCCTTGTTTTTGGGTCAGTTTGTAGATTTGATCCTGTATAAATTGCTTGGACAAGTTCCCTTCTGTTGGTCTGCTGCCTTTTGTACTTCTCGTTTCCTTCAGTGCCATTGTTTAATACTGGCATGCTCAGGTTCCTTAGGAATGCTCTAGAGCCATTATTTTTGACTGTGCGCTCATTTAGGTAGTTTCTCTTTGTTTTTCAACTGTGTGCCTCTGCATGTCAGCATTTATTTTAATTGCTGTTTCTTCTTTATTGATTGGTTGGTAATACCACTACCCGTGGGTTCCTCATTCCACTTTGCATTTCCAATTATACCTTTACCCTCCAGTGACAAAAGCTCTGATTCCTCCTCTTGGTGGGCCTGATGGTTCGAGCATGGAATCGTTATGGTTAGATAGAAACCGATTAGCAACATTTTGCTTATGTCTTCCATCGAATGAGAATCTCAAAGATTGCTCACATATTCGTGCTCTTATGTCAGCAATATCTTTCTCGAGTCTTTTCTCTAATCTTACCTCTCGTGCCTCATTCAGTTTCTCTAATGTAATATCTGACCCATGATTGTCTTCAATTGGGTGACGATACTGCTCTCGAGGATTTTGTCTGGAATTCAGGAACATTAAAGTGACCCACGCCACTTTTTACTTTTATACTGTCGTTAGAAGGCGGGTGTGCCTTTTCAGGCATCCCACTTGATCATATCTGGATAGCTGTAATATGAAATTGCTTCCTTGCCGAGTCTGTCGTGAGTCGTCAGTCAGTTTACTCTTCCTCATCATCTTCTGATGATAGTTGTAGGTCTTGTACAGAGGTTCCCTCAACTGTATTATTCTCCTTGCTATTCTCCTCATCACGCAGCATCTGCACAGCACAGCAGAATCGTTTGCCCCAGGCTGTTTGAAGCAACTCCATATGTCAATGCTCCTGCTTTTCGGGCTGCATTTTCATCACACACTCTGACCTTATTATTGTTCCCTTTACTCGTCTTAGTTGAGTCGAACTGTGTTGCAACATTGTGTGTCCATGTGCAACATAGTTGCAGTTCATTCTAATATTTCTGCATCCGTCATGTCTTGTGTTTTTATTTGCTCTCCCTGTGAATTTGGCAACATTCCACTTGTATTTCTCTTATTTCTGTGTTGTCCCCCGTCCCGTGTTCAGGGACCGGAAGTCACCGCCATTAGCAACTAAGTGCCGATCAAATGTGTTTACTTCTGTATTTGTAAACCCTGGTGAGGACTGAATCACTTCCAACAATCAATCTCTTACCGGAACACTGCCCGCCGGTTCACTAAGGTTCTCCACGGGCGGGGATCATGAGGCCGCTGTTGTTATTGCTTCCTCATACGCGGTCTCATTTTCTCCATCATTCTATTCTATTTAATTTGGAGCAGTAAATCAGTGATTGGATCAGTATTTGGAACAAAACTAAAATGTTCAACACATTTGGGCGTATGGCTATTGATCTGTGATTATCCTTTTTCTCTGCTGTTGGTATTTGTTGCTAATAGGACTACTAGCAGGTGCTACAGGGATAACTTTGAAAATTGTGACGACTGCACAACTGTAGACTAAACACCCGACTCTGTGCACGCTTCGTGCATGCGCACAAATCTTATCCTTTGATGCTAACACCAGGCATGCTGCACTAAGCAACCGATGCTCCCAGGCAATCCAATGGAATGTTATAAGTAGCACGCAATTAACTCAGCCTCAGCAATAGGTAGGGCCTCAAGCATAGAGAACAGCAGCACCTCTGCACCACTGTAGACAACGCCCGATTTCTCTATCACAGCTCTAATGACAGGTGCTACTGGAACATTGAACAAGGGCCTAGCAGTCAACTGAGTATCCCCCACAGGATCTCTGGCAAGAGTCTGTGGGTTTACCATGGAGGGAGCTACATCAGTAGGACTGGGCCCAGTGTTCATAACAGTAGAGTAGAGGTACTTACTCCTGCTACCTAAACACTAACCTCAGAAGAATGAGGACTAAGGGACAGGACTGGGAGCAGAAGCGCCAGCACTACTTTTTTCCATTGAATCTAGTCTACCTTCAGATTCTTCTGCTGTGGGGAAGGAATCTAAAGGGAAGGACACTCCTGCAATCTCTTCTTCCTCATACTGAGGGAAGGCCATCATTTCAGAGTGGACCCCCAAGGTCTTACCCTTACACCTGGGGTCCCCCTTCTTATGGTCTCTTGCTCCACATGTGTACAGTCCCACTGGGTCTTGACACATATGGAGGCTTAGTGAGACCGGTTTCATGTTTGGGAGGGTTAGTCCCACTACCTGGACCTGACTTGTGTGACTTATCCTAATGAAACCTTTTGTGGGCCTTCTTGGACAAAGTTTTTATCAGTACCCCCACCCTCTTTCTCATTCTGCTTCATTCTCTCCTCCTGCTTACCTGAAGCAGGCTCTATGTGAGACCCATAAATCAGCAGGAATTGTTTACCTCTTTGGATTTGATTCCTTTGAGTCAGCCAAATGCTGCTTAAGCTCTGGGGAACAAGAGACACAAATATGTTCAAGCATGACCAAATTAATCATGCCCTCAAAGGTGGTTACCTGATAACCTTCTACCCAGCCACACAAGTTTGTCAAGGAATCTGGGACAGAAGTAACATGAGTCATACATTATTGTTTCTTGTACTCTTGTACTCAATAATTCTCCTCAAGTATGGGACAGGAGACTTCACAAACTTTAGGATGAGAGTGTACTTAAGTTTTGCAAAATCTTGCCTGACAGCTTTAGACATTTCCATAATGGCACTGCTGCCAGAATGGGGCAGTCTACTGAGAAATCACGAAATCCTGTCAGCATCACTCACTCCGTGTACGTTACATGCATACTCAAAAGTTACAAGCCAATCAATCATATCATTCTTCTCCTCATACACATTGGGCCTCATTATAAGTTTGGCGGTAGACATGCCGGTAAAACCGGCAAGGCTGCCGTCAAACTTGCGAAATATTCCGGCACCCCCGAATGGGCAATTACCGGGTCATTATGACCCTGCCGGACCCGCTAATTGCCCCTCCGTGGGCGCCGGATTAAAGATGCTCCCCATTCCCATTCGGCCCCAGAGGGCCGAATGGGAATGGGGAGGTCGGATGCACAGGCACCGTTAATAACCGTGCTGTGCATCCGACATGCTCTGCTAGGGGGTGCCTTTACGGCCATCAGCTCATACCTAGCGGCCGTGAAGGCACCCGCGGGCAGAAATTGAAGTTTGTTGAACCGAGAACTACGGTACCAGCAAACTAACCAGTACCGTAGTTACCGGACCGGTAAACTTATAATGACCCCCATTGAGCAGATCTTTGGAAATCTAGGATGTGAAGAGGACCCAGGAAGAACTTTGTGAAGCCTGAAGCTTGGCAAGCTCCATCTAGTGATCTCTGTCCTTCTGCCTCTCAAATGTTTTCAAGTCTAACCTATCCAGGATGAACTCAAGATTGTTTTCCTTGAGCCTGGGCTTCTCTTTTTTCAGGTAAACATTTGCCTAAACCTCTGAGATTGTGACAGACAGTATTCCAGAGGATGCCTCCTCTTCCCCCTCATCCTCAACATTAGTAGCTGCCATTTCAATAACTCGGTTACGGCTGCTTGGTCCAGACCCAGCTATACCACCAGTACCATTAGTTAGGGGAGGTACCCCCTTACTCTTCTCAAAATCAAGAATTGTTACAATTAGTTCAGCCTTAGTGATAGAGATTGTCAGGCCTCTGTCAGCACACAAAATTTTCAAGTGATCCACTTTTGAAGAACTTAAAGTAGTGAAAGTAATTGTTTCCATGTTATCAAATCTGGTAGGTGGTTGTCAGCTACAAGGCAGTAAAAATCCCAGTGTACTGCGTAAGTGTTTTCCAGACACTCCACCAGTGCACAATGTTGCCTGTGTTGCTTGATTTTTCTACCCTGCTCTCCCTCCCCATCTCCAGCCTACTTCTGCAGGAGTCTGTCCTGATACATTCTGGTTTCACTATCACCGTCTTGCGGCCAATGCTGGATTTGACTTTTATAGACTTCATTGATTCACGGTGCATCACCATTTCTCAACTCTCATGCTGGACTTCCTTTGCATCTTGTACTCATGGTGGCCATGAATCAAGCTGAGCCCATCTTCATCTTGTATCCTGGCTTGTAGCATCATGTGTGACTTCTGCAATTGTATTCGCTCTCACCGCTCTTGCTTCTCCACTCTTTTTGACTGCTTACTCTCTGTTCTCTCCTCCTCTGCCTTTCTCCATTTTCCTATCTCCTTCCCTCCCCCCCTTACGTTGTCCTATGCACTTACTCTATCAGAATTGTCCCTGGACCTAGTATGATAGCAACTTCATCTGACTCCTCCCCCAGCCCCTTGCTTGCCCCCCCTCTCCAGCATTATCTGAAATGTCGTCAGGCCTAATACGATAGTCACTTGTTTTGTTCCTCCCCTCCCGTTCTGCACCCCTCTCCCTTGCCTTGTTTCTTCTGGCTCTACCAGAAATGTTGTCAGGCCTAGTACGGTAGTCACCTGTCTGTTTCCATTTCCTTCCCACTCTCCCCCTCCCTTCCTTATCTATGTTTTAGCTCTTGCACTATCTGAAATGTCGTCAGGCCGGGTCCAGTAGTTAATTTCACATCCTTACTGTTCATGGCCTGTAAGAATGTCATTGTATTTTCCCTTGTTCCCTTCCTTGCCTTGAAGCGATTTGAAACACATTGTGTATAGGCGCTATATAAATAAACTATCATATCATATCACTGAGGTATCCAATACTTACCCTCATCCACCAAACACCTAAATGTTAAGTGGAGACTGATTTTCTATACTCTTGCCTGGTGGTCAGATCTATATAAGGCCAAACGATAGTGTGACAGGGACAAACCCTTGGAGCTGTAGCCAAACCAGTTGAAGGTAGCAAGGTGAGTGGTCTAGGCTAAGTCTCAAGATGGGGGTGAGCTTGTAAAGAGTCCACAATGAGTACACTGAATGAAACAGTCAAGGAACTTACTTAGACAGTTATACAATTACTTCTTTACTTATGGCCAAAATAACACAGTGAAAAATGACTACTAACAGGTAATATTATCACTCAATACTAAAAATAAAATACATATATAAAATTACTGGTTTAGGGCTAAATACATATCAAACCCCTGAAAAGGAAGGTACAGATTAGTATTAGCACTACAAGTCCACAGAGAATAAATCGTAACTTCAGAAGTCCATCCTTAAGTTGTCTGGGGACTTGTGACCAAATGTTCAGCAAAGTGTCACGCTTCGTCGCTGGAAGGCATGGCAGCGCTGGAAGCTCCATTGAAGGGCCGTCATGTTTCTCCAGCTGTAGCTGTGTAGTCTTTATTCTGCTCTTGCACTTTAAATACAAGCCATGCCCCTCGCTTTGAGCGTTGCAACTTTGTTAGTTCAGGTTGCTCGTAGTTTGTGCTACTCTTTCCACTTGCTACACTTTTGCCATTCTTGGTTTCTCCCACCTCGACAGGTACTACGGTATGCTATCCCCTCTGTGTTCTTGCCTCGCTCGCGAGGTGTGCTTTTCCGCAGCTCTTGCTCTTTTCTCCTCTCTCCTGCTGTGGAGCCAGCATTTCCCGCTCTGTCTCTTCTTTCATTCCAAAAAATATAGGGGCTACCTGCACTTAATCCCTAGTGCCTCTGGTAAAAGGTACAGAAACAGAATACAATATAGACCAGTAGATTGGGGATGAAGAAAACATTCCCTTACTCACTTCTTTTCAAACATATGTATTACAAAAATACAGTGTACAATATCTATTATACTCTCAATCCATACAGTAATTAATAAAAGATATTTCTCTGACTCACCTACATTTTCCCCATTCCACATTCATACTCAGACTCACATACACCACATAATTTCACACATTTCCACTGGGTGACATTTCCTGTATCACCACCTATGAAATTTCAAAAAAAATTTCACAGTTTGCCACCCTTTCTCTAACACAGATGTCAGACACTGTCTATCGACATTATAGACAGTATTTCTGGTCGACACATGTTTCAGTTATCAATATAGGGCATTAGTAGTTATGCCCCTTTGTTGCTTCAACCTTCTTCAGGACACAAAACAAGAAACTCGTTATGTCTTGCTTCCAATATGTTTGGGTGAGTCACCATCTATAAAGCAATACATACTATTGTCATCTTCTTGTCATCCACATCATTTAAATTCACTATCACTGTGTGCCAATAACTCATGTCGTAGTTATATACATCACACTCACCTCCAAGTCCAATTCTCGGGGGTGTGTAGATGTTGTGGAATTAATCCTTCCCAGGCTCTCCTGTTTTGATATAATCATATATCTTGGCCTACAATAACCAGAAAGAAATGAAAAACTTAGGAAAATACCCATTGTTCCAAATTTCCAGCTTATCAACCTCGATTGCAAAAAATTATTTTAAGCACAAGGGATTGCATACTTACATTCACTATGACCATGCTTTACGCGGTTACTAATAACATGATAGACAATTTATTTTCTAAAAGGAATCTCCTTCTACAGGCGATATGAAGTGCACAAATGCGATGCAAGACTGGAACATCTGTACCAGACCCTAGAAGGAATTTAATCAGGATTTGGTGACTGCAAAAACCACGGTCATAGTGAATGTAAGGATACAATCCCTTGAGCTTAAAATAAGTGTTGCTATAACTCACCCCCTTACTGCAATTCTTCATGAGACTTGGCAGGTCGATTGAAGGTCCAAGGTCGCTTTTCCCACCACCAGCCTCAGTCCTTGATCCTCAGGTGTTGCAGATTAAAGCAGGTCTCCGGTCAATGCTGGTGCAAAGTCTCAGGACAGGGATGGATGCAGATAAGCAATTTCAGATAACGGCCACCGATGCACAGCGACGCAAAGGGATTCACTTGCAACTGTCAGACCTTCCCTCCTATCTCGGGTCCCCTGGATGCTAGGACCATGAAATGTCGCAGTGCTAAGCCTCATTGCAGAAGCTGAGGATCCCTCAAGTTCCAGGCCTCAACTCAAAACCGTGACATCGGCAGCGCGATAGCCCAAACTCAGATCTGGTCAGTGACAGGGTGGTCCTGGGGCACTTCTGAAGGCTCTTCTTTGCAGTGCTCTGAGCTGACGTTGGTAATGGGCTCAATTTGATAGTCAGAGTATCCAGATCAGAAGATGAGGTGGGGGGCTTTAGCTCAGCATTGGTGCTACCCAGTACCACTTGACCTCCCTTTCATCATTTGTACAAGGGAATTGTTACTAAGATCAAGCCACGGTTCATTAAATGGAAAACGCTTCACAGGCACCGCTTCTTTCATATATCCCCAGTGGGCCCACCCTGCACAGTCACCGCTTCTTACATATATCCCCAGTGCCCCACCCTTCACAGGCACCACTTCCTACATATATCCCCAGTGTCTCCACCCTCCACAGGCTCTGCTTCTGACATTTATCCTCAGGATCTCCACCCTGCATAGGCACCGCTTCTGACATATATCCCCAGTGGCCCCTCCCTGCACAGTCACCGCTTCTTACATATATCCCCAGTGCCTCCACCCTGCACAGGCACCACATCTGACATATATTCCCAGTGTCTCCACCCTGCATAGGCACCGCTTCTGACATATATCCCCAGTGGCCCCTCCCTGCACAGTCACCGCTTCTGACATATATCCCCAGTGGCCCCACCCTCCACAAGCACCTCTTCTTGCCTATATCCCGAGTGTCTCCACTGTTCACAGGCACCGCTTCTGACATATATTCCCAGTGTCTCCACCCTGCATAGGCACCGCTTCTGACATATATCCCCAGTGGCCCCTCCTGGCACAGTCACCGCTTCTTACATATATCCCCAGTGCCTCCACCCTGCACAGCCCCCACTTCTGACATATATCCCCAGTGGCCCCACCCCGCACACGCACCGCATCTGACATATATCCCCAGTGTCTCCACCCTGCATAGGCACCGCTTCTGACATATATCCCCTGTTTCTCCACCCTGCACATGCACAGCTTCTTACATATATCCCCATGTCTCCACCCTGCACAGGCACTGCTTCTTACATATATCCCCAGTGGCTCCACCCTCCACAAGCACAGCTTCTTGCCTATATCCCGAGTGTCTCCACCGTTCACAGGCACTGCCTCTGACATATATCTCCAGTGTCTCCACCCTGCATAGGCACCACTTCTGACATATATCCCCAGTGGCCCCTCCTGCACAGTCACCGGTTCTTACACATATCCCCAGTGCCTCCAACCTGCGCAGCCCCCGCTTCTGACATATATCCCCAGTGGCCCCACCCTGCACAGGCACCGCATCTGACATATATCCCCAGTGTCTCCACCCTGCATAGGCACCGCTTCTGACATATATCCCCTGTGTCTCCACCCTGCACATGCACCGCTTCTGACATATATCCCCATGTCTCCACCCTGCACAGGCAATGCTTCTGACATATATCCCCAGTATCTCAACCATTCACAGGCACTGCTTCTGACATATATCCCTGTGTCTCCACGCTGCATAGGCACTGCTCCTGACATATATCCCCAGTTTCGCCACCCTGCACAGGCAGCGCTTCTTACATATATCCACAGTGGCTCCACCCTACACAGGCACCACTTCTGACATATATTCCCAGTGCTCCACCCTGCACAGGCACCACGTCTTCCATATATCCCTGTGTCTTCACCCTGCATAGGCACCACTTCTGACATATATCCACAGTGGCTCCACCATACACAGGCACCGCTTCTGACATATATCCCCAGTGCTCCACCGTGCCCGCTTCTGATATATATCCCCAGTGCTCCACCCTGCACATGCACCGCTTCTGACATAATTCCCCAATGTCTCTATCCTCCACAGGTACTGCTTCTTACATATATCCCTAGTGCCTCCACCTTGTACAGGCACCGCTTGTTACATATATCCCCAATGGCCCACCCTGCACAGGCACCGCTTCTTACATATATCCCCAGTGCTCCTCCCTGCACAGGAACCGCATCTGACATATATCCTAGTGTCTCCACCCTGCATAGGCACCGCTTCTGACATATATCTCCAGTTCTCCACCCTGCACAGGCACCACTTCTTACATATATCCCCAGTGCTCCACCCTGCACAGGAACCGCATCTGACATATATCTCCAGTGTCTCCACCCTGCATTGGCACCGCTTCTGACATATATCCCCACTGTCTCCACCCTCTACAGGCACCGCTTCTTACATATATCCCCAGTGCTCCACCCTGCACAGGAACCGCATCTGACATATACCCTAGTGTCTCCACCCTGCATAGGCAACGCTTCTGACATATATCCCAAGTGTCTCCACCCTCTACAGGCACCGCTTCTTACATATATCCCCAGTGCTCCACCCTGCACAGGAACTGCATCTGACATATATCCCCAGTGTCTAACCCTGCATAGGCACCGCTTCTGACATATATCCCCAGTGGCCCCACCCTGCACAGTCACCACTTCTTACATATATCCCCAGTCTGTACACCCTGCACAGGCACGGCTTCTTACATATATCCTCATGTCTCCACCCTCCACAGGCACTGCTTCTCGCCTATATCCCCATGTCTCCACCCTTCACCGGCACCACTTCTGACACAATCCCCAGTGTCTCCACCCTGCAGAGGAACCGCATCTGACATATATCCAAAGTGTCTCCACCCTGCACAGGCACCGCTTCTGACATATATCCCCACTGCTCCACCCTGCCCAGGCATCGCTTCTGACATATAGCCCCATGTCTCCATCTTGCACAGGCACCGCTTCTGACATATATCCCCAGTGTCTCCACCTTGCATGGGCACTGCTTCTGACATATATCCCTGTGTCTCCACCCTGCACAATCACCACTTCTTACATATATCCCTGTGTCTCCAACCTGCGCAAGCACCGCTTCTGACATATATCCCTGTGTCTCCACCCAGCACAGGCACTGCTTCTTACATATGTCCCCAGTGTCTCCATCCTGCACAGGCACCGCTTCTTACATATATCCCTGTGTCTCCACCCTGCACAGGCACCGCTTCTGAGATATATCCCTGTGTCTGCACCCTGCACAGGCACTGCTTCTTATATATATCCCTGTGTCTCCACCCTGCGCAGGCACCTCTTCTGACATATATCCCTGTTTCTCCACCCTGCACTGGCACCACTTCTGACATATATCCCCAATGTCTCTACCCTCCACATGCACTGCTTTTACATATATCCCTAGTGTCTCCACCTTGTACAGGCACCGCTTCTTACATATATCAGTAGTGTCTCCGACTTTCACAGGCACTGCTTCTTACATATATCCCCAGTGGCTCCACCCTACACAGGCACCACTTCTTACATATATCCCCAGTGCTCTACCCTGCATAGGCACCGCTTCTGACATATATCCCCAGTGTCTCCACCCTCTACAGGCACCGCTTCTTACATATATCCCCAGTGGCCCCACCCTGCACAATCACCACTTCTTACATATATCCCCAGTGGCTCCACCCTTCACAGGCACCGCTTCTTACATATATCCCCAGTCTCCACCCTCCACAGACACCGCTTATTGCCTATATCCCTAGTGTCTCCACCCTCCACAGGCACTGCTTCTTACATTTATCTCCAGTGCTCCACCCTGCCCAGGCATCGCTTCTGACATATATCCCCATGTCTCCATCTTGCACAGGCACCGCTTCTGACATATATCCCCAGTGGCTCCACCCTGCACAGGCACCGCTTCTTACATATATCCCCAGTGTCTACACCTTGCATGGGCACCACTTACTACATATATCCCTGTGTCTCCATCCTGCACAGGCACTGCTTCTGACATATATCCCTGTGTCTCCACCCTGCACAGGCACCGCTTCTGACATATATCCCTGTGTCTCCACCCTGCACAGGCACAGCTTCTTACATATGTCCCCAGTGTCTCCACCCTGCACAGGCACCGCTTCTTACATATATCCCTGTGTCTCCACCCTGCACAGGCACCGCTTCTGACATATATCCCTGTGTCTCCACCCTGCACAGGCACAGCTTCTTACATATGTCCCCAGTGTCTCCACCCTGCACAGACACCACTTCTTACATATGTCCCCGTGTCTCCACCCTGCACAGGCATCGCTTCTGACATATATCCCTGTGTCTCCACCCTGCACAGGCACTGCTTCTTACATATATCCCTGTGTCTCCACCCTGCACAGGCCCCGCTTCTGACATATATCCCCAGTGGCTACGCCCTGCACAGGCACCACTTCTTGCATATATCCTCAGTGTCCCCACCCTCCACAGGCACCGCTCTTACATATATCTCTGTGTCTCCACCCTGCACAGGCACCACTTATGACATGTATCCCTGTGTCTCCACCCTGCAATGGCACCACTTCTGACATATATCGCCAGTGGCTCCACCCTGCACAGGCAACGCTTCTTACATACATCCCCAGTGTCTCCTCCCTTCACAGGCACCACTTCTTGCATATATCCCCAGTGTCCCCACCCTCCACAGGCACAGCTTCTTACATAAATCCCCATGTCTCCACCCTGTACAGCCCCTGCTTCTGACATATATCCCCAGTGTCCCCACCCTCCACAGGCACCGCTCTTACATATATCCCTGTGTCTCCACCCTGCACAGGCACCACTTCTGACATATATCCCTGTATCTCCACACTGCACAGGCACCACTTCTGACATATACCACCAGTGGCTCCACCCTGCACAGGCACCGCTTCTTACATATATCCCCAGTGTCTCCACACTGCACAGGCCCGCTTCTGACATACATCCCAGTGTTTTCACCCTGCATAGGCACCGCTTCTTACATATATCCCCAGTGGCTCCACCCTACACAGTCACACCTTCTTGCATATATCCCCAGTGCTCCACCCTGCACAGGAACCGCATCTGACATATATCCCCAGTGTCTCCACCCTGTATAGGCACTGCTTCTGACATATATGCCCAGTGGCTCCACCCTGCACATTCACTGCTTCTTACACATATCCCCAGTGATTCCACCCTTCACAGGCGCCGCTTCTGACCTATATATCATGTGTCTCCACCCTGCACAGGCACCGCTTCTTACATATATCCCCAGTGTCACACCCTCGATAGGCACCGCTTCTTACATATATCCCCAGTAGCCCCACCCAGCACAGTCACTGCTTCTTACAAATATCCCCAGTGCTCCACCCTGCATAGGTACCGCTTCTTACATATATCCCCAGTGTCTCCACCCTGCATAGGCACAGCTTCCAACATCTAACCCCAGTGGCACCACACTGCACAGTCACCGCTTCTTGACAATATCCGAATGTCTCCACCCTGCATAGGCACCGCTTCTGAAATATATCCCCAGTGGCCCCACCCTGTACAGGCACCGCATCTGACATATATCCCCAGTGTCTCCACCTTGCACAGGCACCGCTTCTTACATATATCCCCATGTCTCCACCCTGCACAGGCACTGCTTCTGACATATATCCCCAGTGTCTCAATCCTTCACAGGCACCGCTTCAGACACATACCCCCACTGTCTTCAACCTGCACAGGCACTGCTTCTGACATATATCCCCAGTGTCTCCACCCTGCATAGGCACCGCTTCTGACATATATGCCCAGTGGCCCCACCCTGCACAGTCACTGCTTCTTACATATATCTCCCATGGCTCCACCCTTCACAGGCACTGCTTCTGACCTATTTATCCAGTGTCTCCACCCTGCACAGGCACCGCTTCTTACATGTATCCACAGTGGCCAATCCTGCGCAGTCACCGCTTCTTATATATATCCCCATTGTTCCACCCTGCACAGACACCGCTAATTACATATATCCCCAGTGTCCCCACCCTCGACAGGCACCGCTTCTTACATATATCCCCAGTAGCCCCTCCCTGCACGGTCACCGCATCTTACATATATCCCCAGTGCTCCACCCTGCACAGGCACTGCTTCTTACATATATCCCTGTGTCTCCACCCTGCACAGGCACTGCTTCTGACATATAACCCTGTGTCTCCACCCTGCACAGGCACCGCTTCTGACATATATCCCCAGTGGCTCCGCCCTTCTTGCATATATCCCTAGTGTCCCCACCCTCCACAGTCACCGCTCTTACATATATCCCTGTGTCTGCACCCTGCACAGGCCCCACATCTGACATATATCCCTGTGTCTCCAACCTGCACAGGCAACGCTTCTTACATATATCCCCAATGTCTCCGCCCTGCACAGGCACCGCTTCTTGCATATATCCCCAGTGTCCCCACCCTCCACAGGCACAGCTTCTTACATATATCCCCATGTCTCCACCCTGCACAGCCCCCGCTTCTGACACATATCCCCAGTGTCCCTAACCTCCACAGGCACCGCTCTTACATATATCCCTGTGTCTTCACCCTGCACAGGAACCACTTCTGACATATATCACCAGTGGCTCCACCCTGCACAGGCACCGCTTCTTACATATATCCCCAGTGTCTCCACCCTGCACAGGCCCCACTTCTGACATATATCCCAGTGTCTTCACCCTGCATAGGCACCGCTTCTTACATATATCCCCAGTGGCTCCACCCTACACAGTCACACCTTCTTGCATATATCCCCAGTGCTCCAGCCTGCACAGGAACCGCATCTGACATATATCCCCAGTGTCTCCACACTGTATAGGCACTGCTTCTGACATATATGCCCAGTGGCTCCACCCTGCACATTCACTGCTTCTTACACATATCCCCAGTGGTTCCACCCTTCACAGGCGCCGCTTCTGACCTATATATCATGTGTCTCCACCCTGCACAGGCACCGCTTCTTACATATATCCCTAGTGGCCAACCCTGCGCAGTCACCGCTTCTTATATATATCCCCATTGCTCCACCCTGCACAGACACCGCTTCTTACATATATCCCCAGTGTCACACCCTCGATAGGCACCGCTTCTTACATATATGCCCAGTAGCCCCACCCAGCACAGTCACTACTTCTTACAAATGTCCCCATTGCTCCACCCTGCATAGGTACCGCTTCTTACATATATCCCCAGTGTCTCCACCCTGCATAGGCACAGCTTCCAACATCTAACCCCAGTGGCACCACACTGCACAGTCACCGCTTCTTGACGATATCCGAATGTCTCCACCCTGCATAGACACCGCTTCAGAAATATATCCCCAGTGGCCCCACCCTGTACAGGCACCGCATCTGACATATATCCCCAGTGTCTCCACCTTGCACAGGCACCGCTTCTTACATATATCCCCATGTCTCCACCCTGCACAGGCACTGCTTCTGACATATATTCCCAGTGGCTGAACCCTTCACAGGCACCGCTTCAGACACATACCCCCACTGTCTTCAACCTGCACAGGCACTGCTTCTGACATATATCCCCAGTGTCTCCACCCTGCATAGGCACCGCTTCTGACATATATGCCCAGTGGCCCCACCCTGCACAGTCACAGCTTCTTACATATATCTCCCATGGCTCCACCCTTCACAGGCACTGCTTCTGACCTATTTATCCAGTGTCTCCACCCTGCACAGGCACCGCTTCTTACATCTATCCACAGTGGCCAATCCTGCGCAGTCACCGCTTCTTATATATATCCCCATTGCTCCACCCTGCACAGACACCGCTAATTACATATATCCCCAGTGTCCCCACCCTCGACAGGCACCGCTTCTTATATATATCCCCATTAGCCCCTCCCTGCACGGTCACCGCATCTTACATATATCCCCAGTGCTCCACCCTGCACAGGCACTGCTTCTTACATATATCCCTGTGTCTCCACCCTGCACAGGCACCGCTTCTGACATATAACCCTGTGTCTCCACCCTGCACAGGCACCGCTTCTGACATATATCCCCAGTGGCTCCACCCTACACAGGCACCACTTCTGACCTATTTATCCAGTGTCTTCACCCTGCATAGGCACCCCTTCTTACATATATCCCCAGTGGCTCCACCCTACACAGTCACACCTTCTTGCATATATCCCCAGTGCTCCACCCTACACAGGAACCGCATCTGACATATATCCCCAGTGTCTCCACCCTGTATAGACACTGCTTCTGACATATATGCCCAGTGGCTCCACCCTGCACAGTCACTGCTTCTTACATATATCCCCAGTGGTTCCACCCTTCACAGGCACCGCTTCTGACCTATATATCAAGTGTCTCCACCCTGCACAGGCACCGCTTCTTACATATATCCCTAGTGGCCAACCCTGTGCAGTCACCGCTTCTTATATATATCCCCATTGCTCCACCCTGCACAGACACCGCTTCTTACATTTATCCCCAGTGTCACACCCTCGATAGGCACCGCTTCTTACATATATCCCCAGTAGCCCCACCCAGCACAGTCACTGCTTCTTACAAATATGCCCAGTGCTCCACCCTGCACAGGTACCGCATCTTACATATATCCCCAGTGTCTCCACCCTGCATAGGCACAGCTTCCGACATATAACCCCAGTGGCACCACACTGCACAGTCACCGCTTCTTGACTATATCTGAATGTCTCCACCATGCATAGACACCGCTTCTGAAATATAACCCCAGTGGCCCCACCCTGTACAGGCACCGCATCTGACATATATCCCCAGTGTCTCCACCTTGCACAGGCACCGCTTCTTACATATATCCCCATGTCTCCACCCTGCACAGGCACTGCTTCTGACATATATCCCCAGTGTCTTCACCCTGCACAGGCACTGCTTCTGACATATATCCCCAGTGTCTCCACCCTGCATAGGCACCGCTTCTGACATATATGCCCAGTGGCCCCACCCTGCACAGTCACTGCTTCTTACATATATCTCCCGTTGCTCCACCCTTCACAGGCACCGCTTCTTACATATATCCCCAGTGGCCCCACCCTCGACAGGCAACGCTTCTTACATATATCCCCAGTAGCCCCTCCCTGCACGGTCACTGCATCTTACATATATCCCCAGTGCTCCACCCTGCACAGGCACTGCTTCTTACATATATCCCTGTGTCTCCACCCTGCACAGGCACCGCTTCTGACATATAACCCTGTGTCTCCACCCTGCACAGGCACCGCTTCTGACATATATCCCCAGTGGCTCCGCCCTGTATAGACACTGCTTCTGACATATATGCCCAGTGGCTCCACCCTGCACAGTCACTGCTTCTTACATATATCCCCAGTGGTTCCACCCTTCACAGGCACCGCTTCTGACCTATATATCAAGTGTCTCCACCCTGCACAGGCACCGCTTCTTACATATATCCCTAGTGGCCAACCCTGTGCAGTCACCGCTTCTTATATATATCCCCATTGCTCCACCCTGCACAGACACCGCTTCTTACATTTATCCCCAGTGTCACACCCTCGATAGGCACCGCTTCTTACATATATCCCCAGTAGCCCCACCCAGCACAGTCACTGCTTCTTACAAATATGCCCAGTGCTCCACCCTGCACAGGTACCGCATCTTACATATATCCCCAGTGTCTCCACCCTGCATAGGCACAGCTTCCGACATATAACCCCAGTGGCACCACACTGCACAGTCACCGCTTCTTGACTATATCTGAATGTCTCCACCATGCATAGACACCGCTTCTGAAATATAACCCCAGTGGCCCCACCCTGTACAGGCACCGCATCTGACATATATCCCCAGTGTCTCCACCTTGCACAGGCACCGCTTCTTACATATATCCCCATGTCTCCACCCTGCACAGGCACTGCTTCTGACATATATCCCCAGTGTCTTCACCCTGCACAGGCACTGCTTCTGACATATATCCCCAGTGTCTCCACCCTGCATAGGCACCGCTTCTGACATATATGCCCAGTGGCCCCACCCTGCACAGTCACTGCTTCTTACATATATCTCCCGTTGCTCCACCCTTCACAGGCACCGCTTCTTACATATATCCCCAGTGGCCCCACCCTCGACAGGCAACGCTTCTTACATATATCCCCAGTAGCCCCTCCCTGCACGGTCACTGCATCTTACATATATCCCCAGTGCTCCACCCTGCACAGGCACTGCTTCTTACATATATCCCTGTGTCTCCACCCTGCACAGGCACCGCTTCTGACATATAACCCTGTGTCTCCACCCTGCACAGGCACCGCTTCTGACATATATCCCCAGTGGCTCCGCCCTGCACAGGCACCGCTTCTTGCATATATCCCCAGTGTCCCCACCCTCCACAGGCACAGCTTCTTACATATATCCCCATGTCTCCAACCTGCACAGCCCCGCTTCTGACATATATCCCTAGTGTCCCCACCCTCAACAGGCACCGCTCTTACATATATCCCTGTGTCTCCACCCTGCACAGGTCCCACTTCTGACATGTATCCCTGTGTCTCCACCCTGCAATGGCACCACTTCTGACATATATCGCCAGTGGCTCCACCCTGCACAGGCAACGCTTCTTACATATATCCCCAGTGTCTCCGCCCTGCACAGGCACCGCTTCTTGCATATATCCCCAGTGTCCCCACCCTCCACAGGCACACCTTCTTACATATATCCCCATGTCTCCACCCTGCACAGCCCCGCTTCTGACATATATCCCCAGTGTCCCCACCCTCCACAGGCACCGCTCTTACGTATATATCCCCAGTGGCTCCACCCTACACAGTCACACCTTCTTGCATATATCCCCAGTGCTCCACCCTACACAGGAACTGCATCTGACATATATCCCCAGTGTCTCCACCCTGTATAGACACTGCTTCTGAGATATATGCCCAGTGGCTCCACCCTGCACAGTCATTGCTTCTTACATATATCCCCAGTGGTTCCACCCTTCACAGGCACCGCTTCTGATCTATATATCAAGTGTCTCCACCCTGCACAGGCACCGCTTCTTACATATATCCCCAGTGGCCAACCCTGCACAGTCACCGCTTCTTATATATATCCCCATTGCTCCACCCTGCACAGACACCGCTTCTTACATATATCCCCAGTGTCACACCCTCGATAGGCACCGCTTCTTACATATATCCCCAGTAGCCCCACCCAGCACAGTCACTGCTTCTTACAAATATCCCCAGTGCTCCACCCTGCACAGGTACCGCTTCTTACATATATCCCCAGTGTCTCCACCCTGCATAGGCACAGCTTCTGACATATAACCCCAGTGGCCCCACCCTGCACAGTCACCGCTTCTTGACTATATCCGAATGTCTCCACCCTGCATAGGCACCGCTTCTAAAATATATCCCCAGTGGCCCCACCCTGTACAGGCACCGCATCTGACATATATCCCCAGTGTCTCCACCTTGCACAGGCACCGCTTCTTACATATATCCCCATGTCTCCACCCTGCACAGGCACTGCTCCTGACATATATCCCCAGTGTCTCAACCCTTCACAGGCACCGCTTCAGACATATATCCCCACTTTCTTCACCCAGAACAGGCACTGCTTCTGACATATATCCCCAGTGTCTCCACCCTGCATAGGCACCGCTTCTGACATATATCCCCAGTGGCCCCTCCCTGCACAGTCACCGCTTCTTACATATATCCCCAGTGCCTCCACCCTGCACAGGCACCCCATCTGACATATATTCCCAGTGTCTCCACCCTGCATAGGCACCGCTTCTGACATATATCCCCAGTGGCCCCTCCCTGCACAGTCACCGCTTCTTATATTTATCCCCAGTGCCTCCACCCTGCACAGCCCCCTCTTCTGACATATATCCCCAGTGGCCCCACCCTCCACAAGCACCTCTTCTTGCCTATATCCCGAGTGTCTCCACCGTTCACAGGCACCGCTTCTGACATATATTCCCAGTGTCTCCACCCTGCATAGGCACCGCTTCTGACATATATCCTCAGTGGCCCCTCCTGGCACAGTCACCGCTTCTTACATATATCCCCAGTGCCTCCACCCTGCACAGCCCCTGCTTCTGACATATATCCCCAGTGGCCCCACCCTGCACAGGCACCACATCTGACATATATCCCCAGTGTCTCCACCCTGCATAGGCACCGCTTCTGACATATATCCCCTGTTTCTCCACCCTGCACACGCACAGCTTCTTACATATATCCCCAGTGGCTCCACCCTCCACAAGCACAGGTTCTTGCCTATATGCTGAGTGTCTCCACCGTTCACAGGCACCACCTCTGACATATATCCCCAGTGTCTCCACCCTGCATAGGCACCACTTCTGACATATATCCCCAGTGGCCCCTCCCTGCACAGTCATCGGTTCTTACACATATCCCCAGTGCCTCCAACCTGCGCAGCCCCCGCTTCTGACATATATCCCCAGTGTCCCCACCCTCCACAGGCACACCTTCTTACATATATCCCCATGTCTCCACCCTGCACAGCCCCGCTTCTGACATATATCCCCAGTGTCCCCACCCTCCACAGGCACCGCTCTTACGTATATATCCCCAGTGGCTCCACCCTACACAGTCACACCTTCTTGCATATATCCCCAGTGCTCCACCCTACACAGGAACTGCATCTGACATATATCCCCAGTGTCTCCACCCTGTATAGACACTGCTTCTGAGATATATGCCCAGTGGCTCCACCCTGCACAGTCATTGCTTCTTACATATATCCCCAGTGGTTCCACCCTTCACAGGCACCGCTTCTGATCTATATATCAAGTGTCTCCACCCTGCACAGGCACCGCTTCTTACATATATCCCCAGTGGCCAACCCTGCACAGTCACCGCTTCTTATATATATCCCCATTGCTCCACCCTGCACAGACACCGCTTCTTACATATATCCCCAGTGTCACACCCTCGATAGGCACCGCTTCTTACATATATCCCCAGTAGCCCCACCCAGCACAGTCACTGCTTCTTACAAATATCCCCAGTGCTCCACCCTGCACAGGTACCGCTTCTTACATATATCCCCAGTGTCTCCACCCTGCATAGGCACAGCTTCTGACATATAACCCCAGTGGCCCCACCCTGCACAGTCACCGCTTCTTGACTATATCCGAATGTCTCCACCCTGCATAGGCACCGCTTCTAAAATATATCCCCAGTGGCCCCACCCTGTACAGGCACCGCATCTGACATATATCCCCAGTGTCTCCACCTTGCACAGGCACCGCTTCTTACATATATCCCCATGTCTCCACCCTGCACAGGCACTGCTCCTGACATATATCCCCAGTGTCTCAACCCTTCACAGGCACCGCTTCAGACATATATCCCCACTTTCTTCACCCAGAACAGGCACTGCTTCTGACATATATCCCCAGTGTCTCCACCCTGCATAGGCACCGCTTCTGACATATATCCCCAGTGGCCCCTCCCTGCACAGTCACCGCTTCTTACATATATCCCCAGTGCCTCCACCCTGCACAGGCACCCCATCTGACATATATTCCCAGTGTCTCCACCCTGCATAGGCACCGCTTCTGACATATATCCCCAGTGGCCCCTCCCTGCACAGTCACCGCTTCTTATATTTATCCCCAGTGCCTCCACCCTGCACAGCCCCCTCTTCTGACATATATCCCCAGTGGCCCCACCCTCCACAAGCACCTCTTCTTGCCTATATCCCGAGTGTCTCCACCGTTCACAGGCACCGCTTCTGACATATATTCCCAGTGTCTCCACCCTGCATAGGCACCGCTTCTGACATATATCCTCAGTGGCCCCTCCTGGCACAGTCACCGCTTCTTACATATATCCCCAGTGCCTCCACCCTGCACAGCCCCTGCTTCTGACATATATCCCCAGTGGCCCCACCCTGCACAGGCACCACATCTGACATATATCCCCAGTGTCTCCACCCTGCATAGGCACCGCTTCTGACATATATCCCCTGTTTCTCCACCCTGCACACGCACAGCTTCTTACATATATCCCCAGTGGCTCCACCCTCCACAAGCACAGGTTCTTGCCTATATGCTGAGTGTCTCCACCGTTCACAGGCACCACCTCTGACATATATCCCCAGTGTCTCCACCCTGCATAGGCACCACTTCTGACATATATCCCCAGTGGCCCCTCCCTGCACAGTCATCGGTTCTTACACATATCCCCAGTGCCTCCAACCTGCGCAGCCCCCGCTTCTGACATATATCCCCAATGGCCGCACCCTGCACAGGCACCGCATCTGACATATATCCCCAGTGTCTCCACCCTGCATAGGCACCTCTTCTGACATATATCCCCAGTGTCTCCACCCTGCACACGCACCGCTTCTTACATATATCCCCTTGTTTCCACCCTGCACAGGAAATGCTTCTGACATATATCCCCAGTGTCTCAACCCTTCACAGGCACTGCTTCTGACATATATCCCTGTGTCTCCACGCTGCATAGGCACTGCTCCTGACATATATCCCCAGTTTTGCCACCCTGCACAGGCAGCGCTTCTTACATATATCCATAGTGGCTCCACCCTACACAGGCACCGCTTCTGACATATATCCCCAGTGCTCCACCCTGCACAGGCGCCGCTTCTGACATATATTCCCAGTGCTCCACCCTGCACAGGCACCACATCTTCCATATATCCCTGTGTCTCACGCCGTGTAGGCACCACTTTTGACATATATCCCTAGTGGCTCCACCATACACAGGCACCGCTTCTGACATATATCCCCAGTGCTCCACCGTGCCCGCTTCTGATATATATCCCCAGTGCTCCACCCTGCACATGCACCGCTTCTGACATAATTCCCCAATGTCTCTATCCACCACAGGTACTGCTTCTTACATATATCCCAAGTGTCTCCACCGTGTACAGGCACCGCTTGTTACATATATCCCCAGTGGCCCACCCTGCACAGGCACCGCTTCTTACATATATCCCCAGTGCTCCTCCCTGCACAGGAACCGCATCTGACATATATCCTAGTGTCTCCACCCTGCATAGGCACCGCTTCTGACATATATCCCCAGTTCTCCACCCTGCACAGGCACCGCTTCTTACATATATCCCCAGTGCTCCACCCTGCACAGGAACCGCATCTGACATATATCTCCAGTGTCTCCACCCTGCATTGGCACCGCTTCTGACATATATCCCCACTGTCTCCACCCTCTACAGGCACCGCTTCTTACATATATCCCCAGTGCTCCACCCTGCACAGGAACCGCATCTGACATATACCCTAGTGTCTCCACCCTGCATAGGCAACGCTTCTGACATATATCCCCAGTGTCTCCACCCTCTACAGGCACCGCTTCTTACATATATCCCTGCACAGGAACTGCATCCGACATATATCCCCAGTGTCTAACCCTGCATAGGCACCGCTTCTGACATATATCCCCAGTGGCCCCACCCTGCACAGTCACCACTTCTTACATATATCCCCAGTCTGTACACCCTGCACAGGCACGTCTTCTTACATATATCCCCATGTCTCCACCCTCCACAGGCACCACTTCTTGCCTATATCCCCCGTGTCTCCACCCTTCACAGGCACCACTTCTGACATATATCCCCAGTGTCTCCGCCCTGCAGAGGAACCGCATCTGACATATATCCAAAGTGTCTCCACCCTGCACAGGCACCGCTTCTGACATATATCCCCACTGCTCCACCCTGCCCAGGCATCGCTTCTGACATATATCCCCAGTGCTCCACCGTGCCCGCTTCTGATATATATCCCCAGTGCTCCACCCTGCACATGCACCGCTTCTGACATAATTCCCCAATGTCTCTATCCTCCACAGGTACTGCTTCTTACATATATCCCAAGTGTCTCCACCGTGTACAGGCACCGCTTGTTACATATATCCCCAGTGGCCCACCCTGCACAGGCACCGCTTCTTACATATATCCCCAGTGCTCCTCCCTGCACAGGAACCGCATCTGACATATATCCTAGTGTCTCCACCCTGCATAGGCACCGCTTCTGACATATATCCCCAGTTCTCCACCCTGCACAGGCACCGCTTCTTACATATATCCCCAGTGCTCCACCCTGCACAGGAACCGCATCTGACATATATCTCCAGTGTCTCCACCCTGCATTGGCACCGCTTCTGACATATATCCCCACTGTCTCCACCCTCTACAGGCACCGCTTCTTACATATATCCCTAGTGCTCCACCCTGCACAGGAACCGCATCTGACATATACCCTAGTGTCTCCACCCTGCATAGGCAACGCTTCTGACATATATCCCCAGTGTCTCCACCCTCTACAGGCACCGCTTCTTACATATATCCCTGCACAGGAACTGCATCCGACATATATCCCCAGTGTCTAACCCTGCATAGGCACCGCTTCTGACATATATCCCCAGTGGCCCCACCCTGCACAGTCACCACTTCTTACATATATCCCCAGTCTGTACACCCTGCACAGGCACGTCTTCTTACATATATCCCCATGTCTCCACCCTCCACAGGCACCACTTCTTGCCTATATCCCCCGTGTCTCCACCCTTCACAGGCACCACTTCTGACATATATCCCCAGTGTCTCCGCCCTGCAGAGGAACCGCATCTGACATATATCCAAAGTGTCTCCACCCTGCAGAGGCACCGCTTCTGACATATATCCCCACTGCTCCACCCTGCCCAGGCATCGCTTCTGACATATATCCCCATGTCTCCACCCTGCACAGTCACCACTTCTTACATATATCCCTGTGTCTCCAACCTGCGCAAGCACCGCTTCTGACATATATCCCTGTGTCTCCACCCAGCACAGGCACTGCTTCTTACATATGTCCCCAGTGTCTCCACCCTGCACAGGCACCGCTTCTGACATATATCCCTGTGTCTGCACCCTGCACAGGCACTGCTTCTTACATATAACCCTGTGTCTCCACCCTGCACAGACACCGGTTCTGACATATATCCCTGTGTCTGCACCCTGCACAGGCACCGCTTCTTACATATATCCCTGTGTCTCCACCCTGCACAGGCACCGCTTCTGACATATATCTCCAGTGTCTCCACCCTGCGCAGGCACCTCTTCTGACATATATCTCCAGTGGCTCCGCCCTGCACAGGCACCGCTTCTTGCATATATCCCCAGTGTCCCCACCTTCCACAGGCACAGCTTCTTACATATATCCCCATGTCTCTACCCTGCACAGCCCCGCTTCTGACATATATCCCTAGTGTCCCCACCCTCCAAAGGCTACGCTCTTACATATATCCCTGTGTCTCCACGCTGCACAGGCACCACTTCTGTCATATATCCCTGTTTCTCCATCCTGCACTGGCACCACTTCTGACATATATCCCCAATGTCTCTACCCTCCACAGGCACTGCTTTTCAATATATCCCTAGTGTCTCCACCTTGTACAGGCACTGCTTCTTAAATATATCAGTAGTGTCTCCGACTTTCACAGGCACTGCTTCTAACATATATCCCCAGTGGCTCCACCCTACACAGGCACCACTTCTTACATATATCCCCAGTGCTCCACCCTGCATAGGCACCGCTTCTGATATATATCCCCAGTGTCTCCACCCTCTACAGGCACCGCTTCTTACATATATCCCCAGTGGCCCCACCCTGCACAATCACCACTTCTTACATATATCCCCAATGGCTCCACCCTTCACAGGCACAGCTTCTTACACAGATCCCCAGTGCTCCACCCTGCACAGGAACCGTATCTGACATATATCCCCAGTGTCTCCACCCTGCATAGGCACCGCTTCTGACATATACCCCCAGTGGCCCCACCCTGCACAGGCACGGCTTCTTACACATATACCCAGTCTCCAGCCTCCACAGACACTGCTTCGTGCCTATATCCCCAGTGTCTCCACCCTCCACAGGCACTGCTTCTTACATTTATCTCCAGTGCTCCACCCTGCCCAGGCATCGCTTCTGACATATATCCCCATGTCTCCATCTTGCACAGGCACCACTTCTGACATATATCCCCAGTGGCTCCACCCTGCACAGGCACCACTTCTTACATATATCCCCAGTGTCTACACCTTGCATGGGCACCACTTCCTACATATATCCCTGTGTCTCCATCCTGCACAGGCACCGCTTCTGACATATATCCCTGTGTCTCCACCCTGCACAGGCACAGCTTCTTACATATGTCCCCAGTGTCTCCACCCTGCACAGGCACCGCTTCTTACATATATCCCTGTGTCTCCACCCTGCACAGGCACCGCTTCTGACATATATCCCTGTGTCTCCACCCTGCACAGGCACAGCTTCTTACATAGGTCCCCAGTGTCTCCACCCTGCACAGGCACCGCTTCTTACATATATCCCTGTGTCTCCACCCTGCACAGGCATCGCTTCTGACATATATCCCTGTGTCTCCACCCTGCGCAGGTACTGCTTCTTACATATATCCCTGTGTCTCCACCCTGCACAGGCACCGCTTCTGACATATATCCCCAGTGGCTCAGCCCTGCACAGGCACCACTTCTGACATATATCCCTAGTGTCCCCACCCTCCACAGGCACCGCTCTTACATATATCCCCATGTCTCCACCCTGCACAGCCCCGCTTCTGACATATATCCCTAGTGTCCCCACCCTCCACAAGCACCGCTCTTACATATATCCCTGTGTCTCCACCCTGCACAGGCACCACTTCTGACATATATCCCTGCGTCTCCACCCTGCACAGGTACTGCTTCTTACATATATCCCTGTGTCTCCACCCTGCACAGGCACCGCTTCTGACGTATATCCCCTGTGGCTCCGCCCTGCACAGGCACCACTTCTGACATATATCACTACTGTCCCCACCCTCCACAGGCACCGCTCTTACATATATCCCCATGTCTCCACCCTGCACAGCCCCGCTTCTGACATATATCCCTAGTGTCCCCTACCTCCACAGGCACCGCTCTTACATATAACCCTGTGTCTCCACCCTGCACAGGCACCACCTCTGAGATGTATCCCTGTGTCTCCACCCTGCAATGGCACCACTTCTGACATATATCGCCAGTGGCTCCACCTTGCACAGGCAACGCTTCTTACATACATCCCCAGTGTCTCCGCCCTTCACAGGCACCACTTCTTGCATATATCCCCAGTGTCCCCACCCTCCGCAGGCACAGCTTCTTACAAAAAAGCCCCATGTCTCCACCCTGCACAGCCCCCGCTTCTGACATATATCCCCAGTGTCCCCACCCTCCGCATGCACCACTTCTGACATATATCCCTGTGTCTCCACCCTGCACAGGCACCACTTCTGACATATATCCCTGTATCTCCACACTGCACAGGCACCACTTCTGACATATATCCCAGTGTTTTCACCCTGCATAGGCACCGCTTCTTACATATATCCCCAGTGGCTCCACCCTACACAGTCACACCTTCTTGCATATATCCCCAGTGCTCCATCTTGCACAGGAACCGCATCTGACATATATCCCCAGTGTCTCCACCCTGTATAGGCACTGCTTCTGACATATATGCCCAGTGGCTCCACCCTGCACATTCACTGCTTCTTACATATATCCCCAGTGGTTCCACCCTTCACAGGCACCGCTTCTGACCTATATCCATAGTGGCCAACCCTGTGGAGTTACCACTTCTTATATATATCCCCATTGCTCCACCCTGCACAGACACCGCTTCTTACATATATCCCCAGTGTCACACCCTCGATAGGCACCGCTTCTTACATATATCCCCAGTGTCTCCACCCTGCATAGGCACAGCTTCCGACATATAACCCCAGTGGCACCACACTGCACAGTCACCGCTTCTTGACTATATCCGAATGTCTCCACCCTGCATAGGCACCGCTTCTGAAATATATCCCCAATGGCCACACCCTGTACAGGCACCGCATCTGACATATATCCCCAGTGTCTCCACCTTGCACAGGCACCGCTTCTTACATATATCCCCATGTCTCCACCCTGCACAGGCACTGCTTCTGACATATATCCCCAGTGTCTCAACCCTTCACAGGCACCGCTTCTGACATATATGCCCAGTGGCCCCACCCTGCACAGTCACTGCTTCTTACATATATCTCCCGTGGCTCCACCCTTCACAGGCACTGCTTCTGACCTATTTATCCAGTGTCTCCACCCTGCACAGGCACCGCTTCTTACATATATCCACAGTGGCCAACCCTGCGCAGTCACCGCTTCTTATATATATCCCCATTGCTCCACCCGGCACAGACACCGCTAATTACATATATCCCCAGTGTCCCCACCCTCGACAGGCACCGCTTCTTACATATATCCCCAGTGGCCCACCCTGCACAGGCACCGCTTCTTACATATATCCCCAGTGCTCCTCCCTGCACAGGAACCGCATCTGACATATATCCTAGTGTCTCCACCCTGCATAGGCACCGCTTCTGACATATATCCCCAGTTCTCCACCCTGCACAGGCACCGCTTCTTACATATATCCCCAGTGCTCCACCCGGCACAGGAACCGCATCTGACATATATCTCCAGTGTCTCCACCCTGCATTGGCACCGCTTCTGACATATATCCCCACTGTCTCCACCCTCTACAGGCACCGCTTCTTACATATATCCCCAGTGCTCCACCCTGCACAGGAACCGCATCTGACATATACCCTAGTGTCTCCACCCTGCATAGGCAACGCTTCTGACATATATCCCCAGTGTCTCCACCCTCTACAGGCACCGCTTCTTACATATATCCCCAGTGCTCCACCCTGCACAGGCACTGCTTCTTACATATATCCCTGTGTCTCCACCCTGCACAGGCACCGCTTCTGACATATATCCCCAGTGGCTCCGCCCTGCACAGGCACCGCTTCTTACATATATCCCCATGTCTCCACCCTGCACAGCCCCGCTTCTAACATATATCCCTAGTGTCCCCACCCTCCACAGGCACCGCTCTTACATATATCCCTGTGTCTCCACCCTGTACAGGCCCCACTTCTGACATGTATCCCTGTGTCTCCACCCTGCAATGGCACCACTTCTGACATATATCGCCAGTGGCTCCACCCTGCACAGGCAACGCTTCTTACATATATCCCCAATGTCTCCACCCTGCACAGGCACCGCTTCATGCATATATCCCCAGTGTCCCCACCCTCCACAGGCACAGCTTCTTACATATATCCCCATGTTTCCACCCTGCACAGCCCCCTCTTCTGACATATATCCCCATTGTCCCCACCCTCCACAGGCACCGCTCTTACATATATCCCTGTGTCTTCACCCTGCACAGGCACCACTTCTGACATATATCCATGTATCTCCACCCTGCATAGGCACCGCTTCTTACATATATCCCCAGTGGCTCCACACTACACAGTCACACCTTCTTGCATATATCCCCAGTGCTCCACCCTGTATAGACACTGCTTCTGACATATATGCCCAATGGCTCCACCCGGCACAGTCACTGCTTCTTACATATGTCCCCAGTGGTTCCACCCTTCACAGGCACTGCTTCTGACCTATATATCAAGTGTCTCCACCCTGCACAGGCACCGCTTCTTACATATATCCCAAGTGGCCAACCCTGCACAGTCACCGCTTCTTATATATATCCCCATTGCTCCACCCTGCACAGACACCGCTTCTTACAAATATCCCCAGTCTCACACCCTCGATAGGCACCGCTTCTTACATATATCCCCAGTAGCCCCACCCAGCACAGTCACTGCTTCTTACAAATATCCCCAGTGCTCCACCCTGCACAGGTACCGCTTCTTACATATATTCCCAGTGTCTGCACCCTGCATAGGCACAGCTTCCGACATATAACCCCAGTGGCCCCACCCTGCACAGTCACCGCTTCTTGACTATATCCGAATGTCTCCACCCTGCATATGCACCGCTTCTAAAATATATCCACATATATCCCCATGTCTCCACCCTGCACAGGCACTGCTTCTGACATATATCCCCACTGTCTTCACTCAGCACAGGCACTGCTTCTGACATATATCCCCAGTGTCTCCACCCTGCATAGGCACCGCTTCTGACATATATGTCCAGTGGCCCCACCCTGCACAGTCACTGCTTCTTACATATAGCCCCAGTGGTTCCACCCTTCACAGGCACCGCTTCTGACCTATATATCAAGTGTCTCCACCCTGCACAAGCACCGCTTCTTACATATATCCCTAGTGGCCAACCCTGCGCAGTCACCGCTTCTTATATATATCCCCATTGCTCCACGCTGCACAGACACCGCTTCTTACATATATCCCCAGTGTCACACCCTCGATAGGCACCGCTTCTTACATATATCCCCAGTAGCCCCACCCAGCACAGTCACTGCTTCTTACAAATATCCCCAGTGCTCCACCCTGCACAGGTACCGCTTCTTACATTTATCCCCAGTGTCTCCACCCTGCATAGGCACAGCTTCCGACATATAACCCCAGTGGCACCACACTGCACAGTCACCGCTTCTTGATTATATCTGAATGTCTCCACCCTGCATAGGAACCGGTTCTGAAATATATCCCCAGTGGCCCCACCCTGTACAGGCACCGCATCTGACATATATCCCCAGTGTCTCCACCTTGCACAGGCACCGCTTCTTACATATATCCCCATGTCTCCACCCTGCACAGGCACTGCTTCTGACATATATCCCCAGTGTCTCAACCCTTCACAGGCACCGCTTCAGACACATATCCCCACTGTCTTCACCCTGCACAGGCACTGCTTCTGACATATATCCCCAGTGTCTCCACCCTGCATAGGCACCGCTTCTGACATGTATGCCCAGTGGCACCACCCTGCACAGTCACTGCTTCTTACATATATCTCCCGTGGTTCCACCCTGCACAGGCACCGCTTCTTACATGTATCCACAGTGGCCAACCCGGCGCAGTCACCGCTTCTTATATATATCCCCGTTGCTACACCCTGCACAGACACCACTAATTACATATATCCCCAGTGTCCCCACCCTCAAAAGGCACCGCTTCTTACATATATCCCCAGTAGCCCCTCCCTGCACGGTCACCGCATCTTACATATATCCCCAGTCTCCACCCTGCACAGGCACCACTTCTGACATATAACCCTGTGTCTCCACCCTGCACAGGCACCGCTTCTGACATATATCCCCAGTGGCTCCGCCCTGCACAGGCACCGCTTCTTGAATATATCCCCAGTGTCCCCACCCTCCACAGGCACAGCTTCTTACATATATCTCCTTGTCTCCACCCTGCACAGCCCCGCTTCTGACATATATCCCTAGTGTCCCCACCCTCCACAGGCACCGCTCTTACTTATATCCCTGTGTCTCCACCCTGCACAGGCCCCACTTCTGACATGTATCCCTGTGTCTCCACCCTGCAATGGCACCACTTCTGACATATATCGCCAGTGGCTCCACCCTGCAGAGGCAACGCTTCTTACATATATCCCCAGTGTCTCCGCCCTGCACAGGCACCGCTTCTTGCATATATCCCAAGTATCCCCGCCCTCCACAGGCACAGCTTCTTACATATATCCCCATGTCTCCACCCTGCACAGCCCCGCTTCTGACATATATCCCCAGTGTCCCCACCCTCCACAGGCACCGCTCTTACATATATCCCTGTGTCTTCACCCTGCACAGGCACCACTTCTGACATTTATCCATGGATCTCCACCCTGCACAGGCACCACTTCTGACATATATCACCAGTGGCTCCACCCTGCACAGGCACCGCTTCTGACATATATGCCCAGTGGCTCCACCCTGCACAGTCACTGCTTCTTACATATATCCCCAGTGGTTCCACCCTTCACAGGCACCGCTTCTGACCTATATATCAAGTGTCTCCACCCTGCATAGGCACCGCTTCTTACATATATCCCAAGTGGCCAACCCTGCACAGTCACCGCTTCTTATATATATCCCCATTGCTCCACCCTGCACAGACACCGCTTCTTACATATATCCCCAGTCTCACACCCTCGATAGGCACCGCTTCTTACATATATCCCCAGTAGCCCCGCCCAGCACAGTCACTGCTTCTTACAAATATCCCCAGTGCTCCACCCTGCACAGGTACCGCTTCTTACATATATCCCCAGTGTCTCCACCCTGCATAGGCACAGCTTCTGACATATAACCCCAGTGGCCCCACCCTGCACAGTCACCGCTTCTTGACTATATCCGAATGTCTCCACCCTGCATAGGCACCGCTTCTAAAATATATCCACATATATCCCCAGTGTCTCCACCTTGCACATGCACCGCTTCTTACATATATCCCCATGTCTCCACCCTGCACAGGCACTGCTTCTGACATATATCCCCACTGTCTTCACTCAGCACAGGCACTGCTTCTGACATATATCCCCAGTGTCTCCACCCTGCATAGGCACCGCTTCTGACATATATGCCCAGTGGCCCCACCCTGCACAGTCACTGCTTCTTACATATATCCCCAGTGGTTCCACCCTTCACAGGCACCGTTTCTGACCTATATATCAAGTGTCTCCACCCTGCACAGGCACCGCTTCTTACATATATCCCTAGTGGCCAGCCCTGCGCAGTCACCGCTTCTTATATATATCCCCGTTGCTCCACCCTGCACAGACACCGCTTCTTACATATATCCCCAGTGTCACACCCTCGATAGGCACCGCTTCTTACATATATCCCCAGTAGCCCCACCCAGCACAGTCACTGCTTCTTACAAATATCCCCAGTGCTCCACCCTGCACAGGTACCGCTTCTTACATTTATCCCCAGTGTCTCCACCCTGCATAGGCACAGCTTCCGACATATAACCCCAGTGGCACCACACTGCACAGTCACCGCTTCTTGATTATATCCGAATGTCTCCACCCTGCATAGGCACCGGTTCTGAAATATATCCCCAGTGGCCCCACCCTGTACAGGCACCGCATCTGACATATATCCCCAGTGTCTCCACCTTGCACAGGCACCGCTTCTTACATATATCCCCATGTCTCCACCCTGCACAGGCACTGCTTCTGACATATATCCCCAGTGTCTCAACCCTTCACAGGCACCGCTTCAGACACATATCCCCACTGTCTTCACCCTGCACAGGCACTGCTTCTGACATATATCCCCAGTGTCTCCACCCTGCATAGGCACCGCTTCTGACATATATGCCCAGTGGCACCACCCTGCACAGTCACTGCTTCTTACATATATCTCCCGTGGCTCCACCCTGGACAGGCACCGCTTCTTACATATATCCACAGTGGCCAACCCTGCGCAGTCACCGCTTCTTATATATATCCCCGTTGCTACACCCTGCACAGACACCACTAATTACATATATCCCCAGTGTCCCCACCCTCAAAAGGCACCGCTTCTTACATATATCCCCAGTAGCCCCTCCCTGCACGGTCACCGCATCTTACATATATCCCCAGTCTCCACCCTGCACAGGCACCACTTCTGACATATAACCCTGTGTCTCCACCCTGCACAGGCACCGCTTCTGACATATATCCCCAGTGGCTCCGCCCTGCACAGGCACTGCTTCTTGAATATATCCCCAGTGTCCCCACCCTCCACAGGCACAGCTTCTTACATATATCCCCATGTCTCCACCCTGCACAGCCCCGCTTCTGACATATATCCCTAGTGTCCCCACCCTCCACAGGCACCGCTCTTACTTATATCCCTGTGTCTCCACCCTGCACAGGCCCCACTTCTGACATGTATCCCTGTGTCTCCACCCTGCAATGGCACCACTTCTGACATATATCGCCAGTGGCTCCACCCTGCAGAGGCAACGCTTCTTACATATATCCCCAGTGTCTCCGCCCTGCACAGGCACCGCTTCTTGCATATATCCCCAGTGTCCCCGCCCTCCACAGGCACAGCTTCTTACATATATCCCCATGTCTCCACCCTGCACAGCCCCCACTTCTGACATATATCCCCAGTGTCCCCACCCTCCACAGGCACCGCTCTTACATATATCCCTGTGTCTTCACCCTGCACAGGCACCACTTCTGACATTTATCCATGTATCTCCACCCTGCACAGGCACCACTTCTGACATATATCACCAGTGGCTCCACCCTGCACAGGCACCGCTTCTGACATATATGCCCAGTGGCTCCACCCTGCACAGTCACTGCTTCTTACATATATCCCCAGTGGTTCCACCCTTCACAGGCACCGCTTCTGACCTATATATCAAGTGTCTCCACCCTGCACAGGCACCGCTTCTTACATATATCCCTAGTGGCCAACCCTGCGCAGTCACCGCTTCTGACATATATCCCCAGTGGCTCCACACTCCACAGGAACCGCTTCTTGCCTATATCCCGAGTGTCTCCATCGTTCACAGGCACCGCTTCTGACATATATCCCTAGTGTCTCCACCCTGCACAGGCACCGCTTCTGACATATATCCCAGTGTCTCCACCCTCCACAGGCACTGCTTCTTGCCTATATCCCCAGTGTCTCCACCCTGCATAGGCACTGCTTCTGAAATATATCCCCAGTGGCACCACTCTTCCTTCTCGAGCTCTTCGCTCATCCGCCTCCAACTCCCTCAGGGTCAGCCGCTTCTCCAAACAACGAGTTGGGGGAAGATCTCTTTCCACTGCAGGAGCCTCCCTCTGGAACAGCCTTCCTGCCTCCCTGAAACTTGAGGAGAACCACCTCAGGTTCCGGAAGGACCTCAAAACCTTCCTCTTTGCCTCTGCTTTCTCTCCCCCTCTCCCCTGCTAATACTACTGAAACTGCACTGAATCTGCAACTGGGCCATTCACCGTTCTCGGCCCAGCCACTCTCCCCTGCACTGCCTCCACGGCAACCCCTGCACTACGGGACTGTGTCTGTATCCATACAGCCCCCCTTCCCAGCATTTGTCTGCACTTACCTCGCACTTGCCACCAGCTGGCCCTTGTTATTTATCCTGTATGCTGTATGCTAATATCCCTGTACTGCACTTTCCCCTCTCCCTTTCCCCCATGCACTTTTCCCTTCCCCTCTACCCTTGCGCGATCTGAATGACACCTGGCCTAGTAAGATCGTTGTCTGTCTCCCCTTGTTCCCCCCCTGCCTCGTCGCGCCTTGAAACACTTGTGTATAGGCGCGTTACAAATGCCTTATCATATCATATCATATCATATCACCCTGCACAGTCACTGCTTCTTACATATATCCCCAGTGCCTCCACCCTGCACAACCCCCGCTTCTGACATATATCCCCAGAGGCCCCACCCTGCACAGGCACCGCATCTGACATATATCCCAGTGTCTCCACCCTCCACAGGCACTGCTTCTTGCCTATATCCCCAGTGTCTCCACCCTGCACAGGCACTGCTTCTTATATATATCCCCAGTGCATCCACCATGCATAGGCACCGTTTCCGACATATAACCCCAGTGGCTGCAACCTGCACCGTCACCGCTTCTTACATATATCCCCAGTGGCTCCACACTCCACAGGCACCGCTTCTTGCCTATATCCCGAGTGTCTCCACCGTTCACAGGCACCGCTTCTGACATATATCCCCAGTGTCTCCACCCTGCACAGGCACCGCTTCTGACATATATCCCAGTGTCTCCACCCTCCACAGGCACTGCTTCTTGCCTATATCCCCAGTGTCTCCACCCTGCATAGGCACCGCTTCTGAAATATATCCCCAGTGGCACCACTCTTCCTTCTCAAGCTCTTCGCTCATCCGCCTCCAACTCCCTCAGGGTCAGCCGCTTCTCCAAACAACAAGTTGGGGGCAGATCTCTTTCCACTGCAGGAGCCTCCCTCTGGAACAGCCTTCCTGCCTCCCTGAAACTTGAGGAGAACCACCTCCGGTTCCGGAAGGACCTCAAAACCTTCCTCTTTGCCTCTGCTTTCTCCCCCCCTCTCCCCTGCTAATACTACTGAAACTGCACTGAATCTGCAACTGGGCCATTCACCGTTCTCGGCCCAGCCACTCTCCCCTGCACTGCCTCCATGGCAACCCCTGCACTATGGGACTGTGTCTGTATCCATACAGCCCCCCTTCCCAGCACTTGTCTGCACTTACCTCGCACTTGCCACCAGCTGGCCCTTATTATTTATCCTGTATGCCGTATGCTAATAACCCTGTACTGCACTTTCCCCTCTCCCTTTCCCCCATGCACTTTTCCCTTCAGCTCTACCCTTGCACTTGCGCGATCTGAATGTCACCTGGCCTAGTAAGATCGTTGTCTGTCTCCCCTTGTTCCCCCCCTGCCTCGTCGCGCCTTGAAACACTTGTGTATAGGCGCGTTACAAATGCCTTATCATATCATATCATATCACCCTGCACAGTCACCGCTTCTTACATATATCCCCAGTGACTCCACCCTGCACAACCCCCGCTTCTGACATATATCCCCAGAGGCCCCACCCTGCACAGGCACCGCATCTGACATATATCCCAGTGTCTCCACCCTCCACAGGCACTGTTTCTTGCCTATATCCCCAGTGTCTCCACCCTGCACAGGCACTGCATCTTATATATATCCCCAGTGCATCCACCATGCATAGGCATCGTTTCCGACATATAACCCCAGTGGCTGCAACCTGCACAGTCACCGCTTCTTACATATATCCCCAGTGGCTCCACACTCCACAGGCACCGCTTCTTGCCTATATCCCGAGTGCCTCCACCGTTCACAGGCACCGCTTCTGACATATATCCCCAGTGTCTCCACCCTGCACAGGCACCGCTTCTGACATATGTCCCAGTGTCTCCACCCTCCACAGGCACTGCTTCTTGCCTATATCTCCAGTGTCTCCACCCTGCATAGGCACCGCTTCTGAAATATATCCCCAGTGGCACCACTCTTCCTTCTCGAGCTCTTCGCTCATCCGCCTCCAACTCCCTCAGGGTCAGCCGCTTCTCCAAACAACAAGTTGGGGGCAGATCTCTTTCCACTGCAGGAGCCTCCCTCTGGAACGCCCTTCCTGCCTCCCTGAAACTTGAGGAGAACCACCTCCGGTTCCGGAAGGACCTCAAAACCTTCCTCTTTGCTTCCGCTTTCTCTCCCCCTCTCCCCTGCTAATACTACTGAAACTGCACTGAATCTGCAACTGGGCCATTCACCGTTCTCCGCCCAGCCACTCTCTCCTGCACTGCCTCCACGGCAACCCCTGCACTACGGGACTGTGTCTGTATCCATACAGCCCCCCTTCCCAGCACTTGTCTGCACTTACCGCGCACTTGCCACCAGCTGGCCCTTGTTATTTATCCTGTATGCTGTATGCTAATATCCCTGTACTGCACTTTCCCCTCTCCCTTTCCCCCATGCACTTTTCCCTTCCCCTCTACCCTTGCACTTGCGCGATCTGAATGTCACCTGGCCTAGTAAGATCGTTGTCTGTCTCCCCTTGTTCCCCCCCCTGCCTCGTCGCGCCTTGAAACACTTGTGTATAGGCGCGTTACAAATGCCTTATCATATCATATCATATCACCCTGCACAGTCACTGCTTCTTACATATATCCCCAGTGCCTCCACCCTGCACAACCCCCGCTTCTGACATATATCCCCAGAGGCCCCACCTTGCACAGGCACCGCATCTGACATATATCCCCAGTGTCTCCACCTTGCACAGGTACCGCTTCTTACATATATCCCCATGTCTCCACCCTGCACAGGCACTGCTTCTGACATATATCCCCAGTGTCTCAACCCTTCACAGGCACTGCTTCAGACACATATCCCCACTGTCTTCACCCTGCACAGGCACTGCTTCTGACATATATCCCCAGTGTCTCCACCCTGCGTAGGCACCGCTTCTGACATATATGCCCAGTGGCACCACCCTGCACAGTCACTGCTTTTTACATATATCTCCCGTGGCTCCACCCTGCACAGGCACCGCTTCTTACATATATCCACAGTGGCCAACCCTGCGCAGTCACCGCTTCTTATATATATCCCCGTTGCTACACCCTGCACAGACACCACTAATTACATATATCCCCAGTGTCCCCACCCTCAAAAGGCACCGCTTCTTACATATATCCCCAGTAGCCCCTCCCTGCACGGTCACCGCATCTTACATATATCCCCAGTCTCCACCCTGCACAGGCACCACTTCTGACATATAACCCTGTGTCTCCACCCTGCACAGGCACCGCTTCTGACATATATCCCCAGTGGCTCCGCCCTGCACAGGCACCGCTTCTTGAATATATCCCCAGTGTCCCCACCCTCCACAGGCACAGCTTCTTACATATATCCCCATGTCTCCACCCTGCACAGCCCCGCTTCTGACATATATCCCTAGTGTCCCCACCCTCCACAGGCACCGCTCTTACTTATATCCCTGTGTCTCCACCCTGTACAGGCCCCACTTCTGACATGTATCCCTGTGTCTCCACCCTGCAATGGCACCACTTCTGACATATATCGCCAGTGGCTCCACCCTGCAGAGGCAACGCTTCTTACATATATCCCCAGTGTCTCCGCCCTGCACAGGCACCGCTTCTTGCATATATCCCCAGTGTCCCCGCCCTCCACAGGCACAGCTTCTTACATATATCCCCATGTCTCCACCCTGCACAGCCCCCGCTTCTGACATATATCCCCAGTGTCCCCACCCTCCACAGGCACCGCTCTTACATATATCCCTGTGTCTTCACCCTGCACAGGCACCACTTCTGACATTTATCCATGTATCTCCACCCTGCACAGGCACCACTTCTGACATATATCACCAGTGGCTCCACCCTGCAGAGGCACCGCTTCTGACATATATGCCCAGTGGCTCCACCCTGCACAGTCACTGCTTCTTACATATATCCCGAGTGGTTCCACCCTTCACAGGCACCGCTTCTGACCTAAATATCAAGTGTCTCCACCCTGCACAGGCACCGCTTCTTACATATATCCCAAGTGGCCAACCCTGCACAGTCACCGCTTCTTATATATATCCCCATTGCTCCACCCTGCACAGACACCGCTTCTTACATATATCCCCAGTCTCACACCCTCGATAGGCACCGCTTCTTACATATATCCCCAGTAGCCCCACCCAGCACAGTCACTGCTTCTTACAAATATCCCCAGTGCTCCACCCTGCACAGGTACCGCTTCTTACATATATCCCCAGTGTCTGAACCCTGCATAGGCACAGCTTCTGACATATAACCCCAGTGGCCCCACCCTGCACAGTCACCGCTTCTTGACTATATCCGAATGTCTCCACCCTGCATAGGCACCGCTTCTAAAATATATCCACATATATCCCCAGTGTCTCCACCTTGCACAGGCACCGCTTCTTACATATATCCCCATGTCTCCACCCTGCACAGGCACTGCTTCTGACATATATCCCCACTGTCTTCACTCAGCACAGGCACTGCTTCTGACATATATCCCCAGTGTCTCCACCCTGCATAGGCACCGCTTCTGACATATATGCCCAGTGGCCCCACCCTGCACAGTCACTGCTTCTTACATATATCCCCAGTGGTTCCACCCTTCACAGGCACCGCTTCTGACCTATATATCAAGTGTCTCCACCCTGCACAGGCACCGCTTCTTACATATATCCCTAGTGGCCAACCCTGCGCAGTCACCGCTTCTTATATATATCCCCATTGCTCCACCCTGCACAGACACCGCTTCTTACATATATCCCCAGTGTCACACCCTCGATAGGCACCGCTTCTTACATATATCCCCAGTAGCCCCACCCAGCACAGTCACTGCTTCTTACAAATATCCCCAGTGCTCCACCCTGCACAGGTACCGCTTCTTACATTTATCCCCAGTGTCTCCACCCTGTATAGGCACAGCTTCCGACATATAACCCCAGTGGCACCACACTGCACAGTCACCGCTTCTTAATTATATCCGAATGTCTCCACCCTGCATAAGCACCGGTTCTGAAATATATCCCCAGTGGCCCCACCCTGTACAGGCACCGCATCTGACATATATCCCCAGTGTCTCCACCTTGCACAGGCACCGCTTCTTACATATATCCCCATGTCTCCACCCTGCACAGGCACTGCTTCTGACATATATCCCCAGTGTCTCAACCCTTCACAGGCACCGCTTCAGACACATATCCCCACTGTCTTCACCCTGCACAGGCACTGCTTCTGGCATATATCCCCAGTGTCTCCACCCTGCATAGGCACCGCTTCTGACATATATGCCCAGTGGCACCACCCTGCACAGTCACTGCTTCTTACATATATCTCCCGTGGCTCCACCCTGCATAGGCACCGCTTCTTACATATATCCACAGTGGCCAACCCTGCGCAGTCACTGCTTCTTACATATATCCCCAGTGGTTCCACCCTTCACAGGCACCGCTTCTGACCTATATCCATAGTGGCCAACCCTGTGGAGTTACCACTTCTTATATATATCCCCATTGCTCCACCCTGCACAGACACCGCTTCTTACATATATCCCCAGTGTCACACCCTCGATAGGCACCGCTTCTTACATATATCCCCAGTGTCTCCACCCTGCATAGGCACAGCTTCCGACATATAACCCCAGTGGCACCACACTGCACAGTCACCGCTTCTTGACTATATCCGAATGTCTCCACCCTGCATAGGCACCGCTTCTGAAATATATCCCCAATGGCCACACCCTGTACAGGCACCGCATCTGACATATATCCCCAGTGTCTCCACCTTGCACAGGCACCGCTTCTTACATATATCCCCATGTCTCCACCCTGCACAGGCACTGCTTCTGACATATATCCCCAGTGTCTCAACCCTTCACAGGCACCGCTTCTGACATATATGCCCAGTGGCCCCACCCTGCACAGTCACTGCTTCTTACATATATCTCCCGTGGCTCCACCCTTCACAGGCACTGCTTCTGACCTATTTATCCAGTGTCTCCACCCTGCACAGGCACCGCTTCTTACATATATCCACAGTGGCCAACCCTGCGCAGTCACCGCTTCTTATATATATCCCCATTGCTCCACCCGGCACAGACACCGCTAATTACATATATCCCCAGTGTCCCCACCCTCGACAGGCACCGCTTCTTACATATATCCCCAGTGGCCCACCCTGCACAGGCACCGCTTCTTACATATATCCCCAGTGCTCCTCCCTGCACAGGAACCGCATCTGACATATATCCTAGTGTCTCCACCCTGCATAGGCACCGCTTCTGACATATATCCCCAGTTCTCCACCCTGCACAGGCACCGCTTCTTACATATATCCCCAGTGCTCCACCCGGCACAGGAACCGCATCTGACATATATCTCCAGTGTCTCCACCCTGCATTGGCACCGCTTCTGACATATATCCCCACTGTCTCCACCCTCTACAGGCACCGCTTCTTACATATATCCCCAGTGCTCCACCCTGCACAGGAACCGCATCTGACATATACCCTAGTGTCTCCACCCTGCATAGGCAACGCTTCTGACATATATCCCCAGTGTCTCCACCCTCTACAGGCACCGCTTCTTACATATATCCCCAGTGCTCCACCCTGCACAGGCACTGCTTCTTACATATATCCCTGTGTCTCCACCCTGCACAGGCACCGCTTCTGACATATATCCCCAGTGGCTCCGCCCTGCACAGGCACCGCTTCTTACATATATCCCCATGTCTCCACCCTGCACAGCCCCGCTTCTAACATATATCCCTAGTGTCCCCACCCTCCACAGGCACCGCTCTTACATATATCCCTGTGTCTCCACCCTGTACAGGCCCCACTTCTGACATGTATCCCTGTGTCTCCACCCTGCAATGGCACCACTTCTGACATATATCGCCAGTGGCTCCACCCTGCACAGGCAACGCTTCTTACATATATCCCCAATGTCTCCACCCTGCACAGGCACCGCTTCATGCATATATCCCCAGTGTCCCCACCCTCCACAGGCACAGCTTCTTACATATATCCCCATGTTTCCACCCTGCACAGCCCCCTCTTCTGACATATATCCCCATTGTCCCCACCCTCCACAGGCACCGCTCTTACATATATCCCTGTGTCTTCACCCTGCACAGGCACCACTTCTGACATATATCCATGTATCTCCACCCTGCATAGGCACCGCTTCTTACATATATCCCCAGTGGCTCCACACTACACAGTCACACCTTCTTGCATATATCCCCAGTGCTCCACCCTGTATAGACACTGCTTCTGACATATATGCCCAATGGCTCCACCCGGCACAGTCACTGCTTCTTACATATGTCCCCAGTGGTTCCACCCTTCACAGGCACTGCTTCTGACCTATATATCAAGTGTCTCCACCCTGCACAGGCACCGCTTCTTACATATATCCCAAGTGGCCAACCCTGCACAGTCACCGCTTCTTATATATATCCCCATTGCTCCACCCTGCACAGACACCGCTTCTTACAAATATCCCCAGTCTCACACCCTCGATAGGCACCGCTTCTTACATATATCCCCAGTAGCCCCACCCAGCACAGTCACTGCTTCTTACAAATATCCCCAGTGCTCCACCCTGCACAGGTACCGCTTCTTACATATATTCCCAGTGTCTGCACCCTGCATAGGCACAGCTTCCGACATATAACCCCAGTGGCCCCACCCTGCACAGTCACCGCTTCTTGACTATATCCGAATGTCTCCACCCTGCATATGCACCGCTTCTAAAATATATCCACATATATCCCCATGTCTCCACCCTGCACAGGCACTGCTTCTGACATATATCCCCACTGTCTTCACTCAGCACAGGCACTGCTTCTGACATATATCCCCAGTGTCTCCACCCTGCATAGGCACCGCTTCTGACATATATGTCCAGTGGCCCCACCCTGCACAGTCACTGCTTCTTACATATAGCCCCAGTGGTTCCACCCTTCACAGGCACCGCTTCTGACCTATATATCAAGTGTCTCCACCCTGCACAAGCACCGCTTCTTACATATATCCCTAGTGGCCAACCCTGCGCAGTCACCGCTTCTTATATATATCCCCATTGCTCCACGCTGCACAGACACCGCTTCTTACATATATCCCCAGTGTCACACCCTCGATAGGCACCGCTTCTTACATATATCCCCAGTAGCCCCACCCAGCACAGTCACTGCTTCTTACAAATATCCCCAGTGCTCCACCCTGCACAGGTACCGCTTCTTACATTTATCCCCAGTGTCTCCACCCTGCATAGGCACAGCTTCCGACATATAACCCCAGTGGCACCACACTGCACAGTCACCGCTTCTTGATTATATCTGAATGTCTCCACCCTGCATAGGAACCGGTTCTGAAATATATCCCCAGTGGCCCCACCCTGTACAGGCACCGCATCTGACATATATCCCCAGTGTCTCCACCTTGCACAGGCACCGCTTCTTACATATATCCCCATGTCTCCACCCTGCACAGGCACTGCTTCTGACATATATCCCCAGTGTCTCAACCCTTCACAGGCACCGCTTCAGACACATATCCCCACTGTCTTCACCCTGCACAGGCACTGCTTCTGACATATATCCCCAGTGTCTCCACCCTGCATAGGCACCGCTTCTGACATGTATGCCCAGTGGCACCACCCTGCACAGTCACTGCTTCTTACATATATCTCCCGTGGTTCCACCCTGCACAGGCACCGCTTCTTACATGTATCCACAGTGGCCAACCCGGCGCAGTCACCGCTTCTTATATATATCCCCGTTGCTACACCCTGCACAGACACCACTAATTACATATATCCCCAGTGTCCCCACCCTCAAAAGGCACCGCTTCTTACATATATCCCCAGTAGCCCCTCCCTGCACGGTCACCGCATCTTACATATATCCCCAGTCTCCACCCTGCACAGGCACCACTTCTGACATATAACCCTGTGTCTCCACCCTGCACAGGCACCGCTTCTGACATATATCCCCAGTGGCTCCGCCCTGCACAGGCACCGCTTCTTGAATATATCCCCAGTGTCCCCACCCTCCACAGGCACAGCTTCTTACATATATCTCCTTGTCTCCACCCTGCACAGCCCCGCTTCTGACATATATCCCTAGTGTCCCCACCCTCCACAGGCACCGCTCTTACTTATATCCCTGTGTCTCCACCCTGCACAGGCCCCACTTCTGACATGTATCCCTGTGTCTCCACCCTGCAATGGCACCACTTCTGACATATATCGCCAGTGGCTCCACCCTGCAGAGGCAACGCTTCTTACATATATCCCCAGTGTCTCCGCCCTGCACAGGCACCGCTTCTTGCATATATCCCAAGTATCCCCGCCCTCCACAGGCACAGCTTCTTACATATATCCCCATGTCTCCACCCTGCACAGCCCCGCTTCTGACATATATCCCCAGTGTCCCCACCCTCCACAGGCACCGCTCTTACATATATCCCTGTGTCTTCACCCTGCACAGGCACCACTTCTGACATTTATCCATGGATCTCCACCCTGCACAGGCACCACTTCTGACATATATCACCAGTGGCTCCACCCTGCACAGGCACCGCTTCTGACATATATGCCCAGTGGCTCCACCCTGCACAGTCACTGCTTCTTACATATATCCCCAGTGGTTCCACCCTTCACAGGCACCGCTTCTGACCTATATATCAAGTGTCTCCACCCTGCATAGGCACCGCTTCTTACATATATCCCAAGTGGCCAACCCTGCACAGTCACCGCTTCTTATATATATCCCCATTGCTCCACCCTGCACAGACACCGCTTCTTACATATATCCCCAGTCTCACACCCTCGATAGGCACCGCTTCTTACATATATCCCCAGTAGCCCCGCCCAGCACAGTCACTGCTTCTTACAAATATCCCCAGTGCTCCACCCTGCACAGGTACCGCTTCTTACATATATCCCCAGTGTCTCCACCCTGCATAGGCACAGCTTCTGACATATAACCCCAGTGGCCCCACCCTGCACAGTCACCGCTTCTTGACTATATCCGAATGTCTCCACCCTGCATAGGCACCGCTTCTAAAATATATCCACATATATCCCCAGTGTCTCCACCTTGCACAGGCACCGCTTCTTACATATATCCCCATGTCTCCACCCTGCACAGGCACTGCTTCTGACATATATCCCCACTGTCTTCACTCAGCACAGGCACTGCTTCTGACATATATCCCCAGTGTCTCCACCCTGCATAGGCACCGCTTCTGACATATATGCCCAGTGGCCCCACCCTGCACAGTCACTGCTTCTTACATATATCCCCAGTGGTTCCACCCTTCACAGGCACCGTTTCTGACCTATATATCAAGTGTCTCCACCCTGCACAGGCACCGCTTCTTACATATATCCCTAGTGGCCAGCCCTGCGCAGTCACCGCTTCTTATATATATCCCCGTTGCTCCACCCTGCACAGACACCGCTTCTTACATATATCCCCAGTGTCACACCCTCGATAGGCACCGCTTCTTACATATATCCCCAGTAGCCCCACCCAGCACAGTCACTGCTTCTTACAAATATCCCCAGTGCTCCACCCTGCACAAGTACCGCTTCTTACATTTATCCCCAGTGTCTCCACCCTGCATAGGCACAGCTTCCGACATATAACCCCAGTGGCACCACACTGCACAGTCACCGCTTCTTGATTATATCCGAATGTCTCCACCCTGCATAGGCACCGGTTCTGAAATATATCCCCAGTGGCCCCACCCTGTACAGGCACCGCATCTGACATATATCCCCAGTGTCTCCACCTTGCACAGGCACCGCTTCTTACATATATCCCCATGTCTCCACCCTGCACAGGCACTGCTTCTGACATATATCCCCAGTGTCTCAACCCTTCACAGGCACCGCTTCAGACACATATCCCCACTGTCTTCACCCTGCACAGGCACTGCTTCTGACATATATCCCCAGTGTCTCCACCCTGCATAGGCACCGCTTCTGACATATATGCCCAGTGGCACCACCCTGCACAGTCACTGCTTCTTACATATATCTCCCGTGGCTCCACCCTGGACAGGCACCGCTTCTTACATATATCCACAGTGGCCAACCCTGCGCAGTCACCGCTTCTTATATATATCCCCGTTGCTACACCCTGCACAGACACCACTAATTACATATATCCCCAGTGTCCCCACCCTCAAAAGGCACCGCTTCTTACATATATCCCCAGTAGCCCCTCCCTGCACGGTCACCGCATCTTACATATATCCCCAGTCTCCACCCTGCACAGGCACCACTTCTGACATATAACCCTGTGTCTCCACCCTGCACAGGCACCGCTTCTGACATATATCCCCAGTGGCTCCGCCCTGCACAGGCACTGCTTCTTGAATATATCCCCAGTGTCCCCACCCTCCACAGGCACAGCTTCTTACATATATCCCCATGTCTCCACCCTGCACAGCCCCGCTTCTGACATATATCCCTAGTGTCCCCACCCTCCACAGGCACCGCTCTTACTTATATCCCTGTGTCTCCACCCTGCACAGGCCCCACTTCTGACATGTATCCCTGTGTCTCCACCCTGCAATGGCACCACTTCTGACATATATCGCCAGTGGCTCCACCCTGCAGAGGCAACGCTTCTTACATATATCCCCAGTGTCTCCGCCCTGCACAGGCACCGCTTCTTGCATATATCCCCAGTGTCCCCGCCCTCCACAGGCACAGCTTCTTACATATATCCCCATGTCTCCACCCTGCACAGCCCCCACTTCTGACATATATCCCCAGTGTCCCCACCCTCCACAGGCACCGCTCTTACATATATCCCTGTGTCTTCACCCTGCACAGGCACCACTTCTGACATTTATCCATGTATCTCCACCCTGCACAGGCACCACTTCTGACATATATCACCAGTGGCTCCACCCTGCACAGGCACCGCTTCTGACATATATGCCCAGTGGCTCCACCCTGCACAGTCACTGCTTCTTACATATATCCCCAGTGGTTCCACCCTTCACAGGCACCGCTTCTGACCTATATATCAAGTGTCTCCACCCTGCACAGGCACCGCTTCTTACATATATCCCTAGTGGCCAACCCTGCGCAGTCACCGCTTCTGACATATATCCCCATTGATCCACCCTGCACAGACACCGCTTCTTACATATATCCCCAGTGGCTCCACACTCCACAGGAACCGCTTCTTGCCTATATCCCGAGTGTCTCCATCGTTCACAGGCACCGCTTCTGACATATATCCCTAGTGTCTCCACCCTGCACAGGCACCGCTTCTGACATATATCCCAGTGTCTCCACCCTCCACAGGCACTGCTTCTTGCCTATATCCCCAGTGTCTCCACCCTGCATAGGCACTGCTTCTGAAATATATCCCCAGTGGCACCACTCTTCCTTCTCGAGCTCTTCGCTCATCCGCCTCCAACTCCCTCAGGGTCAGCCGCTTCTCCAAACAACGAGTTGGGGGAAGATCTCTTTCCACTGCAGGAGCCTCCCTCTGGAACAGCCTTCCTGCCTCCCTGAAACTTGAGGAGAACCACCTCAGGTTCCGGAAGGACCTCAAAACCTTCCTCTTTGCCTCTGCTTTCTCTCCCCCTCTCCCCTGCTAATACTACTGAAACTGCACTGAATCTGCAACTGGGCCATTCACCGTTCTCGGCCCAGCCACTCTCCCCTGCACTGCCTCCACGGCAACCCCTGCACTACGGGACTGTGTCTGTATCCATACAGCCCCCCTTCCCAGCATTTGTCTGCACTTACCTCGCACTTGCCACCAGCTGGCCCTTGTTATTTATCCTGTATGCTGTATGCTAATATCCCTGTACTGCACTTTCCCCTCTCCCTTTCCCCCATGCACTTTTCCCTTCCCCTCTACCCTTGCGCGATCTGAATGACACCTGGCCTAGTAAGATCGTTGTCTGTCTCCCCTTGTTCCCCCCCTGCCTCGTCGCGCCTTGAAACACTTGTGTATAGGCGCGTTACAAATGCCTTATCATATCATATCATATCATATCACCCTGCACAGTCACTGCTTCTTACATATATCCCCAGTGCCTCCACCCTGCACAACCCCCGCTTCTGACATATATCCCCAGAGGCCCCACCCTGCACAGGCACCGCATCTGACATATATCCCAGTGTCTCCACCCTCCACAGGCACTGCTTCTTGCCTATATCCCCAGTGTCTCCACCCTGCACAGGCACTGCTTCTTATATATATCCCCAGTGCATCCACCATGCATAGGCACCGTTTCCGACATATAACCCCAGTGGCTGCAACCTGCACCGTCACCGCTTCTTACATATATCCCCAGTGGCTCCACACTCCACAGGCACCGCTTCTTGCCTATATCCCGAGTGTCTCCACCGTTCACAGGCACCGCTTCTGACATATATCCCCAGTGTCTCCACCCTGCACAGGCACCGCTTCTGACATATATCCCAGTGTCTCCACCCTCCACAGGCACTGCTTCTTGCCTATATCCCCAGTGTCTCCACCCTGCATAGGCACCGCTTCTGAAATATATCCCCAGTGGCACCACTCTTCCTTCTCAAGCTCTTCGCTCATCCGCCTCCAACTCCCTCAGGGTCAGCCGCTTCTCCAAACAACAAGTTGGGGGCAGATCTCTTTCCACTGCAGGAGCCTCCCTCTGGAACAGCCTTCCTGCCTCCCTGAAACTTGAGGAGAACCACCTCCGGTTCCGGAAGGACCTCAAAACCTTCCTCTTTGCCTCTGCTTTCTCCCCCCCTCTCCCCTGCTAATACTACTGAAACTGCACTGAATCTGCAACTGGGCCATTCACCGTTCTCGGCCCAGCCACTCTCCCCTGCACTGCCTCCATGGCAACCCCTGCACTATGGGACTGTGTCTGTATCCATACAGCCCCCCTTCCCAGCACTTGTCTGCACTTACCTCGCACTTGCCACCAGCTGGCCCTTATTATTTATCCTGTATGCCGTATGCTAATAACCCTGTACTGCACTTTCCCCTCTCCCTTTCCCCCATGCACTTTTCCCTTCCCCTCTACCCTTGCACTTGCGCGATCTGAATGTCACCTGGCCTAGTAAGATCGTTGTCTGTCTCCCCTTGTTCCCCCCCTGCCTCGTCGCGCCTTGAAACACTTGTGTATAGGCGCGTTACAAATGCCTTATCATATCATATCATATCATATCACCCTGCACAGTCACCGCTTCTTACATATATCCCCAGTGACTCCACCCTGCACAACCCCCGCTTCTGACATATATCCCCAGAGGCCCCACCCTGCACAGGCACCGCATCTGACATATATCCCAGTGTCTCCACCCTCCACAGGCACTGTTTCTTGCCTATATCCCCAGTGTCTCCACCCTGCACAGGCACTGCATCTTATATATATCCCCAGTGCATCCACCATGCATAGGCATCGTTTCCGACATATAACCCCAGTGGCTGCAACCTGCACAGTCACCGCTTCTTACATATATCCCCAGTGGCTCCACACTCCACAGGCACCGCTTCTTGCCTATATCCCGAGTGCCTCCACCGTTCACAGGCACCGCTTCTGACATATATCCCCAGTGTCTCCACCCTGCACAGGCACCGCTTCTGACATATGTCCCAGTGTCTCCACCCTCCACAGGCACTGCTTCTTGCCTATATCTCCAGTGTCTCCACCCTGCATAGGCACCGCTTCTGAAATATATCCCCAGTGGCACCACTCTTCCTTCTCGAGCTCTTCGCTCATCCGCCTCCAACTCCCTCAGGGTCAGCCGCTTCTCCAAACAACAAGTTGGGGGCAGATCTCTTTCCACTGCAGGAGCCTCCCTCTGGAACGCCCTTCCTGCCTCCCTGAAACTTGAGGAGAACCACCTCCGGTTCCGGAAGGACCTCAAAACCTTCCTCTTTGCTTCCGCTTTCTCTCCCCCTCTCCCCTGCTAATACTACTGAAACTGCACTGAATCTGCAACTGGGCCATTCACCGTTCTCCGCCCAGCCACTCTCTCCTGCACTGCCTCCACGGCAACCCCTGCACTACGGGACTGTGTCTGTATCCATACAGCCCCCCTTCCCAGCACTTGTCTGCACTTACCGCGCACTTGCCACCAGCTGGCCCTTGTTATTTATCCTGTATGCTGTATGCTAATATCCCTGTACTGCACTTTCCCCTCTCCCTTTCCCCCATGCACTTTTCCCTTCCCCTCTACCCTTGCACTTGCGCGATCTGAATGTCACCTGGCCTAGTAAGATCGTTGTCTGTCTCCCCTTGTTCCCCCCCCCTGCCTCGTCGCGCCTTGAAACACTTGTGTATAGGCGCGTTACAAATGCCTTATCATATCATATCATATCACCCTGCACAGTCACCGCTTCTTACATATATCCCCAGTGCCTCCACCCTGCACAACCCCCGCTTCTGACATATATCCCCAGAGGCCCCACCTTGCACAGGCACCGCATCTGACATATATCCCCAGTGTCTCCACCTTGCACAGGTACCGCTTCTTACATATATCCCCATGTCTCCACCCTGCGCAGGCACTGCTTCTGACATATATCCCCAGTGTCTCAACCCTTCACAGGCACTGCTTCAGACACATATCCCCATTGTCTTCACCCTGCACAGGCACTGCTTCTGACATATATCCCCAGTGTCTCCACCCTGCGTAGGCACCGCTTCTGACATATATGCCCAGTGGCACCACCCTGCACAGTCACTGCTTTTTACATATATCTCCCGTGGCTCCACCCTGCACAGGCACCGCTTCTTACATATATCCACAGTGGCCAACCCTGCGCAGTCACCGCTTCTTATATATATCCCCGTTGCTACACCCTGCACAGACACCACTAATTACATATATCCCCAGTGTCCCCACCCTCAAAAGGCACCGCTTCTTACATATATCCCCAGTAGCCCCTCCCTGCACGGTCACCGCATCTTACATATATCCCCAGTCTCCACCCTGCACAGGCACCACTTCTGACATATAACCCTGTGTCTCCACTCTGCACAGGCACCGCTTCTGACATATATCCCCAGTGGCTCCGCCCTGCACAGGCACCGCTTCTTGAATATATCCCCAGTGTCCCCACCCTCCACAGGCACAGCTTCTTACATATATCCCCATGTCTCCACCCTGCACAGCCCCGCTTCTGACATATATCCCTAGTGTCCCCACCCTCCACAGGCACCGCTCTTACTTATATCCCTGTGTCTCCACCCTGTACAGGCCCCACTTCTGACATGTATCCCTGTGTCTCCACCCTGCAATGGCACCACTTCTGACATATATCGCCAGTGGCTCCACCCTGCAGAGGCAACGCTTCTTACATATATCCCCAGTGTCTCCGCCCTGCACAGGCACCGCTTCTTGCATATATCCCCAGTGTCCCCGCCCTCCACAGGCACAGCTTCTTACATATATCCCCATGTCTCCACCCTGCACAGCCCCCGCTTCTGACATATATCCCCAGTGTCCCCACCCTCCACAGGCACCGCTCTTACATATATCCCTGTGTCTTCACCCTGCACAGGCACCACTTCTGACATTTATCCATGTATCTCCACCCTGCACAGGCACCACTTCTGACATATATCACCAGTGGCTCCACCCTGCAGAGGCACCGCTTCTGACATATATGCCCAGTGGCTCCACCCTGCACAGTCACTGCTTCTTACATATATCCCGAGTGGTTCCACCCTTCACAGGCACCGCTTCTGACCTAAATATCAAGTGTCTCCACCCTGCACAGGCACCGCTTCTTACATATATCCCAAGTGGCCAACCCTGCACAGTCACCGCTTCTTATATATATCCCCATTGCTCCACCCTGCACAGACACCGCTTCTTACATATATCCCCAGTCTCACACCCTCGATAGGCACCGCTTCTTACATATATCCCCAGTAGCCCCACCCAGCACAGTCACTGCTTCTTACAAATATCCCCAGTGCTCCACCCTGCACAGGTACCGCTTCTTACATATATCCCCAGTGTCTCCACCCTGCATAGGCACAGCTTCTGACATATAACCCCAGTGGCCCCACCCTGCACAGTCACCGCTTCTTGACTATATCCGAATGTCTCCACCCTGCATAGGCACCGCTTCTAAAATATATCCACATATATCCCCAGTGTCTCCACCTTGCACAGGCACCGCTTCTTACATATATCCCCATGTCTCCACCCTGCACAGGCACTGCTTCTGACATATATCCCCACTGTCTTCACTCAGCACAGGCACTGCTTCTGACATATATCCCCAGTGTCTCCACCCTGCATAGGCACCGCTTCTGACATATATGCCCAGTGGCCCCACCCTGCACAGTCACTGCTTCTTACATATATCCCCAGTGGTTCCACCCTTCACAGGCACCGCTTCTGACCTATATATCAAGTGTCTCCACCCTGCACAGGCACCGCTTCTTACATATATCCCTAGTGGCCAACCCTGCGCAGTCACCGCTTCTTATATATATCCCCATTGCTCCACCCTGCACAGACACCGCTTCTTACATATATCCCCAGTGTCACACCCTCGATAGGCACCGCTTCTTACATATATCCCCAGTAGCCCCACCCAGCACAGTCACTGCTTCTTACAAATATCCCCAGTGCTCCAGCCTGCACAGGTACCGCTTCTTACATTTATCCCCAGTGTCTCCACCCTGTATATGCACAGCTTCCGACATATAACCCCAGTGGCACCACACTGCACAGTCACCGCTTCTTAATTATATCCGAATGTCTCCACCCTGCATAAGCACCGGTTCTGAAATATATCCCCAGTGGCCCCACCCTGTACAGGCACCGCATCTGACATATATCCCCAGTGTCTCCACCTTGCACAGGCACCGCTTCTTACATATATCCCCATGTCTCCACCCTGCACAGGCACTGCTTCTGACATATATCCCCAGTGTCTCAACCCTTCACAGGCACCGCTTCAGACACATATCCCCACTGTCTTCACCCTGCACAGGCACTGCTTCTGGCATATATCCCCAGTGTCTCCACCCTGCATAGGCACCGCTTCTGACATATATGCCCAGTGGCACCACCCTGCACAGTCACTGCTTCTTACATATATCTCCCGTGGCTCCACCCTGCATAGGCACCGCTTCTTACATATATCCACAGTGGCCAACCCTGCGCAGTCACTGCTTCTTACATATATCCCCAGTGGTTCCACCCTTCACAGGCACCGCTTCTGACCTATATATCAAGTGTCTCCACCCTGCACAGGCACCGCTTCTTACATATATCCCTAGTGGCCAACCCTGCGCAGTCACCGCTTCTTATATATATCCCCATTGATCCACCCTGCACAGACACCGCTTCTTACATATATCCCCAGTGGCTCCACACTCCACAGGCACCGCTTCTTGCCTATATCCCGAGTGTCTCCATCGTTCACAGGCACCGCTTCTGACATATATCCCCAGTGTCTCCACCCTGCACAGGAACCGCTTCTGACATATATCCCAGTGTCTCCACCCTCCACAGGCACTGCTTCTTGCCTATATCCCCAGTGTCTGCACCCTGCATAGGCACTGCTTCTGAAATATATCCCCAGTGGCACCACTCTTCCTTCTCGAGCTCTTCGCTCATCCGCCTCCAACTCCCTCAGGGTCAGCCGCATCTCCAAACAACGAGTTGGGGGAAGATCTCTTTCCACTGCAGGAGCCTCCCTCTGGAACAGCCATCCTGCCTCCCTGAAACTTAAGGATAACCACCTCAGGTTCCGGAAGGACCTCAAAACCTTCCTCTTTGCCTCTGCTTTCTCTCCCCCTCTCCCCTGCTAATACTACTGAAACTGCACTGAATCTGCAACTGGGCCATTCACCATTCTCGGCCCAGCCACTCTCCCCTGCACTGCCTCCACGGCAACCCCTGCACTACGGGACTGTGTCTGTATCCATACAGCCCCCCTTCCCAGCATTTGTCTGCACTTACCTCGCACTTGCCACCAGCTGGCCCTTGTTATTTATCCTGTATGCTGTATGCTAATATCCCTGTACTGCACTTTCCCCTCTCCCTTTCCCCCATGCACTTTTCCCTTCCCCTCTACCCTTGCGCGATCTGAATGACACCTGGCCTAGTAAGATCGTTGTCTGTCTCCCCTTGTTCCCCCCCCTGCCTCGTCGCGCCTTGAAACACTTGTGTATAGGCGCGTTACAAATGCCTTATCATATCATATCATATCACCCTGCACAGTCACCGCTTCTTACATGTATCCCCAGTGCCTCCACCCTGCACAACCCCCCCTTCTGACATATATCCCCAGAGGCCCCACCCTGCACAGGCACCGCATCTGACATATATCCCAGTGTCTCCACCCTCCACAGGCACTGTTTCTTGCCTATATCCCCAGTGTCTCCACCCTGCACAGGCACTGCATCTTATATATATCCCCAGTGCATCCACCATGCATAGGCATCGTTTCCGACATATAACCCCAGTGGCTGCAACCTGCACAGTCACCGCTTCTTACATATATCCCCAGTGGCTCCACACTCCACAGGCACCGCTTCTTGCCTATATCCCGAGTGTCTCCACCGTTCACAGGCACCGCTTCTGACATATATCCCCAGTGTCTCCACCCTGCACAGGCACCGCTTCTGACATATGTCCCAGTGTCTCCACCCTCCACAGGCACTGCTTCTTGCCTATATCCCCAGTGTCTCCACCCTGCATAGGCACCGCTTCTGAAATATATCCCCAGTGGCACCACTCTTCCTTCTCGAGCTCTTCGCTCATCCGCCTCCAACTCCCTCAGGGTCAGCCGCTTCTCCAAACAACAAGTTGGGGGCAGATCTCTTTCCACTGCAGGAGCCTCCCTCTGGAACGCCCTTCCTGCCTCCCTGAAACTTGAGGAGAACCACCTCCGGTTCCGGAAGGACCTCAAAACCTTCCTCTTTGCTTCCGCTTTCTCTCCCCCTCTCCCCTGCTAATACTACTGAAACTGCACTGAATCTGCAACTGGGCCATTCACCGTTCTCCGCCCAGCCACTCTCTCCTGCACTGCCTCCACGGCAACCCCTGCACTACGGGACTGTGTCTGTATCCATACAGCCCCCCTTCCCAGCACTTGTCTGCACTTACCGCGCACTTGCCACCAGCTGGCCCTTGTTATTTATCCTGTATGCTGTATGCTAATATCCCTGTACTGCACTTTCCCCTCTCCCTTTCCCCCATGCACTTTTCCCTTCCCCTCTACCCTTGCACTTGCGCAATCTGAATGTCACCTGGCCTAGTAAGATCGTTGTCTGTCTCCCCTTGTTCCCCCCTGCCTCGTCGCGCCTTGAAACACTTGTGTATAGGCGCGTTACAAATGCCTTATCATATCATATCATATCACCCTGCACAGTCACCGCTTCTTACATATATCCCCAGTGCCTCCACCCTGCAATACCCCCGCTTCTGACATATATCCCCAGAGGCCCCACCTTGCACAGGCACCGCATCTGACATATATCCCCAGTGTCTCCACCTTGCACAGGTACCGCTTCTTACATATATCCCCATGTCTCCACCCTGCACAGGCACTGCTTCTGATATATATCCCCAGTGTCCCAACCCTTCACAGGCACCGCTTCAGACACATATCCCCACTGTCTTCACCCTGCACAGGCACTGCTTCTGACATATATCCCCAGTGTCTCCACCCTGCATAGGCACCGCTTCTGACATATATGCCCAGTGGCACCACCCTGCACAGTCACTGCTTTTTACATATATCTCCCGTGGCTCCACCCTGCACAGGCACCGCTTCTTACATATATCCACAGTGGCCAACCCTGCGCAGTCACCGCTTCTTATATATATCCCCGTTGCTACACCCTGCACAGACACCACTAATTACATATATCCCCAGTGTCCCCACCCTCAAAAGGCACCGCTTCTTACATATATCCCCAGTAGCCCCTCCCTGCATGGTCACCGCATCTTACATATATCCCCAGTCTCCACCCTGCACAGGCACCACTTCTGACATATAACCCTGTGTCTCCACCCTGCACAGGCACCGCTTCTGACATATATCCCCAGTGGCTCCGCCCTGCACAGGCACCGCTTCTTGAATATATCCCCAGTGTCCCCACCCTCCCCAGGCACAGCTTCTTACATATATCCCCATGTCTCCACCCTGCACAGCCCCGCTTCTGACATATATCCCTAGTGTCCCCACCCTCCACAGGCACCGCTCTTACTTATATCCCTGTGTCTCCACCCTGCACAGGCCCCACTTCTGACATGTATCCCTGTGTCTCCACCCTGCAATGGCACCACTTCTGACATATATCGCCAGTGGCTCCACCCTGCAGAGGCAACGCTTCTTACATATATCCCCAGTGTCTCCGCCCTGCACAGGCACCGCTTCTTGCATATATTCCCAGTGTCCCCGCCCTCCACAGGCACAGCTTCTTACATATATCCCCATGTCTCCACCCTGCACAGCCCCCGCTTCTGACATATATCCCCAGTGTCCCCACCCTCCACAGGCACCGCTCTTACATATATCCCTGTGTCTTCACCCTGCACAGGCGCCACTTCTGACATTTATCCATGTATCTCCACCCTGCACAGGCACCACTTCTGACATATATCACCAGTGGCTCCACCCTGCACAGGCACCGCTTCTGACATATATGCCCAGTGGCTCCACCCTGCACAGTCACTGCTTCTTACATATATCCCCAGTGGTTCCACCCTTCACAGGCACCGCTTCTGACCTATATATCAAGTGTCTCCACCCTGCACAGGCACCGCTTCTTACATATATCCCAAGTGGCCAACCCTGCACAGTCACCGCTTCTTATATATATCCCCATTGCTCCACCCTGCACAGACACCGCTTCTTACATATATCCCCCGTCTCACACCCTCGATAGGCACCGCTTCTTACATATATCCCCAGTAGCCCCACCCAGCACAGTCACTGCTTCTTACAAATATCCCCAGTGCTCCACCCTGCACAGGTACCGCTTCTTACATATATCCCCAGTGTCTCCACCCTGCATAGGCACAGCTTCTGACATATAACCCCAGTGGCCCCACCCTGCACAGTCACCGCTTCTTGACTATATCCGAATGTCTCCACCCTGCATAGGCACCGCTTCTAAAATATATCCACATATATCCCCAGTGTCTCCACCTTGCACAGGCACCGCTTCTTACATATATCCCCATGTCTCCACCCTGCACAGGCACTGCTTCTGACATATATCCCCACTGTCTTCACTCAGCACAGGCACTGCTTCTGACATATATCCCCAGTGTCTCCACCCTGCATAGGCACCGCTTCTGACATATATGCCCAGTGGCCCCACCCTGCACAGTCACTGCTTCTTACATATATCCCCAGTGGTTCCACCCTTCACAGGCACCGCTTCTGACCTATATATCAAGTGTCTCCACCCTGCACAGGCACCGCTTCTTACATATATCCCTAGTGGCCAACCCTGCGCAGTCACCGCTTCTTATATATATCCCCATTGCTCCACCCTGCACAGACACCGCTTCTTACATATATCCCCAGTGTCACACCCTCGATAGGCACCGCTTCTTACATACATCCCCAGTAGCCCCACCCAGCACAGTCACTGCTTCTTACAAATATCCCCAGTGCTCCACCCTGCACAGGTACCGCTTCTTACATTTATCCCCAGTGTCTCCACCCTGCATAGGCACAGCTTCCGACATATAACCCCAGTGGCACCACACTGCACAGTCACCGCTTCTTGATTATATCCAAATGTCTCCACCCTGCATAGGCACCGGTTCTGAAATATATCCCCAGTGGCCCCACCCTGTACAGGCACCGCATCTGACATATATCCCCCGTGTCTCCACCTTGCACAGGCACCGCTTCTTACATATATCCCCATGTCTCCACCCTGCACAGGCACTGCTTCTGACATATATCCCCAGTGTCTCAACCCTTCACAGGCACCGCTTCAGACACATATCCCCACTGTCTTCACCCTGCACAGGCACTGCTTCTGACATATATCCACAGTGTCTCCACCCTGCATAGGCACCGCTTCTGACATATATGCCCAGTGGCACCACCCTGCACAGTCACTGCTTCTTACATATATCTCCCGTGGCTCCACCCTGCATAGGCACCGCTTCTTACATATATCCACAGTGGCCAACCCTGCGCAGTCACTGCTTCTTACATATATCCCCAGTGGTTCCACCCTTCACAGGCACCGCTTCTGACCAATATATCAAGTGTCTCCACCCTGCACAGGCACCGCTTCTTACATATATCCCTAGTGGCCAACCCTGCGCAGTCACCGCTTCTTATATATATCCCCATTGATCCACCCTGCACAGACACCGCTTCTTACATATATCCCCAGTGGCTCCACACTCCACAGGCACCGCTTCTTGCCTATATCCCGAGTGTCTCCATCGTTCACAGGCACCGCTTCTGACATATATCCCCAGTGTCTCCACCCTGCACAGGAACCGCTTCTGACATATATCCCAGTGTCTCCACCCTCCACAGGCACTGCTTCTTGCCTATATCCCCAGTGTCTCCACCCTGCATAGGCACTGCTTCTGAAATATATCCCCAGTGGCACCACTCTTCCTTCTCGAGCTCTTCGCTCATCCGCCTCCAACTCCCTCAGGGTCAGCCGCATCTCCAAACAACGAGTTGGGGGAAGATCTCTTTCCACTGCAGGAGCCTCCCTCTGGAACAGCCTTCCTGCCTCCCTGAAACTTGAGGAGAACCACCTCAGGTTCCGGAAGGACCTCAAAACCTTCCTCTTTGCCTCTGCTTTCTCTCCCCCTCTCCCCTGCTAATACTACTGAAACTGCACTGAATCTGCAACTGGGCCATTCACCGTTCTCGGCCCAGCCACTCTCCCCTGCACTGCCTCCACGGCAACCCCTGCACTACGGGACTGTGTCTGTATCCATACAGCCCCCCTTCCCAGCATTTGTCTGCACTTACCTCGCACTTGCCACCAGCTGGCCCTTGTTATTTATCCTGTATGCTGTATGCTAATATCCCTGTACTGCACTTTCCCCTCTCCCTTTCCCCCATGCACTTTTCCCTTCCCCTCTACCCTTGCGCGATCTGAATGACACCTGGCCTAGTAAGATCGTTGTCTGTCTCCCCTTGTTCCCCCCCCTGCCTCGTCGCGCCTTGAAACACTTGTGTATAGGCGCGTTACAAATGCCTTATCATATATCATATCATATCACCCTGCACAGTCACTGCTTCTTACATATATCCCCAGTGCCTCCACCCTGCACAACCCCCGCTTCTGACATATATCGCCAGAGGCCCCACCCTGCACAGGCACCGCATCTGACATATATCCCAGTGTCTCCACCCTCCACAGGCACTGCTTCTTGCCTATATCCCCAGTGTCTCCACCCTGCACAGGCACTGCTTCTTATATATATCCCCAGTGCATCCACCATGCATAGGCACCGTTTCCGACATATAACCCCAGTGGCTGCAACCTGCACAGTCACCGCTTCTTACATATATCCCCAGTGGCTCCACACTCCACAGGCACCGCTTCTTGCCTATATTCCGAGTGTCTCCACCGTTCACAGGCACCGCTTCTGACATATATCCCCAGTGTCTCCACCCTGCACAGGCACCGCTTCTGACATATATTCCAGTGTCTCCACCCTCCACAGGCACTGCTTCTTGCCTATATCCCCAGTGTCTCCACCCTGCATAGGCACCGCTTCTGAAATATATCCCCAGTGGCACCACTCTTCCTTCTCAAGCTCTTCGCTCATCCGCCTCCAACTCCCTCAGGGTCAGCCGCTTCTCCAAACAACAAGTTGGGGGCAGATCTCTTTCCACTGCAGGAGCCTCCCTCTGGAACAGCCTTCCTGCCTCCCTGAAACTTGAGGAGAACCACCTCCGGTTCTGGAAGGACCTCAAAACCTTCCTCTTTGCCTCTGCTTTCTCTCCCCCTCTCCCCTGCTAATACTACTGAAACTGCACTGAATCTGCAACTGGGCCATTCACCGTTCTCGGCCCAGCCACTCTCCCCTGCACTGCCTCCATGGCAACCCCTGCACTATGGGACTGTGTCTGTATCCATACAGCCCCCCTTCCCAGCACTTGTCTGCACTTACCTCGCACTTGCCACCAGCTGGCCCTTGTTATTTATCCTGTATGCTGTATGCTAATATCCCTGTACTGCACTTTCCCCTCTCCCTTTCCCCCATGCACTTTTCCCTTCCCCTCTACCCTTGCACTTGCGCGATCTGAATGTCACCTGGCCTAGTAAGATCGTTGTCTGTCTCCCCTTGTTCCCCCCCTGCCTCCTCGCGCCTTGAAACACTTGTGTATAGGCGCGTTACAAATGCCTTATCATATCATATCATATCACCCTGCACAGTCACCGCTTCTTACATATATCCCCAGTGCCTCCACCCTGCACAACCCCCGCTTCTGACATATATCCCCAGAGGCCCCACCCTGCACAGGCACCGCATCTGACATATATCCCAGTGTCTCCACCCTCCACAGGCACTGTTTCTTGCCTAAATCCCCAGTGTCTCCACCCTGCACAGGCACTGCATCTTATATATATCCCCAGTGCATCCACCATGCATAGGCATCGTTTCCGACATATAACCCCAGTGGCTGCGACCTGCACAGTCACCGCTTCTTACATATATCCCCAGTGGCTCCACACTCCACAGGCACCGCTTCTTGCCTATATCCCGAGTGTCTCCACCGTTCACAGGCACCGCTTCTGACATATATCCCCAGTGTCTCCACCCTGCACAGGCACCGCTTCTAACAAATGTCCCAGTGTCTCCACCCTCCACAGGCACTGCTTCTTGCCTATATCCCCAGTGTCTCCACCCTGCATAGGCACCGCTTCTGAAATATATCCCCAGTGGCACCACTCTTCCTTCTCGAGCTCTTCGCTCATCCGCCTCCAACTCCCTCAGGGTCAGCCGCTTCTCCAAACAACAAGTTGGGGGCAGATCTCTTTCCACTGCAGGAGCCTCCCTCTGGAACAGCCTTCCTGCCTCCCTGAAACTTGAGGAGAACCACCTCCGGTTCCGGAAGGACCTCAAAACCTTCCTCTTTGCTTCCGCTTTCTCTCCCCCTCTCCCCTGCTAATACTACTGAAACTGCACTGAATCTGCAACTGGGCCATTCACCGTTCTCCGCCCAGCCACTCTCTCCTGCACTGCCTCCACGGCAACCCCTGCACTACGGGACTGTGTCTGTATCCATACAGCCCCCCTTCCCAGCACTTGTCTTCACTTACCTCGCACTTGCCACCAGCTGGCCCTTGTTATTTATCCTGTATGCTGTATGCTAATATCCCTGTACTGCACTTTCCCCTCTCCCTTTCCCCCATGCACTTTTCCCTTCCCCTCTACCCTTGCACTTGCGCGATCTGAATGTCACCTGGCCTAGTAAGATCGTTGTCTGTCTCCCCTTGATCCCCCCCCTGCCTCGTCGTGCCTTGAAACACTTCTGTATAGGCGCGTTACAAATGCCTTATCATATCATATCATATCACCCTGCACAGTCACCGCTTCTGACATATATCCCCAGAGGCCCCACCATGCACAGGCACCGCATCTGACATATATCCCAGTGTCTGCACCCTCCACGGGCACTGTTTCTTGCCTATATCCCCAGTGTCTCCACCCTGCACAGGCACTGCTTCTTATATATATATCCCCAGTGTATCCACCATGCATAGGCACCGTTTCCGACATATAACCCCAGTGGCTGCAACCTGCACAGTCACCGCTTCTTACATATATCCCCAGTGGCTCCACACTCCACAGGCATCGCTTCTTGCCTATATCCCGAGTGTCTCCACCGTTCACAGGCACCGCTTCTGACATATATCCCCAGTGCCTCCACCCTGCACAGGCACCGCTTCTGACATATATCCCAGTGTCTCCACCCTCCACAGGCACTGCTTCTTGCCTATATCCCCAGTGTCTCCACCATGCATAGGCACCGCTTCTGAAATATATCCCCAGTGGCACCACTCTTCCTTCTCGAGCTCTTCGCTCATCCGCCTCCAACTCCCTCAGGGTCAGCCGCTTCTCCAAACAACAAGTTGGGGGCAGATCTCTTTCCACTGCAGGAGCCTCGCTCTGGAACAGCCTTCCTGCCTCCCTGAAACTTGAGGAGAACCACCTCCGGTTCCGGAAGGACCTCAAAACCTTCCTCTTTGCCTCCGCTTTCTCTCTCCCTCTCCCCTGCTAATACTACTGAAACTGCACTGAATCTGCAACTGGGCCATTCACCGTTCTCGGCCCAGCCACTCTCCCCTGCACTGCCTCCACGACAACCCCTGCACTACGGGACTGTGTCTGTATCCATACAGCTCCCCTTCCCAGCACTTGTCTGCACTTACCTCGCACTTGCCACCAGCTGGCCCTTGCTATTTATCCTTTATGCTGTATGCTAATATCCCTGTACTGCATTTTCCCCTCTCCCTTTCCCCCATGCACTTTTCCCTTCCCCTCTACCCTTGCACTTTCGCGATCTGAATGACACCTGGCCTAGTAAGATCGTTGTCTTTCTCCCCTTGTTCCCCCCTGCCTCGTCGCGCCTTGAAACACTTGTGTATAGGCGCGTTACAAATGCCTTATCATATCATATCATATCACCCTGCACAGTCACCGCTTCTTACATATATCCCCAGTGCCTCCACACTGCACAACCCCCGCTTCTGACATATATCCCCAGAGGCCCCACCCTGCACAGGCACCGCATCTGACATACATCCCAGTGTCTCCACCCTCCACAGGCACTGCTTCTTGCCTATATCCCCAGTGTCTCCACACTGCATAGGCACCGCTTCTGAAATATATCCCCAGTGGCCCCACCCTGCACAGTCACCGCTTCTTACATATATCCCCAGTGCCTCCACCCTGCACAACCCCTGCTTCTGACATATATCCCCAGTGGCTCCTCCCTCCACAGGCACCGCTTCTTGCCTATATCCCGAGTGTCTCCACCGTTCACAGGCAACGCTTCTGACATTTATTCCCAGTGTCTCCACCCTGCACAGTCACCGCTTCTTACATATATCCCCAGTGTCTCCACCCTGCACAGTCACCGCTTCTCACATATATCCCCAGTGGCCCCACTCTGCACAGGCACTGCATCTGACATATATCCCCAGTGTCTCCACCCTGCACAGGAAGCACTTCTTACAAATATCACCATGTCTCCACCCTGCACAGGCACTGCTTCTGACATATATCCCCAGTGTCTCAACCCTTCATAGGCACCGCTTCTGAAATATATCCGAACTGTCTTCACCCTGCACAGGCACTGCTTCTAACATATATCCCCAGTGTCTCCACCCTTCACAGGCACCCCTTCTGACATATATGCCCAGTGGCCCCACCCTCCACAGTCACTGCTTCTGACATATATCCCCAGTGTCTCCACCCTGCATAGGCACCGCTTCTGACATATATCCCCAGTGTCTCCACCCTGCACAGGCACCACTTCTTACAAATATCACCATGTCTCCACCCTACACAGGCACTGCTTCTGACATATATCCCCAGGGTCTCAACCCTTCATAGGCACCGCTTCTGACATATATCCGAACTGTCCTCAACCTGCACAGGCACTGCATCTTACATATATCCCCAGTGTCTCCACCCTTCACAGGCACCGCTTCTGACATATATGCCTAGTGGCCCCACCCTGCACAGTCACTGCCTCTGACATATATCCCCAGTGTCTCCACCCTGCATAGGCACCGCTTCTGACATATATGCCCAGTGGCCCCACCCTGCACAATCTCTGCTTCTGACATATATCCCCAGTGTCTCCACCCTGCATAGGCACCACTTATGACATATATGCCCAGTGGCCACACCCTGCACAGTCACTGCTTCTTACAAATATCTCCAGTGGCTCCACCCTTCACAGGCCCCGCTTCTGACCTATATATCCAGTGTCTCCACCCTGCATAGGCACTGCTTCTTACATATATGCCCAGTGTCCCCACCCTCGACAGACACCGCTTCTTACATATATCCCCAGAAGCCCCGCCTTGCACAGTCACCGCTTCTTACATATATCCCCTGTGCTCCACCCTGCATAGGCACCGCTTCTGACATATATCCCCAGTGTCTCAACCCTTCACAGGCACCGCTTCAGACATATATCCCCACTGTCTTCACCCTGCACAGGCACTGCTTCTTACATATATCCCCACTGGCCCCACCCTGCACAGGCGCTGTTTCTGACATATATCCCCAGTGTCTCCACCCTGAACAGGCACCGCTTCTTGCATATATCCCCAGTGCTCCACCCTGCACAGTAACTGCATCTGACATATATGCCCAGTGTCTCACCCTTCACAGGCACGCTTCTATCATATATCCCCAGTGTCTCCACTCTGCACAGGCACCGCTTCTTACATATATCCCCAGTGGCCCACCCTGCGCAGTCACCGCTTCTAATATATATCCCCAGTGCTCCACCCTGCACAGACACCGCTTCTTACATATATCCCCAGTGTCTCCACCGTTCACAGGCACCGCTTCTGACATATATCCCCAGTGCCTCCACCCTGCACAGCCCCTGCTTCTGACATATATCCCCAGAGGCCCCACCCTGCACAGGCACCACATCTGACATATATCCTCAGAGGCCCCACCCTGCACAGGCACTGCATCTGACATATATCCCCAGTGTCCCCACCCTGCACAGGCACCACATCTGACATATATCCCCAGTGTCTCAACCCTTCACAGGCACCACTTCTGACTTATATCCCCACTGTCTTCACCCTGCACAGTCACTGCTTCTGACATATATCCCCAGTGTCTCCAAACTTCACAGGCACCGCTTCTTACATGTATACCTGTGTCTCCATCCTGCATAGGCACTGTGTTAGTGAGAATTCTCTGTTAAGGCTGAATTTCCTAACCTAGTGAGTCCCCCAGCAGCTTTGCTGGATATCTGGAGTTTTTTTTTTTTCATCCTGCCAAGAGTGAGACTCGTTTCCTCCCACTCTTGGACATGTTTGTGGTATTTCTTTGAATGTTAATGTGTTCTATGGGCTATGGGGTCTTTTACTACATAAGGTCTCATGTGTTTCTTACATATATCCCCATGTCTCCACCCTGCACAGCCCCCGCTTCTGACATATTTCCCCAGTTTCCCCACCCTCCACAGGCACCGCTTCTTACAAATATCCAGATGTCTCCACCCTGCTCAGGCCCCGCTTCTGACATATATCCCAGTGTCTTCACCCTGAATAGGCACTGCTTCTAACATATATCCCCAGTGGCTCCAACCTACACAGGCACCCCTTCTTGCATATATCCCCAATGCTCCACCCTGCACAGGAACCGCTTCTGACATATATCGCCAGTGTCTCCACCCTGCATAGGCACCGTTTCTGACATATATCCCCAGTGCCCCACACTGCACAGTCACTGCTTCTTACATTTATCCCAGTGGCTCCACCCTGCACAGGTATCACATGTCATTATATATGCCAAGATTTCTCACTTACCTGTTGTCCCATTGATAGGAGGAGGGTGAGACCTGGAGTCAGAGGACCTCACAGTGAGGGTGATGTTTCTGCTCAGCCTCAGGTCTCTGAATGCTATGGTGTAGACGCCGCTGTCACTCAGCTGCAGGTTCATAAGGCGCAGAGAAGCGTTCTCGGGGAAGAAGACAGTCCTGTATCTATATGTTTCATCGACATAATAACTTCCGTTGCAGCTGATGGGAAGCCCATCCTCTCGGAGGGAAACATTCTTCAAGTTATAGGTAATGAATGGATTTCTGTGTTGAGAACTCCATGCGATCACCAGTGGGAGACTCTCTGATCTATTCATCCTGTAGGACACGGGCAGCAGCACAGACTGATTGACAGCTCCAGTGACTGACTCCTGCGTCACATGGATGATGACTGCGCCGGAGAGACCTGAAAACACAAGTTCCTGGAGATTATTCACCAGGCTTTGGTGAGCGGGAGAGAGGAGGCAGCTAGGATCACTGGCAAGGCTTTAATAACTCCTCCCTGCTGCAGCAATTCCTTTCTGTGAACCCCATTTCACTCTTGGTCATTTCAATATGTTAACACCCCAACCCCCTACCCCTCATCTCACACCTTCCCTGTCCCAGGAAAAGAGGGAAACAGAAGTGAAAACAATATCATATCCTTGAGCTGCACCATGTCAACAGGAAGTGATCCCATGACACCATCATGGCAGCTATTAATACAGTGCCCAGCACCCGTGGAAGAGTCTATTGGGGTTCTTAATAGTACATCGCATTTTTACCTAACTTGAAGAAGCGTGTTTTATGCGGGGCAGAAGGATGGCAGGCTTAGCCAAACCAGTTGGGATTTGAGGGTTTGACTGGCAGGCTGCTGGTGGATGCTGAGTGCACTGAGCCATTTTATGAGAAGAAGCCTCATCTCTGCACCAGGGGGCAACACTGAGCAGGAGCTGCCACATTAGTGCCGGCTGCATGCCAAGGAAAACCCAAATAGCAGAACCTGAAGTAATGCACAGAAATGAAACCTGGCGCAGAGACATATAATGCTGCTTGGCGTCAGGAACTGCCTGCAATAAAAAGTCCCAAGTGCAGACAGAACGGGTTGTGAGGGGAAGCAAGAATGGTGTGAATACAGAGACACACCAAGCAAAGTCCCCACCCCTCCTCCCCCGCCCCTGTGTAAGCCAGCCCGGTCCCCAAAGTATTCCTACCAAACCTAAACACAAATGCCACCCACACCACATACACTGCTGCACTTAATAGCGGCTTGAGGTGGCTTTGTAAAGCACCCATTTTCAGGAACTGAAAGTGTCATGAACGGCCTTTAGGAGCCTCATTAAGGACACGTTGAGGGGCTGAGTGTTGTGGGATTAGGGGTGCCGAGTATGTGTGGTGGCTGGGTGAGAGTGGGGGTGGCTGGCCATGAGGGGTGAGTGTCTCTGTGTGGGGACGGGCTGTGTGTTTTTGGTGGAGGTTCCTGGGTGCTGTCTTTTGGCGGGATACTGAGTATGAGTGGGGCATGGCTGTTTATGTGTATAAGGGGCTTGGGTGCAGTGTGGGTGTCTGTGTGTGGGGGCAGGCCAAGTTGAGTGCTGAGTATGGAAGGGTTTCTGGATGCTGTGTGGGGGGGCTAGTGTGTGTGCATGTGTGTGTGGTGAGGGTGAGGTGGTGCTGTGTGCTTGCTGTTTGCATGGGGACTGTTGCCGTGTGTGTATGTGGTTAATGGCTGGGCGCATCTGTGTGCGTAAGCAGCAAAACATGAAAAGGTGAATGTGAGTGGCGACTGGCATTGAAACAAAGGGCCCGCCCTGCCACTAGAGGAGTCCTCTTGGGACTGTGCTTTGGCCCCTAAAGACAAAGGCCAGACCAGATTTTGTAAATCAAAGTGACATATTAGGAAGGGCATATGTGCTTGCAGCACATGCTTATTTTATTTTGTATTTATAGCAGCGCACAAAACCCTGAGGCATCTAGACACTAGTTATAATGGGTAGGTATAATGGGTAGGGTGTTACAAGATGTTATCAGATGAAATAGGCAAATACATCTGCAGCACAAGACTGAAAAGTCAGTCAGGTAGGTTACAAGCAGATTATAGTTGCAGCACTAGGCTGAAAGGCCATGAGCAGATGATTTACAGGCAAGTTATGTGTGCAGCACGAGGCTAGGGCGGACAAAGTCAGGTAAGTTATAGGCTAGTTGTGGGAAACTATTGTGTAGGAGCAGAATCTGGTAAATCCTCACCTCATGGCGTGAAGGACTACATCAGGTGTGCATGAAGCATAGCACATAATAAGAAACATTTGAGTAACAGCACAGTCTGGGGACAACATCGGGAGGGCATGAAGCATAACACATAATAAACATTTGAGTAACAGCACAGTCTGGGGACAACATCGGGAGGGCATGAAGCATAGCACATAATAAGAAACATTTGAGTAACAGCACAGTCTGGGGCAACATCGGGAGGGCATGAAGCATAGCACATAATAAGAAACATTTGAGTAACAGCAAAGTCTGAGGGCTACATCAGGAGTGCATGAAGCATAGCACATAATAAGAAACATTTGAGTAACAGCACAGTCTGAGGGCTACATCAGGAGTGCATGACGCATAACATACAATAACAAACATTCGATTAACAGCGCAGTCTGGGGGCTACATCAGGAGGGCATGAAGCATAACGCATAACAAGAAACATTTGAGTAATAGCACAGTCTGAGGGCTACATCAGGAGTGCATGAAGCATAACACATAACAAGAAACATTTGATTAACAGCTCAGTCTGGGGGCTACATCAGGAGGGCATGAAGCATAACACATAATAAGAAACATTTGAGTAACAGCTCAGTCTGGGGTCTACATCAGGAGGGCATGAAGCATAACACATAATAAGAAACATTTGAGTAACAGCTCAGTCTGGGGTCTACATCAGGAGGGCATGAAGCATAACACATAATAGGAAACATTTGAGTAACAGCACAGTTTGGTAAAGCCTCACCTCCAATTGTTTATTTTTAATCCCCATGGAAATGGTGTATAATTCTTTGTCTTAAGTGTGTGAAATGACTCTTATTCATCGGATTGTCCTACAAATAGTCACACTGAATATAAAGCACAATTGCTCGCAGAAATAACATCTCTACGTGCAGAGAACCATTGCTTAAAATGACCAATATCTAGTAACCCAATAATATATAAGTCTAGCACCTGTAACAGTACATCAGAGAAGTTGGAGCAGCGATAAAGGTTGGAGGGACTGGGATAATTTGCAGCACTATCTTCCACTTTCCATTCCAGGTTTCATTCATCGCCATTAAACCTTCTTCACAATTTGTAACTTTTCGAGTAATAATGCTGATGTTGGCCCATCCACCACTCATCCACTGTTTTTTTTTAAAAAAAAATTTATTATTGATTTTAATATATTTCAACAAACAAAACAAACCAAACTTGCAGTGCACATAATAACATTTGAGATTTACTTCACTTCATCCATGTCCACTGCTTCTCCCCCCCCCCCCTTCCGAGCCTACTCTCCTTCTTGTTCTGTTCCTTTGTCTTGTAGTATGGTGTCCTCATCCATGGCTTCTGTTTGGTCCCGATCACTGGACCAGTCTTGCGTGGGCCCAAATAACTCAGCTATTAGTTGTTTCCACGCCATTAAGGTTTCCGCCTCCTCCTCCCCCCCACCCCGCATTGCTTGCTTCCTGCCAGACTGTGGTTTCTGCCTCAGCCCATTTCTGTTGATCTTTCCACCATATTTCTATTCTCAGTCTATGGCATGCTTTCCACCCCCTAGCGATTCTTCTCTTTGCAAGTATGTATGCCAGGTCTTTTAGCTTACTCACATGCTTGAGTTTACGTGATCTAGGGAACCCTCCTATCAGGCAAGCCCACACCGTGTCCACCACTATCTTAACCCCTTTTTCTTCCAGTCTATGTGCTACTTCTCCCCAAAATCTTTCAATCACTGGACATGACCAGAACATATGCACCATTCCGGCATTTTCTTCATCACATTTGGGGCATGCTTGTCGTCCTGTGTTTTTAAATTTGGCTATCCTCTTGGGTGTCATGTACGCTCTGTGAGTTATGTATAATTGTATCTGCTGCAGTCTTGGGTTTCTCAACACTTTTTTATGGTACTCTTGGGATCGTTTCCATATTCTATCACTCATTGGGGCCCCCACTTCCTCTTCCCAGTCCTGTCTCAGCTGCACCACTTCCTTCCCCACTTTGGACATCATGAGCTCATACAATCTAGATATCTCGTGTCTCCCTTCTGCTATATCATATGTTATATCAATGGTGGTGTCCGGTTCATCTTCCAGTACTACTTCAGACCACGTCTCTTTGATTCGACGCACCACCCTATGATATGTATTATACTGTCCCGTGTGTAACCCTGTTTCCTCCCCCAGCCCTTCAAAATCCTTTATGCTCCCCTCTTGCCATATGTCACCCATTGTTGCTATCCCCACCGGCTCCCAGTGTTTCCTGATCATCGTTCTTAATTGCTTTACTTGTCCCGCCAGTGCAACTAGTGGTATTTGCAGGGAGCACGGGGATGGGTTCTCCATTATCTGACAGGCCCTAAGCCATATCTCCCACCCCAGTATCATCATCTTTGGGCGTCCCTGTATATCCGATCCGGGCAACCACATCATTTCCTTTAGGAAGAATGGGGCACAATCCAATCGGAACAGCCTGGACTCCGAGGTTGGTTCTTCAGAGAGCCATTTAGCTACATATTGCAGCTGGCTTGCTATGTAATAGATTTCAGAATTTGGCAGTTTTATGCCCCCTTTCCCGTATGGGTTTTGTAATTTCTAAAGGGCCACTCGGTTCCTCTTCCCATGCCATAGGAATTCCCCGCATATAGTATTCATCCTGGCAAAAAATCGCTTTGGTATCAGGTATGGAATGTTTCCAAAATAGTGTAAAAGTCTTGGCAGGACCACCATTTTCAGCATTGCCCCTCGTCCCATCATCGCCAAGGGGAGCTTCACCCAAAACGTCATATTATTTTCAATATTCCTAATCGCTTACTCAGTGTTATGTTGGTGCTCTACTTCCACCTCATGATATACGACTATCCCAAGATATCGGAACGTACTGACCTCCCATGGTATCTGTAAAACTGGTAGCTACTCTAACGAGACCCCTTTATATCTGCCCAATGGAAATATACAAGATTTCTTAGGGTTCACTGCTATACCAGACAGCCCTGCAAATCTCTCCATCACCTCCAGGACATATTGGAGGTTTTCTTCCAGGTATCTCAGGTACAGTAACATATCATCGGCGTACAAGGAGATTAAGTGCGGTTCCCCTTTTATGGCAATGCCTTTTATATATCATATTGTTGTCTCAGGTATATCGCCAGGGGCTCTAGGGCTAGAATATACAGCATGGGGGACCAAGGGCATCCCTGCCTAGTACCGCTGCTGAGTTGCCATCTCTCTGATATTATTGCTCCTTTTTTAACCCTGGCCAACGGTGCGCTATATAATAATTTATCCCATTTGAGATACCCCGGTCCTATTCCATAGTTGGTCAGGGCCGCAATCAGCCATGGCCATTTGACCGAGCCAAAGGCCTTTATTGTGTCCAGCGATACTATTGCCATTTCGCCTGCATCCCCATTTGTATGTTCAATGATTCTGTGGCGTCGCATGAGATTGTTGGATATGATCCTGTTGGGGACCAATTAGCGCCATGGTTGCCGCCGGTATTTTACCGTGTCCGCCTTGGTGGATGGCGGAATTACCGCCCTACTCCAAGGTGAGCGGGGGCAGTAATGGGGGCGGTAATTCCCCATTCACCAAGGCACTTCCCCATTCCCATTTTTGCCCCCATAGGGCATAATTAGCTCCAAGGTCCCTTTGTGGCACCCTACTTTAACGGCTGGTGAAACCACCCGTTAAAGTTGGGTCCCGCATAGGGAACTCGTAGTAAGGCGGTAAGGGTTTACCGGTACCGGTGCCCTTACCGGTACCGGTAAACTCTTACCGCCTAACGTGTAATGAGGCCCATTGTCTTTTTTGTGAGCTGGGTGGTTACTGGTGTAATGCAGGAGGGTATTTCTGTCTGTAGGTTTGCAGTAAAGATCACATTGTAGAGTACCCTCTCTGTGACAGATAATTAGATCCAGGAAGTTAATCTCAGTATTACTGTGGTCGATGGTGAATTGTATATCCATGTTACAGGTGTTAAGCCACATCCAAAAGGCATTCAGTTTGGTTTCTCTACCTGTCCAGGTAAAGATAACATCGTCAATGTAGCGATGACAGTTGCTAATTTGGACCTGCCACTGGTTGCGGTCTGAAAAGATATAGTCATTCTCGAATTTGGCCATGAAAAGGATTGCCAGGCTGCAGGCGAATGCCGCCCCCGTAGCAGTTCCTTTAGTTTGCAGGTATATTGTATTGTTGAATGTAAAGAGGTTTTTGCATAATGCTATCTCCATTAGTTCCAATACAAAAGTCTTGCAGGGGGTAGATAAGTTCTTGTGTGACAAACACATAGGGCCTCATTACACGGTAGGTGGTAAGGGTTTACCGGTACCGGTATTTTACCGGTACCGGTAAATCCTTACCGCCTTACTACGAGGTCCCTTTGCGGGTTGGGGAATTTAACACCTGCTTTTTGCAGGCCTTAAAAACCAACCCGCAAAGGGACCCACGGAGCTAATTACGGTACCGCAATTTGCTGTACCGTAATTAGTGCCTTCCCCATGCCCATTATGCCCTATGGGGCAAAAATGGGAATGGGGAAGGGCAATGGTGGAAGGGGGAATTCCCGCCCCTCCAACCTTGGAATGGGGCGGTAATTCCCCTTTCCGCCAAGGCGGTGCCGGTATTTTACCGGCATGAACCATGGTTCTCCGCCATCCGTGTAATGAGGCCCATAGTCCAACCTGGTGTGTAGATTCTGCGGGGCTGAATAGTGCGAGTATTGCCTATCCTGTAGATGGTGCGACCTCCATGCATCCTCGAACCCAAAATCCGTTAACAGTGACTTCAGTGTCCTAGCAGCAGGAGTGGGTCTATCTATTTTACAATCTGATCTGTCTATTTTTGGGTTTGGTACACAATTAAAGTCTCCTCCCCAGATCACCGCCCATCCCAAGTTTGCTATATAGGGTTCGAAAGTATGCCGCTGTGTCCTGATTCGGGGCATATACATATTTCTTTGTTTTCCACCAGCTCTTTTATTATGACCATCCTCCCGTCTGCCTCCACCGCAGTTTGTAATAGCTGAAACGGGACATGCGGTGCGACCCAGGCAATTATCCCTCTAGCATAAGCTGAATATGTTGCGCCTAGCATGGTCCCCCTCCACTTCTTCCGGATCACCACCAGCTTTTCTTGTGTGAGGTGGGTCTCTTGTATCAAGGCTATGTCTACGCAGATACATCATAACCTTCTTTCTTTTTAAATAGCTATTGAGCCCCCTAACATTCTAAGTAACTACTTTAAGGTCTCCCATAGTATGTTAGGTTCCCGCTTCTCCCTCCGCAGGTATAGTCCATGTCTAAGTGTCTCCTCCTTTACACGTAGGCTCGTTCTCCAACCCCAACATAAGCTCCCCTTAAGTACAAAAACCTCAACTTTTCCAATCCCATCCCCCCGCCCCCTTCCCCTTCCCACCCTGCCCCAACTTACACTGCAAACCCATCCTATCCCTGCCCCTCTCCAACTGTTGCCCAGCTCTATCCCTGGATCTCAGGCACCCCCGCATCTAGCCCTTTTCCAACAATTGTCGTACTCACAGCTCAGCAGGGAGATATCGCCCTAGTGGCGGTCCTACTACTCTAATTCCCGGGGGTAGGTTGTCTCCGTCTTGTGACTCCTGTTTTACTTATCAGACTAAGCACCCTTATTGCTGTCCATTTTGAGTTTTAAATGTATATTCTAGTCCCACGTGCACATCTTTAACTTCTTTCATACCATCTCGTCTAGCTGCACCCTTGTTACCAGTTCTGCAGTCTCTGCTCACGGCCCCCACCTCCCCCCTTTTATCATGTATGGCATTGTGGTCACTTATCGTGTTCCTGCTGGGATTGCTCCTCATCTCGCTCCGGACAGCCGTGTGCATCCAGCCACATCCCCGCATCCTCCAGGGTATCAAAAAAGTGCGCTTTGCCTTTGTGGAAAATCTTGAGCTTCGCAAGATACAAGAGCATGTATTTGAATCCCGCTGTGCGCAGCCTCCTCTTGATCACCACATAGCTGTACCGCTGCCTTTGTACCAGCATGGTGTAATCAGGATATGCAGTGATGGTCGCAGTCGCCCTTTTTATCTTCCCTCCTTCCCGAAAAAATTCCAAGATCTTCTCTCTGTCCCTATAGTTCAGGATTTTTGCCAAAATTGCTCTAGGGGGGGCTCCAGTTTGCGGTTTCCTCATCAAGGCCCTATGTGCCCGTTCAATTGCAAAACCTTGGGAGAGCTTGTTAGCTCCTATTTCTTGTATTAACATGTTCTCCGCATAGTCCGTGGCATCCTGACCTTCCTCTCCTTCCGGGAGGCCAACCACGCGTATGTTGTTGCGTCTCGCTCTTCCCTGGTTTTCACTTAACTCTCTAGGCTGCTTGTTCGTTCCGCAAGCGCTCTGACATCTTGCCTCAGCAGATTAACCTCTATTCCCACTGCATCTATTTTGGTTTCTAGTGCAGTTCTCAGGTCTGCCATCGCTGTCCCCCATGAGGTTTTCAGTTCCATGATGGCTGTTAGGATTGCGTTGTCCTCTCGCTGTAGAGCCGCGTCCCCAGGCGTAGTTGCTGTGCCTTGTGCTGGGGTGGTGGGGGATTGCTGCGACTTGGCAAAAATGTCCATCGTGGGCTGTTTCCCCTTGGCTTTGCCTCCCCTTACAGACATTGCTCCATCCTGTTCGTGCCACAGGGTCCGTCTTCACTGAGGGCTGTTGGCTCTTGCTTCTCGCGTGATTATTTCCGAGGTTCTCCTAAAGATTATGGCACCACAACACCTGCACCTCTGATTTTCGTTACTGAGTCTCCAGTGCCTAAACTTGTTAACCGTGACCCCCCCTTTGTTGGTCGTCTCCCTGCCAGCCAATGATAATGTTCTTGGGGTTGTATCCACGTCGATCTGCCTTCCTGTTAAAGCACCAGGCACCCAATATCTACTGCACGTCAATTCCAGGCTTCGTTGTGTACACTGTAACTGGATACTTGTCCTTATATTGTGTGCCCTCCTATTAAGTCTTCTCTCTGGTAACTTAATGTGCGTGTTTTATTCGCAGATGGCCTTGCCAGGCACGCTCTCCCTCGAGAGTGCGCACTTTTCTCTCCCAGCCTTCCAAATTTGTTTTACATGGGGTCGCTACATCTGGCCCGTGACATTAGCCTCCACTCTCTGCTGTTACCTTGTGGTACTATTCATGCAGTGCACTATTTTTGTTCTTATTGCACTGGACTTGCCTGTAGCTCCTCGTTAGCCCCCTCTCCTTCACACACCCTGCGTTCGACCACAGTCCTCAGGGCAACTCCTTCATCTTCACTCCACTGGTATTTCCAGTCCTTTTGCACTCCTCCTTCTGATGTGCACCAAGCGCCACTCCTGGCCTTCACAGCCAATCCTGAGAGGCAGTTAAACTCCGGGGTGTCCCCCCTACTGGCGGACCCAGCCACTGCTGCTTACCGGCCTCCCCAGCCACTGTTGACCTCCGTACTCCAACGCAGCACCTTGGTTGCGCCGCTCGTCCGGGCGTACACTTGCTTCTGTCCCCTTACATTTGCCGATATGGTCTGCAACTTGCAGTCAGCTATCTAGAGTCAGAGGGCCTGCTATGTTAGTCCTCCAGCACGCTAATAGCATGCAGCAGCGGCATGTGAGCTTCTTTTTGTTGCAATTCTGGGGCATATTTCCTAGTCACAAGCTCTTCTGCTCCTATCTTCTATTGTTCCGGGTGGCATTTTTCGTATATCTTGTATCATCCAGGGAGACCTGATGTAATTCGTTCACTCTTCTGGAGTAGCCCCGTGAAATTCACTTCAGAGAGAGATTTTCTCCTTTCTCTATAGCACCTCTGGCTGGGTAATGAGCATCCGGGAGAGGTCTTCACTGGGCGCCAGTGCTCATCTGTTCATTCCGGCCCGAGTCTCCGGAAGCCAGACCTCTGGGGCACCCGCTTTCCGCAGCCCACTCTGTCTCCTTGCAGTTTCTCACCAACTCCACGTTATTGCAGCTGTAAATGTGTCCCTCGCTTGGCATTGTTACAAAGTATCAGCTTCAATGCATGTAGCGGACTGACCTCCCGACTGCGGGCTGATCGTCTGCAGCTCTCTTCTGACCTTCCCTGCCAGCTGCAGCTACTGGTCCATCCTTTGTCCCTCTGCGCCGGCCATCTTGTTTCACTTTTTTTGCTCGCTAGTCACAAACTTTCCATCGTCTCTCTGTTACGTATACTGCCACATGAGCACTCCAGCCTCCTCACGGACGTGCTCCGCTACTTCATGCATCTGGCATTCCTCTTCTGTGCGCGAACGCACGTTGCTGATGCTGTTTCTTTAAAGGATCATTATGGATCCGTAGGAGCCTTCGAGGAGACACGTCCTACTCCATGGCCTCCTAGCCACACCGCCCCCCCCCATCCACTGTTTTACTTTAGATGTGATGGCCAGAAAGTAGGTGCCTTTAACTCTTTTTACAAATTTTTTTATTGTAGAACAGCTTCAAGTCACGCAAAGACACAATCAGTTGGCAATACATTCTTTGCAGGTACCACTGGCAGCTCAGACCAGGACCGATTCATTCCCGGAATCACCAGAGAAGTTGTTGGAAATGGACACCTGATCATCCACACAACAAAAGGTGATACTTTTTTCTACTCCTTTGTAACATGTTTCTATATTATTAATGTATCGGTCTCTTACAGTGCATAACCAAATCTTTGTGTGAATATAAATTAAGAGGCAATATTCTGCATAGATTCTGGCTAGGCTCATTTTTTTCATTCATGACTTAAAAAATAAAACATCACCTACCTAACATCACGGATATTGGCACCATAGTTGTAGACATGGCTGTATTTGATATTTCAGCAAACACTTGATTATTTTTTGCCTCTACTCTCCTGCTATTCACCAGCTACCACTCCATATATAATATATGTATCCTAGCAGTGGAACGTTGTTCTCCTACAGTGAATTCATAGTGTGCCACGGCGTCCAAAGTGCAAGTCTACAAAGCAGCTGAAAGGGTCCTTGATTCATAAAGAAAAAATGTTATGATTTATATCAATTCAACTGATTAGGGATCACATTTCTTATGCATGGAATTCACCCAACCATGTTTTGTACCAAAACATCATTGTTTATAACTTGCACGTCATGACTATTTGTGTTAATATTATATATTGTGCTATATTTCCAGGCTGATATGCAACAGCTGGTTATGGATGCCAATGACCCCACCAGATCTGGAGATATACAGGGTAATTCATAGAATTTTGCACAAAAGTGGAGCACGCGGCTGGCGCACAGTGTGCGCGTGCGAATGTCTGTGCCAGCCGCGTGGGCTAAAATCGATTTCCACGCACAGCGTATTCATGGATTTAGCCCCCAAAACCAGTTGTGGCGCAGAGTGGCGCAGCGACCCTGCAGCAGCGCCAGTTACCCCCCTAAGAACGCCCTTGCGCAAGGAAAAGCCATCAAAATTCCCAATTCAGCGCAAAGGGCTGCGCTAACCCTGGACCAGTTTACAGGGCTGCCAAACAGCAAACGCCAAGCAGGGAACGTGTGTTACTGGGGTGCCCATGAAGCTTCCCACGCCAAAGGGCCTGTGCGAGTGGGGTACGTGTATTGCTGGGGTTCGCGAGAAGTTTCACACGTGATTTCAGCAGGGTATGTGTATTACAGGGTTTGCGGGAACTTTCACACGTGAAAGGGCCTGTGCGAGTGGGGTACGTGTATTACGGGGGTGCGTGGGAAGTTTCACATGCGATTGGCCTGGGTACGTGTATTTCAGGGGTGCGCGGGTGTTTCACACGCGATTGGCCTGGCTACGTGTATTTCAGGGGTGTGCGGGAAGTTTCACACGTGAAAGGGCCTGTGAGAGTGGGGTACGTGTATTACGGGGGTGCGCGGGAAGTTTCACACGCGATTGGCCTGGCTACGTGTATTTCTGGGGTGCGTGGGAAGTTTCACACACGAAAGGGCCTGGGCGAGTGGGGTACGTGTATAACGGGGGTGCGCGGGAAGTTTTACACGCGATTGGGCTGGGTACGTGTATTACTGGGGTTTGTGGCAAGTTTCACACGCAATTTCAGCAGGGTATGTGTATTACAGGGTTCGCGGGAACTTTCACATGCGAAAGGGCCTGTGTGAGTGGGGAACGTGTATTACGGGGTGCGCGGGAAGTTTCACACGCGATTGGCCTGGGTACGTGTATTTCAGGGGTGCGTGGGAAGTTTCACACGCAAATGGCCTGGCTAGGTGTATTTCAGGGGTGCGCGGAAAGTTTCACACATGAAAAGGCCTGGGTACGTGTATTTCAGGGGTGCGCAGGAAGTTTCACACGCGATTGGCCTGCCTACGTGTATTTCAGGGATGCGCGGGAAGTTTCACACGCGATTGGCCTGGGTACGTGTATTTCGGGGGTGCGCAGGAAGTTTCACACGCGATTGGTGTAGGGTACGTGTATTACTGGGCTGCGCATGAAGTTTCACACGCGGTTTTGCTGTCAGAGTGGGGAACGTGTATTTCAGGGGTGCGCGGGGAGTCCTACACGTGAATTGGCAGTGTGGGTCCTCCCAGGTGTCCCCTCTACCGCCTCCACGGCCCTTGCAGGCAGCCCACACCACAGGGAACTACCCTGCACCCTTGGTCATGTCCCGCAGGCAGCCCATCCACCATGGGCATGCCCCTAAGCCAAGCCACATGTCACGTTGCAATATGATCACCAACTCATGTCTCCCAGCACCCCCACCCCCCAGCAATGAGGGGCACCTGCCAGCAGGCCCCCACATATGTCCCCCTGCAACCCCACCCCCTAGCAGTGCAGGGCACCTGCCAGCAGGCCCCCACTCATGTCCCACTGCACTCCCACCCCCAGCTGTCAGGGGCACCTGCCAGCAGGCCCCCACACATGTCCCCCTGCACACCCACCCCCCAGCAATGCAGGGCACCTGCCAGCAAGCCCCACCACATGTCCCCCAGCACCCCCACCCCCAGCAGTGCAGGGCACCTGCCAGCAGGCCCCCACACATGTCCCCCAGCACCCCCACCCCCCAGCAGTCAGGGGCACCTGCCAGCAGGCCCCAACACATGTCCCCCTGCACCCCCAACCCCCAGCAGTCAGGGGCACCTGCCAGCAGGACCCCACACATGTCCCCCCGACAGGTCATCACACTCCAGACCCATGCCCCTCATGGCCACCCAAATCCCACCCCAGTCCAAACACCCCACATTGAATTCCCAAAGTCATGATAGAAAGCACATAACCAGCATGGCCATGAATCAATGTCCCTCAGACCCACGCAATGGTGACACATGACTGTGAAAAGATCAACATTGTGACATGCACAAAACAAAAGAGATAAGACCACATCAGTAAAGTATATAATAAATGCGTATTCAATAATTAACCAAATGAATAACAAAAAAAAACACAAAATAATGGAAATAATGAAGAAAAAGCTGCAAAAAAATGTGTGAATGCAGAATCCAAATCAATCCAAAAGCAAATGAGTCCAAAGAGTCTGTCCGTCCAACCAAATCCAAAGTGTAAAAATAAGACACATCCATTGATCTATGGTAAAAAAGAAAGTTAAATGAAGTGTAATCCAGTGTAGAACTATATACAAAGTACAAATCCAGGGTCCATGAGCCCAACCATTGAAAGGAAACCTACAAATACCCTACCTAATGAATAACTATATACAAAAAGGTGGGGCATTGTCCAAGCGCCCCAAATGAAATGAAAACCAAAAGGAAACCTAACACTAATTAACTATATACAATGGCAGCGGGCTAGTCCGACGGCTCACTTCCTAATTTCCCGGGCCAGGGCATCATCGAACTCCTGCTCGATGTCCCGGAGGCGGTCCTCTTCTAAGGCTCTGAGGGTTCGCAGAGACGATGACATCCGGACCTCGAGGTCCCTGCAAATTGCCTCGAGGCACTCAGCCCGCCTCAGAGCCTTTTGCATGGAGTTCTCTGCCCTGACCATCATGAGCCGTGCCTCTTCCGCCCGCTGCAGCTCCGCATCTATAGCATGGCCTTACCGCTGCCACACGGAAGACACTTCCCGTCCTGGGTCCTCCTGCCCTCTGGCCGATGCCTGCCCCTCCGATGTCGAAGGCCCCGAGCCATCATGGCTCCCACCTTGTTGCTGTTGCTGCTGTGCCTCTGCCTGTGCCCTGGCTCCTGCTGCCAGCACATCCTCCTCCAGCTGGGGTGCAGTTGTTGAGGTGGCCACCCCTGCTGGACGTCCGACTCCCGACTGTGGCAGGGATGTGTCCTCCACCAGCCTAGCCACACGGTCAGATGCAGCTCCACAGGGTCCTCCGGTGATACATGGGTGGGAAGATGGCAGGGAGGACGACTGGCGCATAGGGGGTTCAGGTGAGGAGGGGGTCGAAGCAAGGTTCAGCAAATGGAGGAATCCGGCCTGGCTGACCTGTCCAAGTAGGCTGACGTGGTCAACGAGCCATTCGAGATGACGTGCAGTCTCCCCATGAAAAGACTGCAGGTCACCTCACATGTCCCATTGACACAACACCATCCCACCCAGGACAGGCTGAACCCAGTCCGGGATAGCCACGTCCGCAGGGAGAGGAAGGCCAGTTGTTGTAAGCAGATCCCCTCCCTGAAAACGGGTCTGGACGTAGGCATCCCTGCTGGTGCAGGATCATGCAGTCACAGGATCGGGGACAGAATTACACACAGGCACCTCCGCGGCGGCCTGTGCTGCCTCCTGTCCCTGCCCCTGCACTGCACCACTGGCACCAGTGGAATCCCCACCTCCGGACCCTGTCTCTGTCCCTTGCGCGGCCTCCTCCTCCACCAAACCCCCCACCAACCTGGATGACTCTGTGCCATCTTCCCCCGTTGGGCCCTGTGGGGTCCCAGCTGCCCCTTCTGCTGCCGAGGAGTCCAACTCCAACCTCCGCCTCTTGGACCTCCCCCCGGCAGCTGTGGCCTGGGACGCAGCACCGGACTCCTCACTCCCCGATGAGATCATAACCTGGGAGGGGAGCCGGGCCTTGCGTCTCTGGCTGGTGGTGTGATCCCCGCCGCTGTGCTCCACAGCACCCTCTCCGCCCTCTTCATCAGTTGACGCTGCAGACAGGGAGAGATAGGAGACAGGCATCAGGACATTGTACAATGGACTGATACATATACATGTCAGTTGCACATGAGTGGCAGTGTCAAACTTCAGACCTGGCATCACAATCCCGAACACACATGGCATGTCAACTCACACACATGAGCAATTCCACAGCCATATGGCAACAGCCAGCACCATCCATACACATACAACAGCATGAGCAGCCAAAGGTGAGCCAGACATCACATGAAACACAGGGAGTGCACTAGACATGCACACACGCCACCACACTTACATGCATGTGTACACCTCCACCAACTGTCGCAGTGATGAGATCGGCATCCATGTCACATCTGGCAATCAGTCTTCTACATATAAGTGTCCCAAGCATCCATGTTGCATCACTGTTGCACCCTTGTGAAATACACACACATGCACATGTACACGGTGCAGATACATGCAGCTTGAACCGACATTCATGTGTGACACCACAACCATGCCAACTTACATACACAGTCATTCAAGCATGTGTGCTCACACATCTGCATTTGGCATGCAAGCTTACACACACATGCACCATCCATGTGTCTCACACATGAGAGGACTCGCATGTGTTAGCCTCACGGCCCTGTACATACACATCCCTACATGGCCCTACAAAACCACATGTGCAACCTGCACACTACTGGCACACCACCACACGCACAGCTTACAATCAGTATGCATGTACACTTACCACTCGACTCCAGACGGGTCTGCCTCTCAAGGACCTGGACGAGGAGCACTGGGGATATGCATTCCAGGACCCTCATTTCATGTTCCGACAGATGGTCCCGGCACCCCTTAGCATCCGCTGCCTTCAAGAGGCACCGGGCCTTGTTGAAGGTCCTGGACCTGAAGTCCTCCCAGCGCTTCTTGACATGTTGGAATTTTCGGACTGCCACCCCCTCCGCGTTGATGGCAGTCACGATGTCCGTCCAGATCCTGGTCCGTCCTTCCTTGTCGGCGCGCGAACCTCCAAAGAGGGCATCATACTGCCCCAGGACTTGCTCCACCAGGACACCAACTTCAGTGGCAGTGAAGCTGGTGGCCCTCTGTCTCTCTGGCTGGGGGTTGCCAGTGGTCTCAGATGGTGGTGTGCCGGACATGGCAACCCCAGATGCAGGCGTGGGTGGGCAACTTGGTCCTGGGGCTGGGCTGTGGAGCGATGGTATCCCAGTCGGGAGTCTTCAGTTCCAGCAGGGGCGGTCACAGCAAATGCACCCCTGCAGATGGCTGATGTGCAGGCACCAAATAGCAGGGCATGTGGGCAGCAGGCAGTCAGGCAGCAGCAGATGGCAGGTGGGAGCATGCTCGGGGCTCTTGGGGGCAGGAAAATGGCCTTCAGGGCAAGAGCGTGGTCTTCCATGTGTTTTCGGTGGCCAGCTTGATACGGAGTGATTTGGCACGTGAAAAAATTGCATGTCAGTGTGTAATTCGAGGAAAGGGCCTTAGCGCGTAAGCGCATCAGCGCACGCCCGCGATTCTATTGGACCAAAGGCCCTTAGCGTGTAGGTGCGCAAGTTACATTACGTGCGCGGGCGTTTCCCTCATAGCACGTGATGACAGAGCACACGTGGAAAAACTGCACGTCCGAGTGTCATCGCGTGTAATTGGAGGAAAGCGCCCATGTACACGCGTATCTGACGTGTACGTGTGGGCCAGTTTAAAAGCTGCGTGTAGGACGCCATTTCCTTGTACGTGCTTTTCGTGGAGATTGATTGGGTGAAATCTATACTTCTTGTCGGTTCACACGTGATTACTTCACAGCGTTTCTAGTTCGTACTCCCTGTTACCTCTGACAGCTCTTTTCTGATTTTTTGTTGGGCCTGTTTCCTCAAACAGAGTTCACTTCTCCTTTTGTCCTGTCTCCTCAGACAGTATACAATTCTTCTTTTGGCGGGGGTGTTGCGTATTTTTCGCGTTCTTTTTCCGGGCAGACAGTGAGTTCCGCACGTACTTAGCAACTGTGCTTGCCCCATGTGTCGCGTTGCCCTTCAGAGGTCATTGTAGGCTGCGTGTATTACGCGTACGCTTATTTTTGTGTTTCTGGGTGCCACAGCGTAGTGCAAGTTCATTTATTTCACGCACGTGGTCTACGAGGGGTTGCATGCACATTTATTTTTGATTTTGGGCTGCCTGTGCATTGTGTGACCCGTCATCTTCCCCCAGGGGTCACAGACAGCCTTGTTAGAGCACTAGGGTACAAATTCCATCTGGTATCCTACCCCTTTGACCCACAATTGTCCAGGACAATAGTTTACTGCAACTCCCATACGCACAACAACATCAGTGCCATGGCTGGGAGGCGACCAAGCGGTAAGGGAGGCAAAGGTGGCCGACCCTCAAAAGGTGGGAGTGGTGGGCGCGGTAGGGGACATGGCCGGGATTTGCAGGGTGCCCCTATGCCCCCATGTGTGGAGGAACAATCAGGGACACCCATGCCCCCCCGGGTTGAAGGAAACATGGCTGACACCATCCAAGCTCAGCCCCTGTTGAACCAGCCCATTGTGGCACCTGGCCTGGCACAGGATGACTCCATGGCTGACTTCCAGGTCAGCAAGTCTAGGCCATGTGTGGCGGTGCAAGTTGTTGTCACCAATCCACGTGGATCTGGGGCAGCTATGTCATCTGCTGCCCCAAGTATGCAGGGTGGGGAGGCTGCAAGGGCAGCTGCAGCTTTCATTCGCCCCAGCTATGACTCTCCGAGCCAGGACACTGTCAGTCCCAGTCCATCAAACTGACGTTCCCCCTGCCAACATTACGCAGCAACCAATGCCTGCATCAAGAACTATGGTCATTGTGCATTCCCACACTCCTACTACCCAGTCCACCGGTGATTCTGCCCCTAGTGACCAGAGCGGCGTAAGCCACTCTGGCTCTGCTCCACTTTAAAGAAGAGGAAGACGGGTGCTCTGGCACGACAGGCTGAGACCCCAGACACGGCTACACACTCCAGCACGTCAAGGAAGCCTTGCTTTAATGATGCGGAACTTGATGTACTTGTGCACTATGTGTCGGCACATAGCCATGAAATGTTGGTGACTGCAGGGTGCAAGACCACACCTGGTAAACGTAAGGCACACTGGCAGACCATCGCCGACCGCATAAGTGCCCTTGGATTTGTGAGGCGCTCAGCTGATGATTGCTACAAGCGGTGGAATGACCTGAAACGCAGAGCAAAGAAGAAGCTGGCCTCAAATCATGCCGCTTCTCTGGTGACTGGCGGTGGGTCTCCACAAGAGGACAACAAACTCACTGAACATGAGTCTGTTGCTGGGGCCTTCATCACAGAGGAACAGATCCAAGGTGTGGGAGAACTAACTGATTATGAAGCATTGTCCGGTGAGTGCCCATGCATGTGTGTGTAATTCATGTGTATGTTGTTTGGGTGATGGGTTCTGATTGAGTGTCAGGTGAGGGTGTGTGTGCCTGAGTGGTATGGGTCACCCATGTGCTTCATCCAAGACATTCAGCGGCCTGGGATTTGGGTGTGACAGTATCCCTTCTGCCCACATTAGTAATTTAGCTCAACATTACGGCAGTTGCCCTTGAAGTGGCATCTTGCAACAACATTGTTTGCATTTTTCAGTGTTCGTTCAGGCTGATTGTTTCAATTCTCTCACTTTGGCTACGCATTCCTCAGCCCTATTGTCACATTTGTGACATGCTTCTGTCATTGATGAACCCCACATTGGACCACATGTGTTACCTTGTTAGATGAATGATTTGACCATTCAGGCTAATTGAGTATTGGCCTGATCACATGAATTCTTGGGGCCTGTTTGAATGTGGAACATGATAGTTGTTTCCTGTCATGTTGAAGTGACAAACCATTGATGTATACATCGGCCTGCAATCAATGTATTTTTGGACACTGGATGTGTTGCAGTGTGTGGCACATGCCTATTTTGTCACACTATGTAGCATTTTTCATCTCATCATGTCCATCTCACATGGATGGCGGACAGTATTCATTCACTGACATATGGAGGTACTTGTGGAATGTACCATGGCTATGGTACATGCCATCTGTGTGATGGCATGTGTCATGTATGTGTATTGGACATGCCACTCACAGGCCAATGTGTGATGGCAGTGCTACCCAGCATGCAGCAAATGTGTTGTTCTTCCATGTAGGTGTCATCAGTGTCTGCATTTTGGGTCCCCTTCAAACTCAGTGACAGTGCATTCATGGGAGGGTTATAGTCATGTGGGACATGTGTAAATCGTGTAAATCATGCAGTGGTTCTGTAGCTTGTCAGGCCTATTTGTGTGCTAGGGTGCTAATGCCTGTTCCATTTTTTGTCTTTCATGTTTTTGCAGGGGATGACGCACTTGATGCTGTTGAGGTTGAGGAGATGGTGCAGACGTAGGAGGAATCTCAGGCACGACCGGGCACCAGTGGGGGACGTGGTGTGGTGCTGGATGAGAACCCAATCTTGCTGCAGAACATTCTATCGAGGGGTGCCTCTGGGTGCACCTCCCCAGACCTCTATTCCGGTGTTGATTCGGATGATGAGACCTATGTGGCGTCGCAGGTAAGTGTTTTTGGCAGGGATTCTGTTCTGTCCAACCCACCTGTACCAGGGGAAGAACCCTCTATGGGGATTTCAGTGTTGGTATGTCTGCCTTTGGCGGTTACGGATGCAGGGTCACACTCCACAACATCTGATCCTGTTCCTGGGCCAGCAGATCAGAGGGGGAATGCAGTCTTGCAGCCTCAGACAGTGCCGGCACAGCAAGGCGCAGATCGCCTTGCCCCAAACAGGTGTGGTGCCCGCCGACGCGCTGGCCGTATGCCACCACGCAATACCGCATGGGAGCAATCCATTTACGGTATGGCAACCCAACAGGCAGCATCAGTTGAGATGATGGCTCAAGCAATGGAGAGGGTGGCCACTTCCATTGTCCCCCCTGACAGGCAGATGGAGCTACTACAGCAGGCAACAGACTCCATTTGCCATTCACAGGGAGGACATGTTGGCGTCCAACAGGGACAGACGGGCGGCACTGGAGACTCTACGCCAATCGATATAAATAGAGTCCCAGGGCCACAGGGAAGCCCTGAGGGTAGAACTCCATCATCTCAGGGAGACTCTTGTTGACCTTGAGGCTTCCACTAACTTGAGGACAGAACAGCAGCTGGAGCGGCTCACACGTTCACTCTCAGCTGAGATGCAGGCAACTCGGGAGGAGATACGTGCATCACGTCAGGTGCTGCATGGGGATCGCTGTACTATAATCCTCCAAAATGAGACCTTCCACACCCGCATGATTGCTGCCATGGAGGACCATACCAGGGCTTTGCGTGGGCTGCCTCCCATTGCACCACCACCTCCTGTGGCAGCACCACCTCCTGTGGCAGCAGCAGAGGGTGATGATAGCGACAGCAGCAGTTCTCCCAAATTAGCTGAGACTTGTCCTTGGCCTCAAGCCCAGGGATCGCTTCTCTCTGCACTGGCTTCCTTTGGCTGCAAGGATTAAGTTCAAAACACTCTGCATTGTCCACAAGGCCTCTGGGGTCTGGGGGCGCGATACCTTCAACTCTCACTTCCTAAATATCTTCCTTCTTGAACTCTTCGCTCACCCGCTTCCAACTCCCTCAGGGTCAGTCGCTTCTCCAAGCAACGAGTTGCTGGTAGATGTTAGGAAAGATTTCATATTAGAATGAAATTTTCGCTCCATGTGTCAACCCCCAAGCTTTTTGCTGCTGTTCTACACCCTGATCTAACCTTTGCCAGAGAAGGGCAGCCCACAGCCGCACTCCTCTGGGCTTTCGCTCACTTGTTATGGGGAAACTGACATGCCCTTAAGACAGTCACTACTGGGAGGCTTTGTTTCCCTTAGTCCTTTCCTCATGTTGCAGCTTTTGTGCAACATGTAACAAGAGTGCAATGTAACTTACTTTACCGCACCCTTGGGTCTCTAGTCATTCCAAAGGCCCTAGAAACTCTCGCTGGACTTTATATGAACTGTGCAGGTGTGTCACGGACAGGACTGGAGGCAGCTATTGTTTATCTTATGTTTTGAATCCTTTCTTGCCATATTATCCGCTCTTACTGCGTTTGGCACGATTAGGTGGCCTGTCTCCAAAATGGCCATGTCACGAGGTTCTTTGTCCTGTCCTTTGGCCATCTTGCCCCTTCACCTTCCCCGGGTCAGTCCTTCTTTGGTCATGCACTTTCCTGCGAAACCCAAAGCTTTTGCAGGCTTCTGCATGCCTTGTGTGTGCGCCTCTAGGATGTGGGCTGGGATGTCTGTTCCCAATACACATCCTGGTTGCAAGAGAGTGTGGAGTGTCCTGAATGTCTGGGACCACCGTGGTCCGTGATTGGTCCACGTATGGAGTGAGTGTTTGTGAGCAGATCTCCCATTGGGTCCTCTCCGTTTTCGCGCGAAGCGAACTTTGGATAAGAGGAGGACGAAAACACCACTACCATGTTGATCTCCTGAGTTCACATGAACAAAGGATAAGGAGCCAAGTATCCTGCAACAAGAAGCTGAGTCGAGCAACCGCTGGTGACCCGCTGGAAGGTTTGGTACCCTGAGCCCGCTTTCGTCCTGCGAGACCCCTCTGCATCTGATCGTCCTAGAAGGTCTGCGAAGGCGCTTCCACCCATTGGAATAGTGGGACCAACTATTCTCAGCACCTTCATCAAACCCTGCAAGTAAGCCTCTTCGGATGTGTCTCTGGGCCAACCAGTGGGCTGACCAGCTTACGCCAGACGTTTGCTCTGTCACCACTGCGGTTTCGAGGAAGCCCTCGAAACTTGGTATATTGCTTGCTCTGTGTCCACTGCATCCTCGAATTTCATACACTTGGCATTCCCAGGTCTGAAGTGAGATGAGTGCGCCCGGACCGGAGTAAACGTGGTTACCGTGTTGCCGTGCTGTGGCAACGACCTGTGCCAGTTCGCTGCACTTGTGACCCCCTTCGCCCTGAAGCCTGCTACCGTGGAAACTACACAGTGTCGAGACGTCCTGATTGTCACATTTAAATCTGCCAGCGAAGTGGACTGAACTGGCAAAGTCTGGGTCTGCCTGCGTCGGGGACCGGTGAGTAGTCCATACCCCAACCGGTGGCCCCTAACGCAGGAGCCCATTTCTACACATGAAGTAGCCCCTGAGGGACCCTTTCCTTTCCACGCTATTTGCAAAATAGCGACTCTATCCCGCACTCTCAACCTGTCTCTGCCCGCAACCTGTCTCTGCCCGCCTGAATAGTGGGGACTTGTTCTTTATCGACCTTATCCACCTTCCTGAGCTGCTAGTGACCCTTGAAGAGACCCTATTTTGTCCCTTGGCACAAGCGCGTGCATGTGCTATTGACCATAAGGCTCCTCTCTTCATAGGGATTGTACTGCCTCTTAGTTAGGTGTATTCTTGATGTGAAACTGGGTCTAAAGATTACTTGCACTGCCTGTTTTCCTCCCCATCTAGGTGGTCTAAATATTTCGTGCTTCTTAATCCGTTAGACCCTTCTGGTCTTGTATATATATCGTGTTGATTGTGAGATGTTGGTTTACTTCAGTATTATTGTGATTCTTTGCTATGATCTATATTACAAAGGCCTTGTAATAAATGTGTCTATATGTTTAATATAACACCTGTCTGGAGTGATTTGTAAGTGTCCTTGCTTTGTGTGCTCATTGAGGTCTTTCAGTCACCCTCACCCCTCTTGAGACTTAGTCTTGACCGCCTGCCATAGCTACCCTGATTGGTCTGGCTTGTCCAGAGGTTACCCTGTTCCAAGAAACTAGGTTGGCCTTCTGAACCTATGCTCCTCCAGGTCAGAGTTCAGAAATCCACCTTAACAGTAGATCTCTTTCTTCTGCTGGGGCCTCCCTCTGGAACAGCCTCCCTGCCTCCCAGAAACTTGAGGAGGACCATCTCCGGTTCCTGAAGCCCCTCAAAACCTTTCTCTTTGCTTTTGCTTTTTCTCCTCCTCTCCCCTACTGACTTCCTGGTTGCACTTGCGCGATGTGAATGACACCTTGTGCGCGTTATAAATGCCAAATCATATCATATCAGTATTAAGTAAATAAAGCCTAATCCATCAAGTGTGAATATCTAAGCATTCAAATGTATGTTAAAGAAATCAAGTAGTTATGGAAATCAGAGCCAAATTGGAAACTAACGGTGTGCAATTTGTGATTTAACCTAAATCATAACCTACCTGAAATAACCAACGTTCCCTTGCTTTACACTTTGGGTCTGTATTGACCAGATACCAAAAGGATTTTTTAAAAATCCACAAATGGAGTTTTGTTTTTAAACCTTTAAGACATTGGGATTCATTCCGAGTCGGGCGGTAAGGGTTAACGGTCACCGGTAACAAGACCGGTGCCGTTAAACCCTTACCGCCCTATTCCGAGTTCCCTTTGCGGGTTGGAACTTAACACCTGCTTTTTGCAGGCGTTAAAAAACCAACCCGCAAAGGGACCTTGGAGCTAATTACGGCACCGTAATTTACGGTGCCGTAATTAGCACCTTCCCCATTCCCATTGAGCCCTATGGGGCAAAAATGGGAATGGGGAAGGGCTCATGATGAATGGGGAATTACCGACCCCGCCAACCTTGGAATGGGGCGGTAATTCTGCCATTCACCATGGCGGAGTCGGAGAGATAACGGCGTCAACCAAGGCGCTAATAGCGCATTGGTTAACGCCAGGGTCGGAATGAGGCCCTTTGTTCCATAGGACGAGTCGCTTGCGCCACCGAAGCCCCACTATCTCCCCCCTCATAACAGAACCATTCCCAATTTGAAAACTATAGTTCACTTACTTAAACCTGAAGGTACCTTTTCCGCATTGGACACCATATATACATGGTGACCATTACACGAGTGCTGTTGGCGTATCAATTCGCTACTGCGTGAACAAATTCTATTTGAGACTAGTAAGTCATTTGTTTCTAATACATTTTAAAATCTGTTCCTCATTCATTGAACATTGGCCGTTCCTGGTTTCCAAGCAGAATAAGGGTCATTAAAGTCAGGGAGTGGGTATTATTTTTGGGTTGTGGTGTATATTTTAGTCCCTCTGAATGTTCAACGAATCAGTGATGCATGCTTCTCAGGCAGAAGGCGTTGGCTCATACATGTATGCAGTGTGTACTTTGGCATCTCCGAGGGTCATGGGTTTGCAGACCGTCTGGTTATGTTAATTAGCAAAGGGTTTAAAATACTATTTTCCCATATCCACTTGTGCTTTCTATTTCTGTTTGATCCTTTCTAATGTAAACATCAAATAGTTGTATCTACACTATTAATCTGTCAATCTCGTTTTTGCACGATTGCCCCATCTCCCATCCCCATCGACTCGCTGTCTGGCTCAACATCTCCTCAAAGACATAAGAACCCCTTTCACCAATAAAGACCATACATCTTTTGAATGAAGTCACAGAAAACCATGATTCATTATCAGTTCAATTCTATCTTTTAAGCCTGTTTAATCCTTTGTGTAAAAATGCATTTCAATGCAGTGAATATTTGTAAGTTGACATTTTAACATTTGTTAATCCTGTATGTATTCTACAATAAGGAATTTAAAATGCCTATTCAGATGTCCATTTATATTCATATATCCTTTCTTTTTTTGGTAGTATTCCTGAGATCTGTCTGCAAGGCCAACAGTTGGCCTACTATGGACTGCCGGGTGATAAGAAGGAAGCTTGCCACCAACACCTGCAACGCCAGAAGAGTCCTAAAGAAGACTCTGCCTTTTGAAATGCAGAATGGATGATTTATATTTGTTTGTATTTTTGCAAACTTAGTGATTCTTATAGAATACAGCTATGCTGTTAAAAAGCATTGGTTAAATAAAAAAAAGTTGAACACTTTCTGAGCCTAGGTTTGATTGAAGACATCTTATGGCCATAGCAATACTATATTAAACTATCAACTATTTATACCTGCAGTATTTTACATCATAATATAAACTAGGTAATTTTTAGCTGCTCTTAGTGATATCGAGTGAAGTGACTGTCGGCAGTCTGTCATGCAGGTGGACCTTTAACAGATTCCGTTTAGATCACTGAGGTTGTGCATTGAAGTGCAGTGCTTTGTAATTGTGGGCGTTTATTGGGTGTGAGGCAATGTTAGCTAGAGGTGAGATCTGAAATGAGGGAGTTTAGAGGTTGGTTTGTGATTTTTTGGGGGGTGGGGGGTAGTTTTGTACACGACATTTGGGTGCTCTAGCACAGAAGCAAAGATGGAAAGTGACAGCTGCAAATTCCCTTGAGGTTTTCCAGTGCACCATTCATAAGTCTAACTAGACTGATCCTAAAGTAATACCACCCTTCTTACTCACAAGGGATACATCTTGGAATAATCAAAACCATTTTCTAAAATCTTTTGGAAGCGTCTTGAAACAATTTAATCTCACCTTCGAGTTGTTTGCAACAATCATTCACAATTCCAAAACCATCAAAAAGTTCTCATGGAACCATCCTGGCGTAATCCCCACCCATCCTCGAGTTGTCATGGGGTCATCAGGAGTAATACTGAAGTTGTCATGAGGTCATCCTGGAGTAATACAAGATCATCACTGTAGTAATCAGAACTCATCCTGGAGTAGTTTCCGTGATGACCCTAGAGTCATCTCATTTAAATATTTCAGTCTATACACATACTTCAGGATGACTTTGGATGATATCCCTGAACTAGCCATGAATGACTCAAGGATGGAGCCATCGGATGACTCCAGAATGATTCTAGGATGATCTTCGTTTCTGACTGGGGATAGAAGAGCCTTCTTTAAAACTTTGGCATCCAAGGTGGCCCTTACTCTGTGATACAGGAAGGGGGGGCTGCTCTAACAGGGGGCCTGACGGATGCAGGTGACTGCTCAGTGCCAAGTTGGTGACTTTGTGACCCGAGGATCCCAAAAGGACAGGAAGGGAAACCTGCATTGGAAATGCCAGTGGTTTTCACATATGTACGCCAATGGGGTAAGCATTTTCCATGTACTGACACAATGGTACTACTGGGCCATAAAATGGCAACAGCTGGTCGGTGGTGTTAGTACCGGGGCATATTACACAGGAACTGCCATATGTTTATTTAATGCCCATAAATAGAGCCAGCACTGTTGGATTTGCCAGTGCAAGTTTTAAGAGAACTTCAGTTCATGACACAGATGCAAGAACACTCATATTTCTTATAAATCCAGTTGCTGAGGGATCACACTGTGAGCTAGCTTATAGATGCAATTAAGCAATTCCCTTTCAGAAAACTGGATTCTCCATTACAGCACAGGGCTAGCTCCAAGAGACACAGCGTGGTGTTTTTTGGGCAATGAGGGTCAGGTAGTGGATGCAAATAGACATAGAGACCAGCATGGCCATAGTTGGTCTATGGTTGGATGAGAAACCAAACAACGGGCATAGCCTCTGTCCCCCAATGTCCATAATGTCCACTTCTAGCCAGTGCTGACAGTACCACCGAATAGCGAATACTAAAAAGGAAAGCGAGCAAAGAAGGCCTGCGTTCTGCAGATTAAGAGATGTCCCAGAGGGAAGCAGAACTTTGTGGTCAGAGGAGAAACAGAAGTGTGGTGATGGGGGCGGAGCTTCTCTCTTCTAAGCAGGGTTCCATATTGCTGGACATTACTAGTGAAACAGGAGCACCTACTTTTTAAGGAACCCCTCTGGTTAAGCCCTTTTAATGACACCATTAGCTGGTTTACAACAGCAATTAAGCCATTATCTTTCAGAAGACTGCTTAGAAACCACATTGGTATCCATTTTAAAGCACATAGTTAGTTCAAAGACACCCCAAGGGTGTGTTTTTTGAGCAGGGACAGGCGGATAGGGGTGCTAACAGCCATAGGGGCCTAGCATTCCATAGGTGGACAATGGGTGGGTAAAAAGCAAATTGCACCCACAGCCCACCGCTCGCCTATAGTCAATTCCCATGCCAATGGTTTTGGATTATTAGCATTGCTTACAGCACCACCTTAAAGCCAAATCTATAAAGGAGTATGTGGGTGTGTGTGGTTGTATTTTTGTATGTGTATATGTGTGTGCGTGTTTGCGAGAGAGAGAGAGAGAGAGAGAGAGAGGGGGGCAAAGGAGAATCAGCAAGAAGCTGATTAGGGGCTTTGGAACATTATTATTATTACTATTAATGTTATTATTATTCTTTAGTGAGAAGTGACTTCAGTAAAAAGGAAATCCAGAAAAGCTTTCCACTTCAATTAATGTTTATACAATAGACACGGCCAGGAGGGCATGCATCTTTCTGATCTGTGAGTATTGGATGCAATAGACACGGCGAGGAGGCCATGCATCTTTCTGATCTGTGAGTATTGGATGCAATAGATACGGCGAGGACGGCATGCATCTTTCTAATCTGTGAGTATTAGATGCAATAGACACAGCGAGGATGGCATGCATCTTTCTGATCTGTGAGTATTGGATGCAATAGACACGGTGAGGAGGCCATGCATCTTTCTAATCTGTGAGTATTGGATGCAATAGACACGGCGAGGAGGCCATGCATCTTTCTGATCTGTGAGTATTGGATGCAATAGACACGGCGAGGAGGCCATGCATCTTTCTGATCTGTGAGTATTGGATGCAATAGACACTGCGAGGAGGCCATGCATCTTTCTGATCTGTGAGTATTGGATGCAATAGACACGGCGAGGAGGCCATGCATCTTTCTAATCTGTGAGTATTGGATGCAATAGACACGGCGAGGAGGCCATGCATCTTTCTAATCTGTGAGTATTGGATGAAATAGACACGGCGAGGAGGCCATGCATCTTTCTAATCTGTAAGTATTGGATGCAATAGACACGGCGAGGAGGCCATGCAGCTTTCTAATCTGTGAGTATTAGATGCAATAGACACGGCGAGGAGGGCATGCATCTTTTTGATCTATGAGTATTGGATGCAATAGACACGGCGTGGAGGCCATGCATATTTCTAATCTGTGAGTATTAGATGCAATAGACACGGCGAGGAGGCCATGCATTTTTCTGATCTGTGAGTATTGGATGCAATAGACACGGCGAGGAGGCCATGCATCTTTCTAATCTGTGAGTATTGGATGCAATAGACACGGCGAGGAGGGCATGCATTTTTCTAATCTGTGAGTATTGCATGCAATAGACACGGCAAGGAGGCCATGCATATTTCTGATCTGTGAGTATTGGATGCAATAGACACGGCGAGGATGCCATGCATATTTCTGATCTGTGAGTATTGGATGCAATAGACACGGCGAGGAGGGCATGCATCTTTCTGATCTGTGAGTATTGGATGCAATAGACACGGCGAGTAGGACATGCATCTGTCCAATGTTTGAGTATTGGATGCAATAGACATGGCAAGGACGGCATGCATCTTTCTAATCTGTGAGTATTGGATGTAATAGACACGGCGAGGAGGCCATGCATCTTTCTAATCCATGAGAATTGGATGCAATAGACACGGCGAGGAGGCCATGCATTTTTCTAATCTGTGAGTATTGGATGCAATAGACACGGCGAGGAGGCCATGCATCTTTCAGATCTGTGAGTATTGGATGCAATAGGCACGGCGAGGAGAGCATGCATTTTTCTAATCTGTGAGTATTAGATGCAATAGACACGGCGAGGAGGGCATGCATCTTTCTGATCTGTGAGTATTGTATGCAATAGACACAGCGAGGAGGCCATGCATATTTCTAATATGTGAGTATTAGATGCAATAGACACAGTGAGGATGCCATGCATCTTTCTGATCTGTGAGTATTGGATGCAATAGACACGGCGAGGAGGGCATGCATCTTTCTGATCTGTGAGTATTGGATGCAATAGGCACGGCGAGGAGGGCATGCATCTTTCTGATCTGTGAGTATTGGATGCAATAGACACGGCGAGGAGGGCATGCATCTTTTCAATCTTTGAATATTGGATGCAATAGACACGGCAAGGACGGCATGCATCTTTCTAATCTGTGAGTATTGGATGTAATAGACACGGTGAGGAGGCCATGCATCTTTCTAATCCATGAGAATTGGATGCAATAGACACGGCGAGGAGGCCATGTATTTTTCTGATCTGTGAGTATTGGATGCAATAGACATGGCGAGGAGGGCATGCATCTTTCTGATCTGTGAGTATTGGATGCAATAGACACGGCGAGGAGAGCATGCATTTTTCTAATCTGTGAGTATTAGATGCAATAGACACAGTGAGGAGGGCATGCATCTTTCTAATCTGTGAGTATTGGATGCAATAGACACAACGAGGAGGCCATGCATCTTTCTAATCTGTGAGTATTTGATGCAATAGACACGGCGAAGCGGCCATGCATCTTTCTGATCTGTGAGTATTGGATGCAATAGACACGGCGAGGAGGCCATGCATCTTTCTAATCTGTGAGTATTAGCTGCAATAGACACGGCGAGGAGGCCATGCATCTTTCTAATCTGTGAATATTGGATGCAATAGACACGGCGAGGAGGCCTTGCATCTTTCTAAAATATGAGTATTAGATGCAATAGACACAGCGAGGAGGGCATGCATCTTTCTAATCTGTGAGTATTGCATGCAATAGACATGGCGAGGAGGCCATGCATCTTTCTAATCTGTGAGTATTAGATGCAATAGACACAGCGAGGAGGCCATGCATCTTTCTAATCTGTGTGTATTATATGTTATAGATACGGCGAGGAGGCAATGTATCTTTGCCTCCTCGCCGTGTCTATTGCATCTAATACTCACAGATTAGAAAGATGCATTGGGCCTCATTACGAGGTTGGATTTAGTCATGGCGCTATTAGCGCCATGACTACCTCCAATACCGGTACCGAGTCTGCCCTCGTTCAAAGGGGACTTACCAGTCTATTTCGACCTTTGCAGGACCGGTAACTCCCCATTGAAAAAGCCATTCCCCATTCCCATTTCAGCCCCCATAGGGCTCATTGGGAAGGCGCTAATAACGGTACTGCAAATTGCGGTACCGTTGTTAGCTCTGAAGTCCCTTAACGGGCCCCGTCCTTAAGGGACCAGCTAAGGGACCTCGGAATAGGGCGCAAAGGGATTACCGGCACCGAAGTCCTTAACGGTGCACGGTATCCCTTTGCGCCCACCTCGTAATGAGGCCCATTGCCTCTAATCTGTGAGCATTAAAAAGGGAATTCCACCAGATGTTCTGGTTAATATGATCAAGCTTTTTCCAATCAGCTCTAATGGTTTGCATAGCAGCCAAAATAAAAAAGATCAAAAAGATAACAAGTATTGATCTCTAATATTTGTTGCAAGAGTGCGCTACCAAAGAGAAGAAACATACAATTAAAGTAATTGGCCCTCATTACAAGTTATGCCGTTAGCCAGGCCGCAATTTGCGGCATGGCTGCCGTCAAAACCGCATCCGTGTCCTCGGAATGAGGACTTACCGGACCATTCCGAGTTCGGATGGCCCGGTAATTCCTCAATCGAGGACACGGACACGGTTCTTCCCCATTCCCATTTCAGCAAAGGAGTAAACAATGGGCCATTACGAGATGGCCCATTGTTTGCTCCCTCTTCCCCTCGCGGGACCCAGTATGCACGCCTTGTTTCCAATATTCATTTTTACACCCCCCCTTACATCCAAAACCAAGCAGTCAGTAAATCCATTAGACCCTCTTTATGCTTGAAATGCAGATTGCCACAACTTTGTCCCCAAGAGTCCTTCTGCTTCTTTCCACAGAAAGCTATTTTCACACACGCATGTTATCTTATGTTCTTAGGGTTTGTACCATGCACAGCTGTCATTCTCATGGTCGCTAGATTGCTCTGGTAGTTCTGGAAGAGATTGGGTGGGTTTGGTTATTTGGGAGGAGAAACTTGCAGATCAGAAGTAGCCTGAGCTGCCCACGCGTGTGCACTTTCTAGATGTAATGTGTAGGAGGCATCACAGGCAGGTCGGCCTCATTCTTATAGTGTAGATGTGTGCTGAGTATTTATGTATTTATTCATTGTGTCTCAAGGCGCAACAAGGCAAGGGGGGCGATCCTACTAGGACTTGTACATGTGATCATGCAAGCGCAAGTTATTTATAGCACGCTTAATCCCGAGACCGGTTTCAAGCTGCGTTACTCAGCGTAGTTTTCTCTTCCAAGAGCCGCGCTTTTCCACAGAGCTATCCTCCCTTCAGTAGTATGCCATTGTATTTTGAGGTGGACGTTCGTGACTGCCCTCTGGGGAGACGGCCTGTTTTAAAAGCTGTGGGCGTTTGTGTTGGATTGTGAGGTGGAGAGAAATTGAGAGTTAATCAAAGGTGTTCTTGGGTTTTCCAGAGCGTTTTCAATTATTGGTTGCGCTGGCACTTGCATTAAGGTGGGAGGGATTTGGCTTCAGTGGTCGATGTGTGAAGATGTCCTGTGTTGAGGTTCAGATATTCCGGGAGACAGGGAGGGTGTTCTTCTTTTTGCGGTGCCTTGATATAATGTGTGCCTCTGTGTCTTTCTCTGCAAGGTCTTCTGGTTTCAAATAGTATGTTGCTTCTCGATCTTAGGTCCCTGGTTGGTTGGTTGGTAGAGTATTGATTTGGTGGAGTTCTGTATTATGACTTTCAAGTGCTCTGTGGCGATGCAGATGTCCCTTAACTGGATGCTATTCTGATTGATAGCCAGTGAAGTGCTCTGAGAGCCGGTGTTATGTGCTCCCTCCCTTTGAGTCTGAGCAGCAAAATGAGGTGTATTGGAACCTTTGCAGTTTTTTTGTGAAGTAGTCCATCAAAGCTCAGTAAATGCTGTTTGCTTAGTCGATTCTTGAAAGAACCATCAGGGATGTGACGGCCAGCACTCTGTATGCGAAGGAGAGGTAGGGAAAATTCCATCGGATTAGAGCAGAGATGAAACACTTTTTGACTATTGCAATGCCTAATGGGCCCAGTGTGAATGGGTTGTTTATTATTCCTTCATTTTGTCTGGGTGGAGTTTTAGGTAGTTGCCCATCGCCCATTCACATATTCATGTGAGGCAGTTGCTGAGGGTGGAGTTTTCATTGCTGTTCATTTTGTATATGATTTGCCTGTCACGGGCATAGTTGTAACCGGGGAGCCCATAGGAGTTTATGGTCTTCACTGATGGGGTCATATACACATGGAAGAGAAGCAGTGAGGAACCAGATCCCTGGGGAACTCCGCAGGATTTGGCTGGTTGGTATGAACTCACAGGGGAGAGCCAGCGGATTTCAATTCGGTTTGCTAGAAAGAATCTCATCCAGTGTATAGTTGTGTTATGGTATCCGGTTCCTTCAGGCCTTCTGACTCATGTACTGCGGTTAACAGTGTCAAAGGCCACTGAGAGGTCGAGGTGCACGAGTGCCGCCGACGAGATGTTATCTGCCATTGTCACTTTGAATTTGGCCCAAAAGGAAACTAGTTCTGATTCAGTGTTTCTCATGGATATAAAACCAACTTGTGGGCAATCTAGTATGGTATTACGCTCTACGTGCTGCAGGCTTTGGCGGTGTACATGGCGCTTTAGAGTTGTGGCTGGGTATGGCACCTTTGAGATAGGACAAAAGTTGGTGGGTATCTTCTGGGACTCAGTTGTGTTTTTTTAGAAATGGTTTGAAATAGGCAGTAAAGCTATTGGTAGCAGCTCATTAATTTAGTTAAGAACACAACAGGTGTTTTCTTGATAAGAATCTCTTCGTAGATGTTTGGAGGACAGGGGCTTATGGGACAGCCAGCTGTGTTGCCAGATTCCACACATTACTTGAAGTCTAGCTGGATATTGCTTTAAAGCTGTTCCTGGGTGGGAGGGGAGCATGAAAGTCATTGACTGGGGTTTGAATGTTCCTTCCAGTTCCGTTCTTTTTTGCACCATTGATGGCTTTCTGTATGTTGGTATTTTTTTCTGAAATGGTTGCTGAGATCACATAGGTTCGGGGTAGTTTAAGGTACTTTGCTGCAGGAAGTGGTGTTTCCCAACTCATTCATGATTGCCAAAAGTTCTGTCTCTGAATGAGGTTTCTTATTGATTTTCTTGCAATAGTAACATTTGTTTGCTTTACAGGTTTTTATTTTTAGTGCTGGATCTGTCTTTGACAGGAGACCTTATCATGGGGTCTGTAGTGTTGCCTCCATGTTTTCCATATTCAAGTTCTTTTATTCACTAGTCCTTAGTTAGGTCTGAGCTATCTTGCTGAAGTGTTCTTCGCTGAGCGGGTGATGCACTTTAGTGGGTTGGGGTATGTAGTGCTTTGGTTATCCAGTTTTTTAGTTTCACTAAAATTACTTCCTGTAGTAGCAGTTCTGGATCGTTTGGGTTGGGCTTGGTCTCTTCCATAAGATGTCTGAGTTTGTCTAGGTTTCGTTTTTCAGCATCTCCCGGTGGTGGTTGTTTGGCCTTTCGGATCTCGAAGGTTGATGACTTAGTGTGTTGATGGTAAAAGGAATCATTACAGGATCACTCCACAGTATATGAATGAGGGGTGGAGTTGTTAGGACTTCTTCACAAAATATTGCATTGAGGGTGTGGCTTGCAGTGAGGGTCACTCTTTGACCATTTGTCAGGGGTGAAAGCTGGCCATGCAGGAGCTCAAGGTTTTGGGTGCTGATTGTGTTTGCTGCTTCAACCGTGGGTCAAAGTCTCCGGCGACTCTTCGATGTGTGTGCTTTATCACTCGGTTTGCAAGTTTATCTGCAAGGTTTTCTGCAAAGGATGTGGTGTATGATGGAATTCTGTGAATAAGTAGAAAGGAGAGGTTGGTTTGGTGGTTCAGGGGGAGTGGCTCAGGAGTCCTTCACACTCTGACGAGTCCATGTGGTGTGACATTGAGATTTGATGGTGTTGCATGTGTGCCGTAGCGATAGATTCTCCTCTTTTTCTGGTTCGGTTGTCTTGGGTGAGTTTGAAGCTCGTGGAGGTGGATTTGTGTATTTTTACCTTGTAGTCGTCTGACAACCATGTTTCTGCTCATTTTGACATCTGTGCAGAGCCTGCTGACGTAGGTGCGGATCCCGGCAGGGCCAAACTCAGCCTTTCATCCTTCCGAGGTCGATAAATGAGCACCACACACGGTGGGAAATAAGCAGCGCTCAGATACCTGAGGGTTTGTAGCGCTATATAAATATAAAAATAAGTAAGTAAATAAATAAATAAATACATAAATAAATAAAAGGACTGTATTGGTTGGGGGTTCCTCTTATAGTCATGTGGTTTCAGGCATCTGTGTCATTATGAGTTAGCCAAGGTTCCGAAGTTGTGGTTCAAAAATGCTATACTTGAATTGGTCATATGTAAGGTTGGTTATGGGGGGTTTGCCAGGTTCTGGTTCATCTATGCATTTTCCTGAGTTGTTTCTCATAATGTGCTTAATGAAAGGCACGGGGCTTGTCATTAGGTGGAAACGAAGTGTGAAACAAAGCAGGTTTTGGATCTGGCGTGTTGTCTTTCTTACCCCTGGGGCTCATGGGTTGTTGTTGCTCAGTGTTATATGCGCAAGCCGCTCCGTGGACGGTTGGGCGGGGTGTGCAGTATTGGCGTTGCGTTTGTAAGTTAGTTGATTCAGCTCTCCTTCCTTGGGTGTCCTATTGTCACTGCACAGTGTCATACACTGAGCTCTTGGAAACTTGAAAAGGTTAATGTCAACACTATTTTACCATTGTAGAGCATCTCTTACCTTAAAGGGCCTGGGTGCATGTAAGGAATGAATACTCCACAGTGCACATTTACTCTAAGGAAGTCCAAGTGTGTAATGTGAAATGGTGATGTTGTTTTTTTCATTCTGGGTTTTTGCGGATACCCGGATGGGAATCACAAGAGGGCACAATATACAGAAATGCAATGGGCCTCATTACAACCCTGGCGTTGGACCATGGTGCTATTAGCACCATGGTCCATGCCGGATTCCCCCATGGTGGATGGCGGATTTACCGCCCCATTCCAAGGTTGGCGGGGCGGTAAATCCCCATTCACCATCGCCCCTTCCCCATTCCCATTTTTGGCCCATAGGGCTCAATGAGAATGGGGAAAGCGCTAATTATGGCACCGTAAATTACGGCGCCGTAATTAGCACCAAGGTCCCTTAGCGGGTTGGACTTTAACGCCTGCAAAAAGCAGGCCTTAAAGTGTGAATCGGACATTAAGGGTTTAACGGCGCCACAGCCTTTTACGGCGCCGTTAACCCCTTAACGCCAGGGTTGTAATGAGGCCCAATGTGTTTTTTAGGAATACATCATGCCCACCCCGTGATAGATGTGTTGTAGAGTGTAAACCAAGGCAAGGCCTTCATTTAGGGGTATCTAGGAATGGGCAAGATGGAGCACAGCATGTGACAAGGTACTCTTACAGGGACACCCTGAACATAAGGTCCTTAAGTTAGTAACATGTCCTGCACGGATGGGATGCAAACTAACTCTCACACCAAATGATCAGACTGATTCAGGAAGTTGATGTGATAGTTTATTTATGTAGCACCTATAAACAATGTGTTTCAAAGTGCTTCAAGGCAAGGGAGGGAACAAGGGAAAATACAATGACATTCTTACAGGCCATGAACAGTAAGGATGTGAAATTAACTATCGTACTTGGCCTGACGACATTTCAGATAGTGCAAGAGCTAAGACATAGATAAGGAAGGGAGCGGGAGAGGGGGAAGGACATGGAAACAGACAGGCGACTACCGTACTAGGCTTGATGACATTTCTTCAAGTTCTGCAAGACCCTGAACAGTACTTCAGGAGCTTTAGAGAGCTCACCAAAAAAGGAGGTCAAACCTTTGAGGCGTTTGAACATCAATCTCAGAAATATCTGAATGGGTGGTTTATGGGTTACAAAGTTCACATATATGAGGGCATGATTAATTTGATTGCATGTGAGAATATCCTTAAAAATTGTGAGATGTAGTTACACTGGCATTTAGTGGACAAGAGTATCATAGACCCAAGGGGCATGCAGAGGCTGCTGACAGGTATGCGAGCACCCGAGTCCAGAACAAGGTTCCAGCAACCACATCGAGCCCAAATGACAAGACAGTTGATAGAAGTAAACACAAGGAGGGCAAGAGCACAGGCTCTCACCATCCTGCCAAGAAAGGGCCCTGAAAGCATGAAGGGACACCTGACACCTGGTTTGTCAACACCCACAGAAAGAGGGAGTGAGCGTACCCCCAGCACTGGGACACCTGCATCCAAAAGGCATGTTTGCTGCTTTATACATGAGGCCCAGTCACATAGGACAGGGGATAAAGCTTGCACGGGTAGACCAAAGCAGGCCTTAGTCAATGCTACCCTCATGCAGGGGGAGGTAGATGTCTTTTTGGGTATCGTCCCACAAAGTGAGGGGTTGGCCCAATGTACCCTAATATCACTATATGGGGAAGGCACTGGGTCCCATCAACATAGCAATATTTTTGTACCATGTGTTCAAAAATGAGGACAGAGCCCCAGCACTTCCTGATACTGTTTGCGAGTATCACAACTCTCCGACGACTGTGGGTGCAAGAGGACCAGATCCTTCATACCAACTAGCTATCACAGAGTTTAGCTGGAGGGTTCAAACCTCTCAGCTTCGTGTCACTGTCAAGGACGCAATTCCAGCAGACTGTCAGGAAAGGACAAGCCTGATATCGAAATAATTGCTCCAATCACAAGATTTAGGGCCAAAGAAGCAGCTGAGGTAGCACATCTTGCAGCCATGACCTGGGGCGCTCTGGAGGACTTGGTAGTCTTAGAACTCAAGGGCCTGCAAGATCTAAGTGACTTGTCCTTAGCTGGAGGCCTGAGCGTGGCTGACTTTGCTGGGCACTGTGCTACTGTCCTACTCTGGCAGATCTGCGTGAGCAGGCAGAGAAACAGGCTCCGGGAGAAGCCCGTCGGGGGTCCAAGCTGTACTGAGAGTATGTTCACCTGTACTGTAAGCTCAAGAATTCTGTGCCAGGGGACAACTGGACGTTGGTGGTGCCACAATGTCACAAGAGGTTCCCACTGAACTTGACTCATAACATTCCTTTGGCAGGTCACTTAGTAGTTGCTAAGACAGCTAACAGGTTCCCCTCCCATCTTTATGGGCCCTAGGTGCGTGTAAAAATCAAGAGGTGTATGAGGTCCTGTCAGACTTGCCAAGTATCTTTTAGGTTTGGCAGGGCAACAAAGGCCCCCTTAATTCCACTACCAGTGGTTTGGTGGCCATCAGAGAGAGTATACATCCATTCACAAAAGGAGTAGCCTCACACCAGAGTGCGGCATACAGAAAGGACCTTTGGTTCTATTGAGAAGGGAAGGGGTGGGTTAGTGTGGACAGAGGGCGCTACTTACAGCCGGAGGTGCTTCCACCATCTTCTTTTTCTATGCTTCTATCTTTCCTTCCTGTCCCCTCCACTTCTTGGAGCACAAAGCACTTATGGCGTGATATCAGAAGTCAAAATCCACTTCTTTCAATGATAGGGATTTGATCCTAAAAACAGACATTTTTGTCTGGACACCTGCACTGTTTTGCCTTTAAAATAAGGTGTCTCTCATTCTTTTTTTTTAATCATCTCTGGACTTCAAACATTCAAGACAATTTTGTGGGACCCTGTTGGCTTGAAAGGCAGTCCCTTTCAAAGCCCTCCACTTGTGAGATGAAGACAGGTAGTCCAAGACAGAGGCAAGCACTGTCCCCTAACCATCCCCAGGGCATATAAGGGCTGACCTGCTGCTGGAGCAAGACCTTCACCTCTGCAGCCCAAGCAGCTCGCTGTGTTGAAGGACTCCTGAAGGTGTGTGCCAGCCACCCACGTGTTTGGGCACCCGAGAAAAGGACTATTTGCCTCTGAGACTCTAGAGTAAGACTCACAGCTCCAGAGAGGCAAGACAGCCAGGAATCCTGCGCGTTGCTATCAAACAGCTGCTTGCCACAATTCAAGCGTGTTTGACACTGTTCAAACCAACAGGACCCTCCTGAGATATCTTCGGCACTCACCGAACCTTCAAACCACAGTTCCTCCCATTCAAATTAATTTGCTGCCGCATCGTGCCGGTTGAGCTGCATTGTTGCTTCGGCTCAAAGAAAGAGTGCATCACTGCACCTGCAATGCTTAAACCATGGGCGTAATTTTAGGGGGGGACGGGGGTGTTTATCCCCCCCAACTTTAATGGCACACCCTTTTGTCCCCATTCATTTGGCTGGGACACCTTTTCTTCAGATGTCATGTCCCCCCCAACATTTTCAGCAAAGTTACTCCACTGGCTCAAACTGCTGTTTGAACCGCCAGCCTCTTCATCGCCAATCCAGTCTCCTATCGAACCGACCCTGTTGTTCTCTCCGAACTGCATCTTTGAGCCCTCTTTGAACCGACTCGCCTAATCACTCCATCCTCAGCCTGTCTGTCATTGAACCTTGACCGTCAAATGGATCTTTGGGACACACACAATCCGCATCACTCAAGCATCAGTTTGAAACGCAGACTTCTTCGGTTAGACCTTGCCTTGGCCTCTGCTTGCCGCTAGATTACAGTGACTGACGCATTTTTAACCAAATCGCTGAATAGTACTGAGAAGTGTGGTTTGGCATTGTCGAACTGACATGACACTGCAAAGGTATTGTTGCCAGACAACTGCCCCCTTGTCTGCTTTCAGCCCTAGAGACTGGCTACATCTTATGAATCCCTTTTTGCAACTAAAGAACATATCCTTTTGAAAATGATGGTTTTATTGCATTTTTGCCCACCCCGTGTCTCATTACCCAGAGTGCTGAATCTTTCTATCTTGCATAACCTGTGTTCTCTCGACAGCGGTGGGTTTCTGTAGTGTTTTCTGGTTAGTTATTATTGCATATGGTTTGTTTAATTAAAGTATACATATTTTTGTTGAACCCTGATTGGCCATGGCATTTTTTTGGGACTGTTATTATTCGCTGTTTGGATTTTTACTGTTTTACATTCACACCCGTCTTGAGAGTATACCCTTCCCTCGACCCAGGTTACCACAAATGGCGACGGAGGCAGATCTCTTAGCTGTGCCTGAGTTACCTTTATGATTGGGTTGGCTCTTGTTTTGTAGAAGTGTCAGGGATAGGTATGCGCTTTAGCCTCTACTCACCCTTGCATTCCTGCAGGGAAGAGGTCAATTTGTCACACTCTGCCCGTTCCCTGTGTGGAGTAAAGAATTCTTATTTTTTTAATCTTACTTGGCTGTGATCATTTCGCTCACATCCTTATTGTGTTTTCATATGTATGTTGTTTTTGTTTTTCTAAAGGAATGTGGGCTTTCATTAAGCAAGCAAGCACAATTTTCCAATCCAAGAGAGCCGAAAACAGCCTTTAACATGGAGAGCTTATGTTTCTCTCTGGTGTCTGGAACAGCAGGTAGAGACATTCTTCTGTTGGCAGTGTGGTATGGATGTAGGGTGCCAGATAGGGCAAGTATGCTGTAGGGAGTCAATCACCAACCCACTCTACAAAGCCAATCCAAACCACCACTCAGCACCACCAACCCCCTACCCCTCTAAACCTCCACACCCCTACAACTCCACACACCCAACCACCATAGCCCCACCCCACAATTCTCCCCACACCCTCACTCTACTCTAAACCACAACACCACCACAACTTTAAACCACCATGACCCCACACCCTTACACCACCACAACCAGACACCACCACTCCACACCACCACCACCACACCCCATGCCACACTACCTCCCTACATCACCCTACACCATTCCACACCACCACATCTCTACGACTCTACACACCTACTCAACACAACCACTCCACACACACACACTCCTCCACAACCATATTCCCCTACACCCCTACTCTGGCAAATACCAACACCTCCACACCCCTACACCAACACACCACACCATGACAACATCCAAACAATCATCCACACCACCACCTCACACCACCACTCTACAGTACCACACTACCACTCTACACCACCACTCCACACCACCACCACCACACCCACATGCCACACTAACTCCCTACATCACCCTACACCATTCCACACCACCACATCTCTACGACTCTACACACCTACTCAACACAACCACTCCACACACACACACTCCTCCACAACCATATTCCACTACACCCTTACTCTGGCAAAGACCAACACCTTCAATCCCCTACACCAACATACCACATCATGACAACATCCAAACAATCATCCACACCACCACATCGCATCACCACTCTACAGTACCACACTACCACTCTATAACACCAATTCACACCACCACCACAGCGCTCCACACAACTCCACATCAAAGTGATATGACTTTCCTAGGTACGTGTGTCACCTTTATGCAACTGTCTAAATGTCTAGAATTCTGTAGATAGTGTGTTGCTCTGTTTACGCAGCATGGTCTTTCGCTGCAAGTGCAGATTACAGCAGGCAGCTATAATATGGGGAGCTCACATCTAGTCTGCAACGAGCAGAACAATCACTTCAAAATATCTGTACAGCCTGTATTCTGTTTTCTCTTCTGTCATGTACAGTTTGCACATTAAAAAACACACTTTTGAAGTGATTGTAATGCTTGTTGCAGACGGAATGTGAGAACACCCTATTTTAGCTGCTTGCTATAATCTGTACTAGAACGCCACTGGAGGGATGCGAGCACTCCTCTGAACTGGTTCCTATGTACCCGAGTTTGTATATCTACTGTGGTGCCCACTCATTGGATGTGTGTGTCTTCCTCTGCAAGTGTCCATGCCCCTGTGGCTTCTCATGAATCAGCTAAGCCACTTCTAGCACATAGGCCTGGACCATCCAGTGCTCATTTTTCTAGAGAGAGCTAGTCCTCTTCGGTCCCTTGCCCATAGGCCTGGACCATCCAGTGCTCATGTTTCTAGAGAGAGCTAGTCCTCTTCCATCCCTTGCACTTAGGCCTGGACAATCCAGTGCTCATGTTTCTAGAGAGAGCTAGTCCTCTTCGGTCCCTTGCCCATAGGCCTGGACCATCCAGTGCTCATGTTTCTAGAGAGAGCTAGTCCTCTTCGGTCCCTTGCCCATAGGCCTGGACCATCCAGTGCTCATGTTTCTAGAGAGAGCTAGTCCTCTTCCATCCATTGCCCATAGGCCTGGACCATCCAGTGCTCATGTTTCTAGAGAGAGGTAGTCCTCTTCGGTCCCTTGCCCATAGGCCTGGACCATCCAGTGCTCATGTTTCTAGATAGAGCTAGTCCTCTTCGGTCCCTTGCCCATAGGCCTGGACCATCCAGTGCTCATGTTTCTAGAGAGAGCTAGTCCTCTTCCATCCCTTGCACTTAGGCCTGGACAATCCAGTGCTCATGTTTCTAGAGAGAGATAGTCCTCTTCGGTCCCTTGCCCATAGGCCTGGACCATCCAGTGCTCATGTTTCTAGAGAGAGCTAGTCCTCTTTGGTCCCTTGCCCATAGGCCTGGACCATCCAGTGCTCATGTTTCTAGAGAGAGCTAGTCCTCTTCCATCCCTTGCCCATAGGCCTGGACCATCCAGTGCTCATTTTTCTAGAGAGAGCTAGTCCTCTTCGGTCCCTTGCCCATAGGCCTGGACCATCCAGTGCTCATGTTTCTAGAGAGAGCTAGTCCTCTACCATCCCTTGCCCATAGGCCTGGACCTTCCAGTGCTCATGTTTCTAGATAGAGCTAGTCCTCTTCGGTCCCTTTCCCATAGGCCTGGACCATCCAGTGCTCATGTTTCTAGAGAGAGCTAGTCCTCTTCGGTCCCTTGCCCATAGGCCTGGACCATCCAGTGCTCATGTTTCCAGAGAGAGCTAGTCCTCTTCGGTCCCTTGCCCATAGGCCTGGACCATCCAGTGCTCATGTTTCCAGAGAGAGCTGGTCCTCTTCCATCCCTTGCACTTAGGTCTGGACCATCCAGTGCTCATGTTTCTAGAGAGAGCTAGTCCTCTTCCATCCCTTGCACTTAGGCCTGGACCATCCAGTGCTCATGTTTCTAGAGAGAACTAGTCCTCTTCCATCCATTGCCCATAGGCCTGGACCATCCAGTGCTCATGTTTCTAGAGAGAGCTAGTCCTCTTCCATCCCTTGCCCATAGGCCTGTACCATCCAGTGCTCATGTTTCTAGAGAGAGCTAGTCCTCTTCCATCCCTTGCCCATAGGCCTGGAGCATCCAGTGCTCATGTTTCTAGAGAGAGCTAGTCCTCTTCCATCCCTTGCCCATAGGCCTGGACCATCCAGTGCTCATGTTTCTAGAGAGAACTAGTCCTCTTCCATCCATTGCACTTAGGCCTGGACCATCCAGTGCTCATGTTTCTAGAGTGAGCTAGTCCTCTTCCATCCCTTGCCCATAGGCCTGGACCATCCAGTGCTCATGTTTCTAGAGAGAGCTAGTCCTCTTTGGTCCCTTGCCCATAGGCCTGGACCATCCAGTGCTCATGTTTCTAGAGAGAGCTAGTCCTCTTCCATCCCTTGCCCATAGGCCTGGACCATCCAGTGCTCATTTTTCTAGAGAGAGCTAGTCCTCTTCGGTCCCTTGCCCATAGGCCTGGACCATCCAGTGCTCATGTTTCTAGAGAGAGCTAGTCCTCTACCATCCCTTGCCCATAGGCCTGGACCTTCCAGTGCTCATGTTTCTAGATAGAGCTAGTCCTCTTCGGTCCCTTGCCCATAGGCCTGGACCATCCAGTGCTCATGTTTCTAGAGAGAGCTAGTCCTCTTCGGTCCCTTGCCCATAGGCCTGGACCATCCAGTGCTCATGTTTCCAGAGAGAGCTAGTCCTCTTCGGTCCCTTGCCCATAGGCCTGGACCATCCAGTGCTCATGTTTCCAGAGAGAGCTGGTCCTCTTCCATCCCTTGCACTTAGGTCTGGACCATCCAGTGCTCATGTTTCTAGAGAGAGCTAGTCCTCTTCCATCCCTTGCACTTAGGCCTGGACCATCCAGTGCTCATGTTTCTAGAGAGAACTAGTCCTCTTCCATCCATTGCCCATAGGCCTGGACCATCCAGTGCTCATGTTTCTAGAGAGAGCTAGTCCTCTTCCATCCCTTGCCCATAGGCCTGTACCATCCAGTGCTCATGTTTCTAGAGAGAGCTAGTCCTCTTCCATCCCTTGCCCATAGGCCTGGAGCATCCAGTGCTCATGTTTCTAGAGAGAGCTAGTCCTCTTCCATCCCTTGCCCATAGGCCTGGACCATCCAGTGCTCATGTTTCTAGAGAGAACTAGTCCTCTTCCATCCATTGCACTTAGGCCTGGACCATCCAGTGCTCATGTTTCTAGAGTGAGCTAGTCCTCTTCCATCCCTTGCCCATAGGCCTGGACCATCCAGTGCTCATGTTTCTAGAGAGAGCTAGTCCTCTTCCATCCCTTGCCCATAGGCCTGGACCATCCAGTGCTCATGTTTCTAGAGCGAGCTAGTCCTCTTCCATCCCTTGCCCATAGGCCTGGAACATCCAGTGCTCATGTTTCTAGAGAGAGCTAGTCCTCTTCCATCCCTTGCCCATAGGCCTGGAGCATCCAGTGCTCATGTTTCTAGAGAGAGCTAGTCCTCTTCCATCCCTTGCCCATAGGCCTGGACCATCCAGTGCTCATGTTTCTAGATAGAACTAGTCCTCTTCCATCCATTGCTCTTAGGCCTGGACCATCCAGTGCTCATGTTTCTAGAGAGAGCTAGTCCTCTTCCATCCCTTGCCCATAGGCCTGGACCATCTAGTGCTCATGTTTCTAGAGCAAGCTATTCCTTTTCCATCCCTTGCCCATAGGCCTGGACCATCCAGTGCTCATGTTTCTAGAGAGAGCTAGTCCTCTTTCATCACTTGCACTTAGGACTGGACCATCCAGTGCTCATGTTTCTAGAGAACTAGTACTCTTCCATCCCTTGCCCATATGCCTGGACCATCCAGTGCTCATGTTTCTAGAGAGAGCTAGTCCTCTACAACCCCTTGGCCATAGGTCTGGACCATCCAGTGCTCATGTTTCTAGAGAGAGCTATTCCTCTTCCATCCCTTGCCCATAGGCCTGGTCATCCAGTGCTAATGTTTCTAGAGAGAGCTAGTTCTCTTCCATCCCTTGCCCATAGGCCTGGATCATCCAGTGCTCATGTTTATAGATATAGCTGGTCCTCTTCCATCGCGTGCACATAGGCCTGGACCATCCAGTGTTCATGTTTCTAGAGAGAGCTAGTTCTCTTCCATCCCTTGCCCATAGGCCTGGACCATCCAGCGCTCATGTTTCTAGATAGAGCTGTTCCTCTTCCACCCCTTGCCCATAGGCCTGGACCATACAGTGCTCATGTTTCTAGAGAGAGCTAGTCCTCTTCCATCCCTTACCCATAGGCCTGGTCCAGCCAGTGCTCATGTTTCTAGAGAGAGCTAGTCCTCTTTCATCCCTTGCCCATAGGCCTAACCATCCACTGCTCATGTTTCTATAGAGAGATAGTCCTCTTCCATCCCTTGCCCAGAGGCCTGGACCATCCAGTGCTCATGTTTCTAGAGAGAGCTAGCCCTCTTCCATCCCTTGCACTTAGGCCTGGAGCATCCAGTGCTCATGTTTCTAGAGAGAGGTAGTCCTCTTCCATCCCTTGCCCACAGGCCTGGACAGCCCAGTGCTCATGTTTCCAGAGAGAGCTAGTCCTCTTCCATCCCTTGCCCATAGGCCTGGACCATCCAGTGCTCATGTTTCTAGAAAGAACTAGTCCTCTTCCATCCCTTGCCCATAGGCCTGGACCATCCAGTGCTCATGTTTCTAGAGAGAGCTAGTCCTCATCCATCCCTTGCCCATAGGCCTGGAGCATCCAGTGCTCATGTTTCTAGAGAGAGCTAGTCCTCTTCCATCCCTTGCCCATAGGCCTGGACCATCCAGTGCTCATGTTTCTAGAGAGAACTAGTCCTCTTCCATCCCTTGCACTTAGGCCTGGACCATCCAGTGCTCATGTTTCTAGAGAGAGCTAGTCCTCTTCCATCCCTTGCCCATAGGCCTGGAGCATCCAGTGCTCATGTTTCTAGAGAGAGCTAGTCCTCTTCCATCCCTTGCCCATAGGCCTGGACCATCCAGTGCTCATGTTTCTAGAGCGAGCTAGTCCTCTTCCATCCCTTGCCCATAGGCCTGGACCATCCAGTGCTCATGTTTCTAGAGAGAGCTAGTCCTCTTCCATCCCTTGCCCATAGGCCTGGAGCATCCAGTGCTCATGTTTCTAGAGAGAGCTAGTCCTCTTCCATCCCTTGCCCATAGGCCTGGACCATCCAGTGCTCATGTTTCTAGATAGAACTAGTCCTCTTCCATCCATTGCTCTTAGGCCTGGACCATCCAGTGCTCATGTTTCTAGAGAGAGCTAGTCCTCTTCCATCCCTTGCCCATAGGCCTGGACCATCTAGTGCTCATGTTTCTAGAGCGAGCTATTCCTCTTCCATCCCTTGCCCATAGGCCTGGACCATCCAGTGCTCATGTTTCTAGAGAAAGCTAGACCTCTTCCATCCCTTGCACATAGGCTTGGACCATCCAGTGCTCATGTTTCTAGAGAGAGCTAGTCCTCTTCCATCCCTTGCCCATAGGCCTGGACCATCCATTGCTCATGTTTCTAGAGAGAGCTAGTCCTCTTCCATCCCTTGCCCATAGGCCTGGAGCATCCAGTGCTCATGTTTCTAGAGAGATCTAGTCCTCTTCCATCCCTTGCCCATAGGCCTGGACCATCCAGTGCTCATGTTTCTAGAGAGAGCTAGTCCTCTTTCATCCCTTTCCCATAGGCCTGGACCATCAAGTGCTCATGTTTCTAGAGAGAGCTAGTCCTCTTCCATCCCTTGCCCATAGGCCTGGAGCATCCAGTGCTCATGTATCTAGAGAGAGCTAGTCCTCCTCCACCCCTTGCACATAGGCCTGGAGCATCCAGTGCTCATGTTTCTAGAGAGAGCTAGTCCTCTTCCATCCCTTGCACATAGGCCTGGACCATCCAGTGCTCATGTTTCTAGAGAGAGCTAGTCCTCTTCCATCCCTTGCACATAGGCCTGGACCATACAGTGCTCATGTTTCTAGAGAGAGCTAGTCCTCTTCCATCCCTTGCATATAGGCCTGGACCATCCAGTGCTCATGTTTCTGGAGAGAGCTAGTCCTCTTCCATCCCTTGCACATAGGCCTGGATCATACAGTGCTCATGTTTCTAGAGAGCTAGTCCTCTTCCATCCCTTGCCCATAGGCCTGGACCATCTAGTGCTCATGTTTCTAGAAAGCGCTAGTCCTCTTCCATCCTTTGCCCATAGGCCTGGACCATCCAGTGCACATGTTTCTAGAGAGAGAGCTTGTCCTCTTGCATCCCTTGCACATAGGCCTGGACCATCCAGTGCTCATGTTTCTAGAGAGTGCTAGTCCTCTTCCATCCTTTGCCAATAGGCCAGGACCATCCAGTGCTCATGTTTCTAGAGAGAGCTGGTCCTCTTCCATCCCTTGCACATAGGCCTGGACCATCCAGTGCTCATGTTTCTAGATAGAGCTGGTCCTCTTCCTTCCCTTGCCTATAGGCCTGTACATCCAGTGCTAATGTTTCTAGAGAGAGCTAGTCCTCTTCCATCCCTTGCCCATAGGCCTGGACATCCAGTGCTAATGTTTCTAGAGAGAGCTAGTCCTCTTCCATCCCTTGCCCATAGGCCTGGTCCATCCAGTGCTCATGTTTCTAGAGAGAGCTAGTCCTCTTCTATCCCTTGCCCATAGGCCTGGACCATCCAGTGCTCATGTTTCTAGAGAGAGCTAGTCCTCTTCCATCCCTTGCACATAGGCCTGGACCATCCAGTGCTCATGTTTCTAGAGATATTTAGTCCTCTTCCATCCCTTGCCCATAGGCCTGGACAATCCAGTGCTCATGTTTCTAGAGAGAACTAGTCCTCTTCCATCCCTTACCCATAGGCCTGGACCATCCAGTGCTCATGTTTCTAGAGAGAGCTAGTCCTCTTCCATCATTTGCCCATAGGCCTGGAACAACAAGTGCTAATGTTTCTAGAGAGAGATAGTCCTCTTCCATCCCTTGGCCATAGGCCTGGACCATCCAGTGCTCATGTTTCTAGAGAGATCTAGTCCTCTTCCTTCGCTTGCCCATAGGCCTGGACATCCAGTGCTAATGTTTCTAGAGAGAGCTAGTCTTCATCCATCCCTTGCCCATAGGCCTGGTCCATCCAGTGCTCATGTTTCTAGAGAGAGCTAGTCCTCTTCCATCCCTTGCCCATAGGACTGGACCATCCTGTGCTCATGTTTCTAGAGAGAGCTAGTCCTCTTCCATCCCTTGCATATAGGCCTGGACCATCCAGTGCTCATATTTCTAGAGAGAGCTAGTCCTCTTCCATCCCTTGCACATAGGCCTGGACCATCCAGTGCTCATGTTTCTAGAGAGAGCTAGTCCTCTTCCATCCCTTGCCCATAGGCCTGGAGCATCCAGTGGTCATGTTTATAGAGAGAGCTAGTCCTCTTACATCCCTTACCCATAGGCCTGGACCATCCAGTGCTCAAGTTTCTAGAGAGAGCTAGTCCTCTTCCATCGCTTGCACATAGGCCTGGACCATCCAGTGCTCATGTTTCTAGAGAGAGCTAGTCCTCTTCCATCCCTTGCACATAGGCCTGGACCATCCAGTGCTCATGTTTCTAGAGAGAGCTAGTCCTCTTCCATCCCTTGAACATAGGCCTGGACCATCCAGTGCTCATGTTTCTAGAGCGAGCTAGTCCTCTGCCATCCCTTGCACATATAGCCTGGACCATCTAGTGCTCATGTTTCTAGAGAGCGCTAGTCCTCTTCCATCCTTTGTCCATAGGCCTGGACCATCCAGTGCTCATGTTTCTAGAGAGAGCTAGTCCTCTTCCATCCCTTGTACATAGGCCTGGACCATCTAGTGCTCATGTTTCTAGAGAGAGCCAGTCCTCTTCCCTCCCTTGCCGTTCCAGGTACAGGCACTCATCCAGTGCTCATGTTTCTAGAGAGAGGTAGTCCTCTTCCATCCCTTGCCCCTAGGCCTGGACCATCCAGTGCTCATGTTTCTAGAGAGAGCTAGTCCTCTTCCATCCCTTGCACATAGGCCTGGACCATCCAGTGCTCATGTTTCTAGAGCGAGCTAGTCCTCTGCCATCCCTTGCACATATAGCCTGGACCATCTAGTGCTCATGTTTCTAGAGAGCGCTAGTCCTCTTCCATCCTTTGTCCATAGGCCTGGACCATCCAGTGCTCATGTTTCTAGAGAGAGCTAGTCCTCTTCCATCCCTTGTACATAGGCCTGGACCATCTAGTGCTCATGTTTCTAGAGAGAGCCAGTCCTCTTCCCTCCCTTGCCGTTCCAGATACAGGCACTCATCCAGTGCTCATGTTTCTAGAGAGAGGTAGTCCTCTTCCATCCCTTGCCCCTAGGCCTGGACCATCCAGTGCTCATGTTTCTAGATAGAGCTAAAGAAAAGATATGTAGGGAATCCCACATTGTCACAATTAAGTGGCTACTCTGCCTTATCCTGGGGGTGGGGGGGTCAATATACATATAAGTGGAAGGTAGTAGACTATTGTCAACAGGTATACCATAATAGTCATAATGCTATTAAGAACTATAAATGTATTTTCAATAAAGTAAAATTCATACTAACAATATTCAAAGTTAGAAAAATACACAGGATTAGTGAAAACATCTACTATAGACAATACAGTGCATACAATAATAAAAACTATTGTAAAAGCAAAAGTCTGTGTCACATCGATATTTTGCCTTGTTAGGTGGTTTCTGAGTGCAAACAGTCACTCTATTTGTTTTGAGTCCGTTTCTGTTGTTCAAAATGAACTCTTTAGAAGCGGGCAATGCTTGTAAAAATTAAGATCAAGATATCTAGCTATTCTATTACTAGACAAAAAGATTAGATATGTTTCTGTCCTCTCTTTTCATGTGGGACATTCGTCAGGAGGTGTCACTTGATTTCCAGATCTAATATGTGGCACTGAAACTTCAATGTTGATATAGTATTTATCCTTTGTTAATTGGGATAACTGTTGATAAAAAAAATAAAATGAATACAAATCTAGTCAGTTATTATTCCTGAAGTATCTACAGGCAAATTCAATTTGTCTGTGCTGGAAATCTGGTAGTTTGTTTACCTGCTTCAACCTGTGGGTTCTTTCCATGCAATGGGTCTTCCAATGTTGGAGAGGCCTGTGACCATTAAGGGCTATGATGTGGTCTAAAATAAAGCATATAAATTGAATTAATGGACTTCGTTGTGTTCATCGCTGTAGGTCAATCATCTTGTCTCTCGAACCCTCTTGTTCTACTACCTTCAACTTATATGCATCTAGATAGAGCTGGTCATCTTCCCTCGCTTGCCGTTTCCGGTGCAGACACTCATCCAGTGCTCATGTTTCTAGATAGAGCAAGGCCTCTTCCCTCCCTTGCCATTTCCAGTACAGACACTCATCCAGTGCTCATGTTTCTAGTTAGCGCTTGTCCTCTTCCCTCCTTTGCCATTTCCGGTACAGACACTCATCCAGTGCTCATGTTTCTAGTTAGCGTTAGCCCACTTCCCTCCCTTGCACATAGGCCTGGACCATCCAGGGCTCATGTTTGTAGAAAGAACTAGTCCTCTTCCCTCCCTTGCCATTTCTGGTACAGGCACTCATCCAGTGCTCATGTTTCTAAATAGAGCTAGTCCTCTTCCCTCCCTTGCCGTTTCTAGTACAGACACTCATGCAGTGCTCATGTTTCTAGATAGAGCTTGTCCTCTTCCATCCCTTGCTGTTTCCGGTACAGACACTCATCCAGTGCTCATTTTTCTAGAGAGAGCTAGTTCTCTTCCCTCCCTTGCCCATAGGCCTGGACCATCCAGTGCTCATGTTTCTAGAGAGAGCTAGTCCTCTTCCATCCCTTGCACATAGGCCTGGACCATCCAGGGCTCATGTTTTTAGATAGAGCTAGTCCTCTTCCCTTCCTTGCTGTTTCGGGTACAGACACTCATGCAGTGCTCATGTTTCTAGATAGAGCAAGGTCTCTTCCCTCCCTTGCCATTTCCAGTACAGACACTCATCCAGTGCTCATGTTTCTAGTTAGCGCTAGTCCACTTCCCTCCCATGCACATAGGCCTGGACCATCCAGGGCTCTTGTTTCTAGATAGAGCTGGTCATCTACCCTCCCTTGCCATTTCCAGTACAGACACTCATCCACTGTTCATGTTTCTAGATAGAGCTTGTCCTCTTCCCTCCTTTGCCATTTCCGGTACAGACACTAATCCAGTGCTCATGTTTCTAGTTAGCGCTAGTCCACTCCCCTCCCTTGCACATAGGCCTGGACAATCCAGGGCTCAAGTTTGTAAATAGAACTGGTCCTCTTCCCTCCCTTACCATTTCTGGTACAGCCATTCATCCAGTGCTCATGTTTCTAGATAGAGCTTGTCCTCTTCCCTCCCTTGCCGTTTCTAGTACAGACACTCATGCAGTCCTCATGTTTCTAGATAGAGCTTTTCCTCTTCCATCCCTTGCCGTTTCCGGTACAGACACTCATCCAGTGCTCATGTTTCTAGATAGAGCTAGTCCTCTTCCCTTCCTTGCTGTTTCGGGTACAGACACTCATGCAGTGCTCATCTTTCTAAATAGAGCTGGTCCTCTTCCATCCCTTGCCGTTTCCGGTACAGTCACTGGTGTTGATCCCAGTGAGGAGAATCAGAAGGATAATCATTCCACGCAGATTCGGTTCCCCACACAAATGAATGGGTCATGGCCTTGTGGGGGTAAATTGGCAGAGCCTACGTTTAGCTTCCTAACTGGGACAACCATAACATATTCATCCTAGAGCAAGAGGGTTTTTAAAGTAATCTATAAAGTGTTGGTAGAATGGAACTTGGCAACTATTGTGCCAATAAAAGCAGGTATTACAAATTCAGATCTTCCGTTAATGGACCTGACTCTGTCCCTCCCTAGTGCAGTCCTGTAAGGTTCCATACACTCTCAGACTTGGTTGGGGCCCTCTTCATGCTCTAATCATTTGGGCAAGGAAACCAAGTATATGGATGTGATGAGCAAATCAAATGGTTCCGGTGGCATTATGCAGACAAGTAATGGGATGCCCACAAAGTCCAACCACATGGGGAATATGCACCAAGATTGGGGAGACTCGCCAGTCCTCGAGAGTGACATCCAATACTGCTATGTCTATTTCCATTGCTCAATCTCTCCCACCATAACTAGGCTTACCCACAACCCACTGGTTTACTCCACAATCACCATTCTTACCCATATCCCACTGATCTACTCCACCATCACCAGGCTTACCCACAACCCACGGGTCTACTCCACCATCACCAGGATTGCCCACTACCAACCGTTCTACTCCACCATCACCAGGCTTACCCGAAACCTGCCGGTCTACTCGACCATTACCAGGCTTACCCATAACCAACTGCTCTAGTCCACCATCAGCAGGCTTACCCACAAACCACTGGTCTACTCCACCATCGCCAGGATTATGCACACCCCACTGATCTACTCCATCATCGCCAGGCTTACCTACAACCAACTGATCTACTCCACCATCAGCAGGCTTACCAAAACCCACTGGTCTACTCCACCACCACCAGGCTTACCCACACCTAACTGCTCTACTCCACCATCACAAGGCTTACCCGCAACCCATCGGTCTACTCCACCATCACCAGGCTTACCCAAACCCCACTGATCTACTCCACCATCACCAGGCTTACCCACAACCCACCGGTATAGTCCACCATCACCAGGCTAACCCACAACCCGCAGGTATACTCCACCATCACCAGGCTTAGCCATAACCCACTGGTCTGCTCCACCATTAGCAGGCTTACCCACAACCCACTGCTCTGCTCCACCATCATCAGGCTTACCCACAACCCACTGGTGTACTCTACCATCAGCAGGTTTACCCACAACCCACCAGTCTACTCCACCATCACCAAGCTTAGCCACACCCCACTGGTCTACACCACCATCACCAGGATTAACCACAACCTACCGGTATACTCCACTGTCACCAGGCTTACCCATAACCCACTGGTCTTCTCCACCATGCCCATGCTTACACACAACCCACGGCTCTATTCCACCATCACCAAGCTTACCCATAATCCACTGGTCTTCTCCTCCATCTCCAGGCTTGCCCTTAACCCATTGGTGTTAGGCAGAATCATATGCAGTACCCTTTGGGAACACCACATACAATCAAGACTACAATTGTCAGTACCATTTCACCTTTGGTACAAGCTTGGACTATATAGTAAAGTGGTAGCGATAGCTGAGCAGCCAGACTTATCTCAAGAGTAAAGTGAGCAGTATAAGAAGTTACACAAAGGACAACAATTACTATGATTCAAACAAACACTGATTCAAGGTTTCTAAGTAAAAGAATATACATGTATTTACACCATCAGTTATAAAACATTTCACTATTATAAAGCAACAGAAAATCACAATCTTAATACACTACAATAACACCCAATCAATTCTGGACAAGTTAAGCTCAAAATGAAGTGTGAGCAAAATGGCACTCCAGCATTTTAAAAGGGGAGGAAAGACGAGGTTATTCAAAAGCAACAACTCCAACGAGTTATAGGCAGGGCAATCTAGAAAAGGCTTACTACAACTAGGATTCAAGTCAATAGGCCTGGGCCAATATTAATGGTTCAGAGTCTTTGCAGAGGATCCCACAGTTCAATGTAGTTTGCGGTTAAGTCTTTGCCAAGAGTTCAAAACGAAGTTGGTCGGAGGAAATGTTATTCAAAGGAGAAGAGAAGGACAAGCCTTCGGAGAGGCGAAAGATTTCAAGCACTTTCACTGCGGTGGGATGGATCGAACGACCGGATTTGCACAGTACCTTAAAAGCAGAAGAACGCTGTAGCTGAGGCAGACGTTCCTGGCAGTGCCTGCAGGCTCACGGTTCGTGAAGCCTGAGTTGAGGTGACGAGAAGGAGGACGTCTGGAGGGTCCTGCACTGCCCAGGGAAGAAGCCAGCAGTGGAACAAAAAATAAAAGGTGCGCTCCTTAAAACCCAAACAGGTCCCTTTCTCTCTGGCTATCCGGTTCACTGCAGCGATGCACAGCAAATTCGACCAGGAGAGGGAGGCCGGCGTTTGGTGTATGGCAAGCTGGTTGGTCCCACCAAGCTCCAGGCACGAAGAGTCTATGCAGATCTCCTCTCTCGTCGAAGTTTCAGGCTATTCAGACCTGCAGCAGGGCTTTACCAGGATGTCCAGTAGTTGCAGCAGTCGTCTTCCTTCAGCTTCTCGTTGGCTCCCTCGATCCAATGGCGACTCTGCCATCCAGTGCCAGAGACCGGCTTTTTATGCACCAAATCCCCCATTCACACAGCCTGGCTCTCAATCACACAGCAGGGTGTCTGTCCTGGCAGGACAGTCACCTAGCCAATCAAACTAGAGTGTGACATGGGTCTCCAAGGAGACCCTGTGCAGGTGGCCTAAAACTCCTCCCTCACATCCTGCCTGCTCAGACAATCAGGCGCCTAAGGAGGGCTTCTGTGCAGAAGCCCGTAAAAGGACGGCGAACAAAGGAACCAAACCTGGTTTGGCGCGCAGAGTAAAACACAAGAAAGACCTTTACAAAAAGAAATGGCAAATAAACCTAACCAGAACCAAATAAAAATAAAAGGGTACAAAGTATTTCTCCACACTTCAGAAACTGCGCCACAATATAGTATTCCTGAATAAGGATAATTATTTATTATATTGCCCTTTGGATAACACGTGTTTCGACACACAAGTGTCCTTTTCAAAGCAGGGCTAATAGTAACACTATGTTCCCATAACATATAGTTCCAATTAGTTGACGCACAATATCCCGGGTTGAATCCCCCTGTAGAGCGCATGAAAATGTCCTGCCGTCTGTTGCCCTTTGTACTGTGTTTCCAAGGGGTCGGGGTCAAAGCCCCTTACTTGCTCCACACCAACAGCAACACTAAATTGTATATCTATCACGGCGCATGGGAACTGTGCAGTTGGTACGGATCAAAACCCCGGAATTGTGTTTTAGTGTGCTTTTTAAAAATAAAAGGGGTCCACCGGGTGCAGAGTTTGAAGCTACAACCATAGCCTCTAACCATACAGAGGCTATTTTCATAGCTTGCAGTAAAAAGAAAATGACAGATACCACTACCACGAGCCAAATCTTAGAAAAAGGGGAACAAACTAATGTTCCATGAGAATCAGACAAAAGGGGATAACTATTAACCCCTCCAGTACTCTATTGGAAGATAGGTTGTACTGGGTCTGTACATTTTAGAAAGACTAGTAAAGTCAATGGCAACTTTACATGTTCTGGGAGACAGTAGTCAGCCCCAGAAAATGGAGTTTAAAGTGGGAAGTCTGAAAAGACAACCCTGTGTCACTGCACAGAAGGTGCTGTGTGACACACAGTAAAAGGATGATGCCTATGGAGTTGGTGAGACTCCATATCCATGAACACAAAAATGTACAACACACAACAAAACACATGTAAGAGTGGGAAAAAAAGGCTCAAACTCTTACCAGGTGAAAAAAATAAATCCTAGAAATCCAGCAAAGCTGCTGAGGGACTCATCAGGTAAGGGAAATTAGCCATTCTGGAGAATTCTCCCTAATAACTGGGTTGGTGAGCAGGTGCAAGATAATCTAGGTCACACAGCCTAAGCCCTGCCCACCTGTCAATCACTACTAAACTGTTGGTGCCTTCCGGTTTTGCGTCCCTTTTTCCCTATGGAAGCAGCCCTACATCACCTTTTCCTTGGCAGTTGGTGTGCAGGTGCAAGTGGATCTAGATCATTTGGCCTAAACCCTGCCCACCTGTCAATCACTACTAAACTGTTGGTGCCTTCCTGTTTTGCGTCCCTTTTTCCCTATGGAAGCAGCCCTACATCACCTTTTCCTTGGCAGTTGGTGTGCAGGTGCAAGTGGATCTAGATCGTTTGGCCTAAGCCCTGCCCACCTGTCAATCACTACTAAACTGTTGGTGCCTTCCTGTTTTTCCACCCTTTTTCCCTATGGAAGCAGCCCTACATCACCTTTTCCTTGGCAGTTGGTGTGCAGGTGCAAGTGGATCTAGGTCATTTGGCCTAAGCCCTGCCCACCTGTCAATCACTACTAAACTGTTCGTGCCTTCCTGTTTTTCCACCCTTTTTCCCTACTAAAGCAGCCCTCTGGCCTCTTTTCCTTTGCAGTTGGTGAGCAAGTGCAAGCTGATCTAGGTCACATGGCCTAGACCCCACCCACCTTTTTAGCCCTGCCTCTTCCTTTCTGCTCTTAACTCTAAGATCCAGGTCATCTCTCACCTGGGTGTCCGAAGTGAAGGGCAGACGGAGAAAAGGGCTGTTCGGACCGGAAGGACCCAGGGCCAAATATCCACCATGTCCCTCAAGAATGCCCACAACATCTTCCTAGGTGACTTCAACCTCTCAGGCAACAAGGCCACCACACTGATGAAGGAAGCTCTACTCTGCCTTCACAACACCTGCAGCTTCACACAGCACACAACGGATCCAACACAGAACAAGGTAACATCCTCGACCTAATCATCACTGTAAGTGGAAGATCCCAGTTAAGTGGGAGATCATCTCTCCCACTTAACTGGTCTGACCACCTGGCTGTGCCTTTAAACCTCCTGCTCACCACCCCAGTAAAGCACTCCCAGTAGAAACCCATCAGATAACCCTTCAGTTCCTTCAAGAGTTTACCAGTGGAGGCCCTTACAGAAGACCTTGCCAAACTCCACCTCACATGGACAGAACACCCCCAATCGAACTGTGACTCTCTACTGGAAGCACTGTCACGACCCTCACCCAAAACCTCCTCTGGTAAACCCATTGGCCAGGTGGAGTCAGGACTCGGGCCTCTAGAGCCTGGCATCCTCTTCAAAAGACCTCATGGGGCCAGTCCTGGCACCTATGGCGCCAGGCTCATACATAATGAACAACAATGTGCTTGGGAACTACTTTCTTGTATTGGCAGCCAACATGGAGGCATCCACATAGCTTGGTTCCTAAGAACCAAGCTATGCGGTCTAGTGTTTTGGGCGTGGCAGGCCTGGAACTACTTTCCCTGGTACTACTTTACCTGGGCTATATAAACCACACCCTGACTGCAGAACATGCTTCGTGTTACTTTGCAGCTTGCAACGTGACGCTCACCGTGCCCAGCTATTCCCTCGAACCTCGGAGAAGCAGAACCTGCAAGGAACAAAAGGAACATCATTACTTTACTTTACTTTATGCTTGTTACGCGCCGAAAGCCCGCAGGCATCAGGGCGCGGCGGAGCCCAAAGAGAAACTACTTGCGGATTGTAACTTACAGTAGTTTGCTGGGAGTAGGACTACGCAGGGTGAAGGAACCAGGCTGCACTTATTATTGGAAAAGTCTGGTTTTCAGGGCTTTTCTGAAAGTGGAGTAGTTTTCTTGTTGTCTTAAATTAGCAGGGAGCTCGTTCCAATATTTGGCTGCCTTGAAAGGGAAAGATTTTTGTTAGCAGCAGCATCTTACCTGCGGTCTTCATCTTTAAACACTCGCAGCTACTGAGAACAGCTTCCTCGAATCTGCACGCGTCCCGGACAGAACAACCTGAAAGAGGAAGATAGAGGTAACATTAAAGAAGCTGTAGAGAAATGTATAAATTACGAACTGCTCAAAAGGCTTACCTGGCTGGTCACCTCTCGGCTGGACCCACTCCAGACATTCCACTCGTGCTGAAGAACACTGCGACCTACAAGGAAGGAAAACACAGGTTAGCAAATGCAAGACTTTGCAGCGCTGCGCATAGCACTTACTTACCGCATCATACCGCTCTTAATGCGCCATCATTTACCAGCGGGGCTCAACCAAGCCAGTTTGTTGCGCTGAATCTCTGCATACCTAAGGGAGAAAAAAGAGACATTTTAAACAAAGAAAGGCATGCAGGATAGCAACAAAACTAAAGAACAGCAATAAGAAGTACCTCAACAATATCAAACGGGCCGGCGTCAGTGAAGTAACTGGACCGCACTCACCCATGAAAGACAACGCGCCCCTGCAAAGAAGGCAGGACAGAGAGCACGCCTAATTTTACCACAAGGTGAGGAGAGGGCGCCAGAGGGACTGAAAGCATACAGGGGTGGAGGGAGGATACTTACCCCAGTCGGTCAGTCTTGAACACAGTCCTCCTGTATTTTCAGGCAGAACCTTCCCCGCAGACCACATCAGGGCAAAGCTGAGAAGCATACCAGCGAGTATACCCAACTGGGTGGCGTCCCTGTGGATACCAGGTGAGTGTAACAGCACTCAATGCCACCCTCTCAGCCTCCATCAACCGGCACGCACCTCTGAAACAACAAACATGCAAACCGAAACCAACAGCACCATGGAACACTCAAGAACTGAACCTCAGCAAAAGAGTTATCAGAAACAAGAGAAAACCTGCCAATGCTCCAGGACCACATCCAACCTGGTGCTCCTCAAGGATCTCTGAGCAAACTGCCAACAACTAATCAACACAGCCAAGGCCTCCTACTATCAGGACACCATAACAGAAGCAGACAACAAAAGTAGAGCCCTCTTCAAAGCGGTGAAGCACTGAGTCTACCCGCTACCCGAACCTGTCATACCACACTCCATCGAAAAATCCACTGACACAACACCTTCTTCATTGACCAAATCAGCAAGATTCAGAAGCACAAAGACACCAGCTCTTCAGCCACAGGTCCACCACACATCCCTCCTCATGAAATATTCACACACTGGACAACATTCGAGACACTCTCTACAGTGGACCTGGTAGAAACCCTGGCCGGCCTCAAACCCACCTCTTATACATATGACATCCTCCCAGCATCCATCCTCAAGACCCTCCCTGCAGAAGCTCTCCTTCCCTACCTGGAGATCATCAACAGCTCCCTAACTCAAGGCAACTTCCCATCAACCCAAAGAACAAGGCAAATCCTCACTCTACTAAAGAAACCCACTCTGGATCCTGACAACCTAGGTGACTATCGCCCCATCACCCATCTTCCCTTCCTAGGTAAGATCATTGAGAAAACTATAGCGGCACAACGGCAGCAACACACAGACAGCAACAATCACCTCCAAATCTACCAAACGGTGGAGCACGGAGACGGCAACCATACAGGTGGTCTACAACACCCTCAACACCCTTGACGACAGCCACCCTTGCCTCCTGGTTCTACTCGACCTCTCGGTTGCTTTTGAAACAGTAGACCACCAGGCACTCACTGACACCCTGCATCGCTGCATGGGGATCAGCAACCTTTTCCTGCCCTGGTTCAAGTCCTACCTCGCTAACCGCCAGCATTTTGTTCAGATGAATTCCTCTAGATCGCCAATGCATCTCATCAGCTGTGGAGTCCTGCAGGGTTCCTTCCTCTCCCCAGTGATCTTCAATCTATACATGGGGCCGCTGGGAGCCCTCCTAGCCACAAACAACATTCAAATCCACCAATATGCCGACGAGACACAGCTATACCTCTAGATCAACTCCATCAAGAATATCCAAAGGCTCAAAACCTGCCTCTCGATGATCCAGTCTTTGATATCCAGTGCATACTTGAAGCTCAACCCCTCCAAGACCGAATTCCTACTCCTCACCAACAACACCGAACACCCAGACATACAGATCTGGCTATCAACCATAAACTTGAAGGGCTTCACACCTGAGCTTACCTCCTGCGCCAAATCCTTCAGGTTCCACATCGACAAACACCTCTCCTTCAAGACAAACATAGCTAAGAAAACTTAGACAGCTTGGTATCAGCTCTCCATCCTGCGGAAAGTCAATCCCTTCTTCCCTCCGGACAGCTTTAGATCCACGGTTCAAGCACTGGTTCAATCCCACCTGGATGTGGACAATGCCCTCCTCGAAGACCTCCCATATTCCTCATTTGTGCCCCAGAGAAGTGTCCAACATGCAGCTGCACGCCTCATCAAGGGTCTGTGCAGATATGATCACATCACCCCGGCCCTTATCAAATTTCACTGGCTCCCCCTGCATGCACAAATCACCTTCAAGTCTTGCTGCATCATCTATAAGGCAGTCTCCCTCCAGTCACCCAGCTACCTCACAGAGAAACTCAGCATCTCCAGCAGACAGTGCACCACCAGAAGCCAGGATACGTTCAGACTTGAAATCCACCATTGCAAAAAGGAAAGGACATGGAACCTCTTCCCTGTCAGCATCAGTATTGCACCCATGCTCTAACAAATCAGAAGGGAACTTAAGACCCACCTCTTCAAGGAGTCTCTCCTCCTCAACACCTAGGCCATCACGTCACCTCCAGAACCATCTGACTGGATATGCACCATCCACCCATCTCCTCCCTGCCACCCTCTACAGCTGTACCATTACTCTGTGCCTCTCTGTATCCTACCCCCGCTGTAAATCTGTTCTGTTACCTCTGAAAAGCGCTTCATTATGCATCTGTACTGTTGAATACCTTTGTAAAGCGCTCCGTTGCGTTTCTGTATTGTTGTATACCTCTGTAAAGTGCTCCGTTGTTTCTCAAAGCTAGGTTCACTCTCAATAGATAACATAATAAATATTACAATAATCATAATAATAATAACTGATCTACTCCACCATCACCAGGCTTACCCACAACCCACTGGTCTACTCCACCATCAACAGGCTTACCCATAACCCACTGGTCTACTCCACCATCACCAGGCCTACCCAAAACCCACTGGTCTACTCCACCATTACCAAGCTTACCCATAACCCACTCGTGTACGCCACCATCACCAGGCTTACACACAATCCACTGGTCTACTCTACCATCACCAGGACCAGGCTTATCCACAACCCACTGCTCTACTCCACCATCACCAAGCTTACCCACAACCCACTGGTCTGCTCCACCATCACCAGGCTTGCCCACAACCCACTGGTCAACTCCACCCTCACCAGGCTTACCTATATCCCACTGGTCTACTTCACCATCACCAGTCTTACCCATAACCCACTGGTCTACTCCACCATCATTAGGCTTACTCATAACCCACTGGTCTACTCTACCATCGCCATGCTTACCCATAACCCACTGGTCAACTCCACCATCACCAGGCTTACCCATATACCACTGCTCTACTCCACCTTCACCAGGGTTGCCCACAACCCCCTGGTCTACTCCACTATCACCAGGCTTACCCACAGCCCACTAACCACTGCACATTGTAAAGGCTCCCTCACTACCGGACTGCCTCCTGATTGTCTATATAAATAATTACAAATAAATAAATAGATATGAAAAGCGCTGTAGAAGTTCTGCTGTTATTACCGGATGAAATGCTGCTGAAGTGATCTGTCCCAGAAGGATGAAAGGCGGAGTTGGCCCCGCCGCGATTCATACTTGCTAAAATGCAGGCCTGCCTCATGTCAAAGGTGAGCCCTTAAATCATGAGCGTCCTACACATATGTGTTTCAACACATAGACATGTTTTATAAGCCCCGCTCGTTTGCACATTGCGATACGTGCAGATGAAAAGATGCCTGTACCCCTCAAGGGGCCTCTTCATATTGCTCAGTAATACTATCAGGGTGAGCTCCATGTGCGCAGGTGTTGATTGCTGAGGTAGTGTGTGTTGTGCACATAGTGAAGGTGGTGCTTCTCAGACACACTTTCTTTTGACACATGTTCTGTGGTTACACACAGGTGTCAGTGGTTGCAAGTGAGCAGACTTCCGGCACAGTGCTTGAGTCATATAACCACTGCCGTCCATATACCGGACACATGTGTTTTACTGATGTGTTCACTGAAAAGGCAAGGCAAGGAAAGAGCTGAATGGCGAAATGGCCACATTTCAGATGCAGAAGTTACTGCACACAAGACACCTCGTGCCTCAGCTCTTTGCATGTTGCCCTCTTTCAGAAGCCCATTTGGCGCCAGAGAGAAGGAGATGGTAATGGGCACTTTTGCCAGGGAAAGTCTGATACTGCTCAGGAAAGTCTAATACTGCTCAGGAAAATCTAATACTGCTCAGGCAAGTCTGGAAAGTCTGATACTGCTCAGGAAAGTCTGATATTGCTCAGGAAAGTCTAATACTGCTCAGGAAAGTCTAATACTGCTCAGGAAAGTCTGATATTATTCAGGAAAGTCTAATACTGCTCAGGAAAGTCTGATACTGCTCGGGAAAGTCTGATACTGCTCAGGAAAGTCTGATATTGCTCAGGAAAGGCTGATACTGCTCAGGAAAGTCTGATACTGCTCAGGAAAGTCTAATACTGCTCAGGAAAATCTAATACTGCTCAGGCAAGTCTGGAAAGTCTGATACTGCTCAGGAAAGTCTGATATTGCTCAGGAAAGTCTGATATTATTCAGGAAAGTCTGATACTGCTCAGGAAAGTCTGATACTGCTCGGGAAAGTCTGATATTACTCAGAAAAGTCTGATACTGCTCAGGAAAGTCTGATACTGCTCAGGAAAGTCTGATATTACTCAGGAAAGTCTGATACTGCTCAGGAAAGTCTGATACTGCTCAGGAAAGTCTGATATTGCTCAGGAAAGGCTGATACAGCTCAGGAAATTCTGATACTGCTCAGGAAAGTCTGATACTGCTCAGGAAAGTCTGCTTAGGTCAAAAGCCACCGGCCCCCAATGGGGATTAAGGCCCCATGTTAAAGCTCATTAGTATTTTCCATGTTCATTCACAGGAGGTGGAGTGGTACCCATTACGAGATTGGCAGCCATTTTGTGATATATATCGCCACCTGCTCCGGCAGAATAACCGCTGGACTATGAGCCGCTGTAAGGCGGGGTCAGACCCCATTTCTGGAGTCCATACGACACCATGGGGTGCAGTAAAAATGGCAGTAATCGTATTGCTGCCAAACCACAGTCAGGGAATGACCACCAAATGATTACTGCACCGCCAAACTCATAATGAGGCCCAACGTCCCAGCGCCCTACAGATAAAGTAAGGGCTGCTAAATTAGAACACTGAGGAGGGATGAGAAACAAGGCTGTAACCCAGGCTGTCTCCAGCAGCAAGGCGAGCCCCATTCATGAAATGGAAACTTAGAGTCAAGTGCAAATACAAAGACGCAACTATTGGCTTTTGCCAGCACCCTGAAAATCACTGGGGGGCAGGAGCCAGTGGTGAGAGGCGGGATCGGTTAATGAGAAAAGTCATGTGGAATTTGGTGGAGCGGAGTCAGGGGGTAGAGGAAGGGAATCCCTGTCCGTAAGAGCCAACTAAAATTAAAATTGGAAAGTGTGTTTAAGAAATGGGGGGGGGGCAGCTATTGTAAATAGATCAAAAGTCCTGTCTCTCTTCTGTAAATTCCGAACCTTCAACTTATAACTTCTAAGGACATAGGCCAAAGGGGATGATTGTGTCATCTTGGAGAATCCATCCAGAATTGTACAGAAAGTGATCCTTAAAGAGATCAACTGCTTAAGACAACTTGGATATAATCTCTCCCCAAATAGGGAGAAGATCTATTAAAACGCAGCTAGCTGAGCACATTCCAGCCCGGCTGTTCACGTGGGCGTTCCTCAGGCCTAACGCAGACAGAACCCAGTCTGAGTGTCCACCCACCAGACTGCACACATCCAACTGATATCTTCTGCACCACACCTATCGCTAGAAAGCAGCTTTCATCCAACAACTACACCAGCTGCACACATAGCCGGTGCACCCATGCACCATACCACACTATCTCTCTCTACTGACTTGAAGTAAGGTTCCCGAGGGATTTCAACCTACCAGCCCTTTGAGGTCATATTATGATATATAAGGCGCTATATAAATGCCAAGTAACATAACATAACATAACGTATAGGGAGAAGATCTCTCCCCATATAGGGAGAAAGAGATGTGAGAGATAAGCAAAGACATGATGGGGGAGAAAGAGTGGTCATATGCTCCCAAACATGTGGGCCATGGGGAGAGAGGTACCAATGTGAATAACATGGAGAGAGAAGAGTGCGTAAGTGATGCAGCGGTGGGGAGATGGCTGGCCCCCACCCTTAAATAATCTATTGCTGAAGGATATGAAAGCGTGTCTTTAGCCCCCAGACGTGTCTTAAATGTGTGACATGGAATGTCCGGGGCCATAGAGAACTAATGAATCATGGGACATTATGCTGTTTCCTAAGGTTGAGTGATCTAATTATTCTGCAGGAAGTGTGGCTGATGGTCTGTCCACCGATGGATGGATATCAAACTGTGGCTCTGAAAGGCGAACAGGGACGGCCGCCTGGTGGCGCTATAACACCAGTCCAGAACGAGGCTGAAATGATCATTGTGAAACAGTTGGACCTGGAACGAGGGATGCTGCTGCAAAAGTGAAATACCTATCTATCTATGTTGTTTTTTGTATAGCGCCATTCGCCCGTGGGCCTCAAGGCGCTCACATGGACAGGGAGGGGTACATTGAACGTAAAAATAGTGTCAGTCTAGTGCACTTGGTGGGGTTTAAGTTAGATGGCTAGGCTGTCCCTCCATCGAACAGCCATGTCTTCAGTTCTTTTTTAAAGGTGGTAGTAGACATACAGTTCTTAAGGCCGAGTGGGAGGGTGTTCCACATGTCAGGGGCCCAAAAGTTGAAGTTGGTTCCGCCAATTATTGCAGCATTTGATTTCCGTCAGAGCAGAAGGTTCTTCTCACCGGGGCTTTCTTTATCTTGCTTGTAAGATAGTTTCGTGCATTTCCTGATAAGCATTTAAACACCAGTACTGCATCTTTAAATTGAATTCTCTGTTCGACGGGGAGCCAGTGCAGCTTTCTCCTAGCTGATGAAATCTTGGAGCGCCGACTCATGCCAAAAACATCCCGAACGGCTCCGTTTTGTATTGTTTGCAATTTCTTAAAGTTGGTTTTGGAGGTGCCTGGAGGTGCCCATCAAAAGGCAATTGCAATAATCTAATTTTGCGTTTAGGATCGCACCGGCAATCATGGCGATATTCTGTTCTGTGAGGTATGGGTGACTCTGCCATGGAGGAAGTGTTATTCATTTCTTGGTCATTAACATATTTTGGAAAAACTCCAATCTGGAATTAGCACAAATTTGGAACACCTTGCAGATATTTTGGAGGAATGGAACATACATTATCCTGGTGGTTATATATTGGTGGTGGGTGATATAAATTCCTATTGTTTTGAAGAGTGGAAATTGAATTATAATACAGGGTATGTAAACACCTGTCAAGAGGTTTTGGATAATTCACTTCTCAGTACAAAACTCGGACCAAGTGCCTCCAGTAGTGGGTACACCCCTCGCCCTTATGCGATGTTAACTTTGGGTGACATTCGCGTAGATGGGACCACTGAGCAGGACACAGGGCATCCATTTTTTGTACCCCCTTTCGACTCCATCTTGGTGACCAGGCCTCACTGCGATAGTACAAAATGCTTCTCTCCCTTTCCTCACAGCAGCTCGGAGCACATGACCCCACCCTTGTTCCCACTCTGACTGGAAAACTCTGAGGCTCCATTCTCACACATGAAACCCGAGGTGTTTGCAACAAATAATAAATGTAACACATCTCTTTTCCTCTGAGATCACTATCCTGCATGTGAACCAACATGAGCTAAGCACATATCTCATCCATCTCCACAAAAGTGTCCTTGCCCCCGCACCCTCACCAATGGAAACTTACTGCCATTCCGACCCTGTGTCCCTGCAAGGTATTCCTTTCATGTGCCAGATCATTGACCATGCCATGATGCCCACCCAGCAGACCCCCGATTAACACTAGACCTCTGCTGCAGTATATCGTGCCCAATACTAACAAATGCCACATACCTGAGATTCTTGTAAGCATGAACCTACACTCCGGTCATTGTATTAGAGTGCTCAAGACCCTTAACCTATGACTTGTATAATCCAAGATTATAGATGATATAAGTACCTGTGTGATGTGACGTTTATAGAGACATGATAAACTACTGACAGTCCTTTTGAACCATTAATATTTAGTGCATGCATTATAGAGAATGAATTATATTAGCTTAGATAGTGACCACCGTGTTTCACAGCGACCTGACCTTCACCCATCCGGAGCACAGATGTCTGATGTCAATCCTCCCACCAACCAAGCAACCAACCCAGAGGAAGAGATGCCATCCACACCTGAGACAGCGTGCAACTGACCAATCTGGGATCGACATAGTATCCTATGTTAAGTGTGTCATACTACTGTATAAAAATGTAATGCAACGATAATTTGTCAGAGCGCTCTCAGAGATCTAGATAAACCTTTCCTTGAACTCTCGCAGCCTGCTCTCTTTTGCCTTATTCCCTGTCCGGGGAGTGTCTGTTTTATTTTATTGCACGTGTGAGACAGGGAGGGCACAAATATTTGGTGACCCCCTGTGACATGATTTGGAGAGGTGCCTCGAGGCCGGCCCCGTGCGGCGAGATCATGGACGCCCCCCAGCAAAACCATCACCTCCACTGCCGACCAGCCTCTGCACACTACGAGGAAGGGTCAAGGGTTCCCGGTTGACGAATACCCGACTGAAAAGCTGCTCGCCGAGGCGGGCCACGGCTTGGTTGGGGTGCGGCCCTGACTGGGGTCGGATTACCTGACTGGACACGTGAGTGCCGGTTGCGAAGGTTCCCAAGGAAAGGTAAGGGGGAATATAGGGGAAGAAGGGTACAAGTGACAGTGGGGTTTAGCCAAGAATAGGGTCTGTGTGAGTGATGATGAGGCTTTTCTGATCTATCCTTTATATGGCCATTAGGTTTTGTGAAAAGCGAGAAGAAAATGAGAAGTGGTATCTTAGCCCAAACGGGGTAGAAGGCGGCGCTGCGTAGCATTTTCTCATCCAATGCAGAATAAATAAGTGAAGATAAGGAGAAAATAGTAGGAGTCTCGTATATTGAGTAGACTCGGAGTAGTTATTTAGAATATTCTTTTTCTGGGTACGAAAGAATTCTTGGGAAGGAGCAAGAGGGTGTAAGAGGTGGGGAGTGAATGAGAAGAGTAGGTGAAACGGGGAAGGGGTGGTAACAAGAACAAACGGGAAGTAAAAGCGCCCAGGTAGTGTATGTGCATGATATGTGGTATATGTTCTTTTGTGTTCTGTCTATTTTTGCCAAGGATATCCAAGTGTTGTAATTGCTTTGTTGGTAAGGTGGCAAATTTTGCAAAAGTGAACTGTTGAATTTGAAAATGCAACAATCATAAGAATAACATTGAAAATGGATCCATATCTATATTGACATATATATGTACATATAACTACAAGTAATAGAGAAGTCTGTGGTATATTGTTGAACTAGAAGAAAGAAAGAGTGGGTGGGGAGGTGATTAGAGGGGAATAGAGCTGTAAGCGCAAATACAGGCAAGGGGGAAAACATTGTCACGGGGGAGTAACACCATTAGCTCATATTTGTCTACACCTTCCGTTATACAGTGAAAAGATACAAAAATACCACGATCAGTGGTTGACAGAGATAAAAGGAGACAGTGTGACGCCAATTTGGCCAGAAGGTGGTTCATTTGATAAGAGGGTGTTAGATTTAGTGTCCACACACTTGTTGGCAAGGTATAAGGGGAAACAGTTACAGAATAGAAGAGAAGTACTAGACCTGTGGCGAATGTTTGAAGAAGTTACGCCCACAGCAGAGGTAGGTAAAGAAAGAATGAACGAAAACCAGGAAACGGAGGAAGAGTTAAGCGGGACGCCAAAGGGCAAGTGCACGACCGCTACAGCTGAGGGTGATACAACTAAAATATATCTCTTAATGTCAAGACCAGCAGTGGGATACAGCAAGCCCCTGTGCATACCAGCATGTCCCACCCCCACACCCTCAAACGGAACAGTCGCTACGGCACCACCGCCCTATGATAAAGGAGGTTTGTATGGCCCGACAAGTGCACCCCCTGTGAATGTGGCACACTTAACCCAAGAATTGGACCGCCAGCTAGCGCATGCACAGATGGAAATAACATGGCTAAGAGCACTGTGCGATAGAGGCCAAATACTGCCAGGGGGAGGAGAGGTACCACCGTTGTCCATGGCAGATCTCACGCCATCATTAAGCACAGCAGGGGAAGTAGCGCCAGCAATCTCAGAGCCAGCGCTATCAATATCATCCCAGGAAAACACGCACACTACAAGAGCGAGAGAAAGAATGGCAGTCAGGGGAGTTCCTGTTCCATCTAAATGACAAACCCGTGAGGATTATACGCCCACCCACCCCGGAAAGTGAGAAAGAGGAAGGACACGAAGAAAAGAATGAGCAAGAATCAGAAATAGAAGAGGTGTGGAGTGACTTAGACGAATATGAAGAGGCAGCTGCCGTGGCAGGGTCCCCACTGCCAAACCGCCGTTACCCAGACACACCATCGCCACCACTATGGCAGGGTAGATTAAGACAACGAGGAGGGAATATGATGATAAGTAAAATAAAGAAAGGGACGGTAAGTAAAGTAGGAAAGAAACACAAGTTACAAATGCCATTAATACATAAAGGAGCAGGTAGGCCACACCACATCCCGTGGGCTCAAATGGACAAAAACAACTTGCTGAAAGTCCTACTCCCACTATCAGGAGGGGCTGGGAAATGGATACATGCTTTTGAGAAGAACACAGCAGGAGTGCCACGAGCAATAGGGGATGTGAAAAGTTTATTAGTATCAGCAATTGGTGACCAAGCAGACGCAGTGTGGGAAAAGGCCGGATTCCTCGGAGTAACGATGAGTGTGGAACGTTTCCAGATATTCCAGATTTACATTTAGTGATGCAGTGTACAATGGATGAGAACAAGGATCCTACGCAGTTCATACTGCGGGTGCAGGATTTGTGGAGAAGCAAAACTGGCACGGCGTGGAACCAGTCCACCGCCTTGTTCTATTTTATCATCAAAAAAGGGCTCCCGAAGGAGGTGCAGAAGGCCTTGGACAAAATAGCTGGGATAGAAGCCAAGGGTTGGGTTGAAATTCAGAGTATAATTGTGCATCACTGTAGGAGGATCAAAGAGAGAGAAAAAGAGATAGCTCAAAAAAGGCTGGCAGATGAGGCGAAGCTGGTACAGAACAAATTAGTGAAGGTCACCGCCATCAATGCCAGCGTAGCCACAGACAGAGAAAATGAGGGGGATGAAGGAGCGGGAAACAGACCAGTTACAATAGCAGCACTGCGGGCGACAGGAGGACAAGAGCCATGGAACAGAGAAGAGCAATATGGAGGACAACAGTGGCAAGACAGACCGGCAAGAGGAAGGGGTGGGTACCATGGCCAGAGAGGAGGATTTGGAGGAATTGGGAGTAGAGGATTTGGTGGGCAAGGAATGAGACGTGGACCACAAGGGTCTTGTTGGAACAGTGGGAGATGGGAACACTATTCAAGAGATTGCAGAATGCGGCCTTCAGGGTATTTCCAAGGGCTGCAGCCCATAGAGAACGAACAAGGATGGGGGTGCCCACCCCCAGGTAGCCCTTATGGACTACCGATGGGAGGAGGAAGACAGCAGGATCAGTGCTTTAACGAACCTCAAATGCAGCAAAGACAGCAGCCACCGCCACAGCCTATGGCAAGACAAAATACGGTAGGAAACGCAAACAACAATTGTTTTGCAACGCCCGCAAATGGTGCACCCGCACCATTCCGCGGCATGACAGTGGTTGGAGATAATGTCTTTTCAGTACCAGGCCAACAAAGACATTCAGATTAGGACAGCCCACAGGGAACACTTGCGTGTCCAGTCCTATCCACCACCCTACGTGCAGAAGAGGAACCACTAGTGGGGGCAGAGATAGGAAACAAGCAGTTTATCTTTATGGTAGACTCAATAGCAGAGAAATCATGTGTCATGGAAGGGCGGTTTCCGCTCTCAGGCAGGAATTTGGAAACGCAGGGTTTCTCTGGGGCTATTTTAAACGTTCCTTACACTAAAGATCTTGAAATAACGGGGGGGAAAAACCGTGCGCGCACCCTTACTGTACCACGAAGATGCGCCAATCAATTTGCTGGGGAGAGATTTGTTAAGCAAATTGAATATGACCATCTCGTTTACAGAATGAGGAATAGTATGTTCAACCCCGGGAGTGTGCCCGGTACGAGCCATATTGATGATCAGCACAGTGATGAATGAATTTGTGGTGCGAGGAATACCCATTGACATAGACATGTTTATTTATGGCATCAAGGTATTAGCCTGAGTGGTACCAGAGATAACGAGAAAAGAATGGAGAACACCATCAGATTTTATATTCCACCCAATTGCACACACAGATGTTGTGCCAGGTACGATCATGTCCATAGACATCGAGGCAGTTCAGGTATCAAGCAGACGTGTTGTGGTCATAGAATTGAACACGTATGGGTGTGAGTGGAGAACTGTGTTATGCATAGACCCAAACATAATGCTAAGAGACATAACAGACGAGGAATTATTTACTGATAATGAAGATGACAGAGAAATAATAATGGAAATAAGCATACCATGTGACATCATGATCCAGTACAGAGAGGTACACAACCCACTCATGGCTAGCGTCAATGCCCCACTGACTATGTTTGAGAAAGACATGGCAAAGGTAGCACCTGAAATTTGGACTACAGGCCCCCACGATGTAGGATTACTCCATGAGGTGACACAAATAAAGATAAAGCTAAAACCAGGTGCCATACCGCCACGAGTGAAACAATACCCCATCTCCAGAGAAGCAGAAGAAGGGATTAGGGAAACAATAGATGCACTCCTAAAGCAAGGTATTATAGTACCATCAAACTCCCTCTGTAACACGGCTATCTTCCTGATCAAAATAGCAAAGGGAGGGGTGTGGAGGATGATCCAAAATCTCCGCCCACTCAATGACGTCATTCAAAAAGAGTTCCCATTAGTGCCTAACCCGGCACCAATATTGTGCAGCATACTGAAAGAATCAACATGTTTTACTGTAATTGATTTGAAGAATGCTTTCTTCTCCATACCACTCGACCCAGGATCTCAATACCTGACAGCGTTCACATTAGGGAACAACAGGTATGAACATCGCAGACTCCCACAAGGGTATTGCGAGAGCCCTGGCATTTTTAACAGAGTACTACATGAAGACATTGGAAATATAGATGTAGAGAGCACCATTATTCAATACGTAGACGATTTGCTCTTCTGCAGCCATACAGAACAAAAATACAGAGAAGATTTGATAGCACTGCTAAATGTGTTAGCTACCAAGGGGTACAAGGTGGAAAAAGGAAAATTGCAATACTGCCTCGCTGAGGTTGTATACCTCGGACAGTTCATATCAAAAGATGGGAAACGAATACTCCCAGACAGAGCAGCTGCCATACGCAACATAATCATTCCAAAAACAGTGAAGGACATGCAAAAGTTTCTTGGCATCTGTAACTATTATCGAGCATGGATCCTCGATTACGCGGCATACACACGTCCATTGCTACAAGCATTAAAAGAAGCACAGAAAAATAGAGCCACAATAAAATGGACCCCTGAAATGATGATACAGTATTTTAAACTAAAAGACCTTATTGCTGATGCCCCAGTTCTCGCGAACCCAGATTATGAGAGGGAATTTTTCTTGTTTTCACACTGTAATGACACAAAAAACATCACTAGGTCACAAACCATTGGCTTACTACAGCGGGACACTAGATCCCATAATGAAAGGCCACTTCGTGTGTGAACAGGCTCTAGCAGCTGCGGCCTTCACGATTGAAAAGAGCGCCACCATTGTGATGGGTTGTTCAGTAACGCTATATGCAGAACATTCCTTATTTGCCAGTAAACCCAGCAACATTCATTACAGAACCATGCACTACAGAGGACATGCAAGAACACGATTGCGCCACCTATGAAGGGGGGGGCGATGACATTCCCAAAGTGAGCGAAAACGCCCTGAAAGAAGGAGAGATATATTTCATAGATGGGTGAGCATCCATAAACCCTGAAAACGGGGGAGAAGCATGTAGGAATGGCTCTAGTAGACATGGAGGAAGATGGCCATGAAACAATTGTAAAGAAGCGCCTCCCATCCCATTACTCCGCCCAAGCAGCAGAACTAACTGCATTGATTGAGGCACTGCATACAGCCAAAGAATGCACAGTAATAATATACGCAACAACCATAGTGCATTCAGGCCTATCCCGCTGGCATTGGAGGGGATTCAGCAGAGCAGACGGCTCACCAGTACAGCATGCCGCACTATTGACTGAACTGATAGATGCATTAGCATAACCATCGGTAGTGGCGGTGGTGAAATGCCAAGCCCATACCAACAACACAGATGCTATCTCATTGGGAAACGCGGCAGCCGACGCAGCGGGGAAGGAGGCCTTGCATTCAATACAACACCAGCAGTGGAGTGCATTGGAAAATCAGCCATTACAGAGCCATTGGAAGAGGCGTACAGTAACACACCAATAGTGCAGGTAATAGAACTACAAAGGAGAGCACCACAGGAGGAGCAAGAGTTGTAGGGCAACTGGGGGTGCCAACAATCAGCCACAGACCTGATTTGGAGACAAGAGGAAAAGGTAGTGATGCCAGTAGAATTACTAGAAATAGCATTCCAACAACTGCATTTCCCCGGCCATGTAGAAAAACAACACATTACTGCAGACATCCAGGAACATTGGTTTGTCCCCAATTTAAAGGAGCACCTGTCAAAATTCATTGTAGAATGCATAACATGCCAAACATATAATTCAGGGATGACATTGAGAGCACTGCGTGGCACCCTGCCACGGCCAGTAGGACCATTTAGAGAACTACACGTAGATTACGCTGCTATGGGAGAGCGATGTAACGGAGCAAGGTACTTGATTGTAGTGGTATGTCCCTTCTCAAGATGGGTGGAAGCAGGTCCATACACCCACCCAGACGCGAAGTGTGCAGCGAAATTCCATGTTCGGGAAGTGTTCTCCCGATGGGGGATATGCAATGTGATAAGATCAGACAACGGCATGCACTTCGTGAATGACCTCGTCAAGGAAGTGACGTCACTCTTGGGGATAAAACACAAGCTATGTTCCATTTATCATCCGATGGCGAACGGGATGGTGGAAAAGATCAACGGATTACTGAAGAGTAAGCTATCAAAATTGTGTAATACACTGAAAAAGAACTGGGTGTATTGCTTACCCCTAGCACTGTTCCAGCTCAGGACTCAGCCATGTAAGGGCCACCATCTGAGCCCCCATGAAATTGTCACTGGGAGGCGAATACACACACCACTGTCCCCAATCAGGAGAGCATCCAATGCACACAGAGCTGCCACAGTGCTGGCGGAGGAATTTAAGGAATACCTAACTCAGTTAACGCACGCAGTACGCAGCATAGCACGACAAATAGCACTGTCTTTTACTGAAAACGTGGCGACTGATACTACCACACCAGCCACAGACAGCCGAAGTGGGCCACTGATGCCAGGAGCACAGGTGTACGTTCGTAGCTTTGTAAGGAGGCAGAATTCACCCAGGTTTCATGGCCGGCCCTTACAAGGTCATATATAGTACACCCACTGCAGTGAAGGTGAAGGGATTGAAGTATTGGGTGCACTTATCAGATGTGAGGAGGGCACATGATAGTACAATCCACCAGGATGAGCAGGATGGTGCTACTAGCACCACAAATGAGGTTGAAAAGGGATGACAAAATTGTCGGCAAACAGAACCTGCAGAGATAAAAGTTATGATATGCGTCTTGTTCTGCATGACTTATCTCCTACTTTTATCCTTTCCGTTCTTCCTTTTTTTTGTTCTTTAATATCCTCTCTGTATCTCTCTATTCTCTCTATTCTCTCTATTCTCTCTATTCTCTCTCTCTCTCTCTCTCTTTCTCTCTCTCTCTCTCTCTCTCTCTCTCTCTCTCTCTCTCTCCCTCCTCTCGATTATTGTTCCTCACTTTTCTCCATCACTCTTTCACTCTCCTTCTCTCCATAGTAAAAATAAATGTGTAATGGAGAAATGAGCAAACAAATAAAAATGATGATTAAATATAAAGTTGAAACAGAAATGTAAATAAATGTATATATTGTAGTGACTTAACAAATTTATATCGCCCCTCCAGGTGACAAATAGCCCAACGAACCACAATCGCGGAGAACCGATTAATGCTAGATAGTGAAAGGGATGCCATTAGGGCTGATAGGTTCAGTAATGTTGAATGTGTTTTAAAATGTGCTGCAGTTTTGTTATCAGTAATGTTGTTCTTTATGGCTTGGTATTATACCCTTCTATCTTTGGTTAATGACATGCACAAGGGGGAGCGGGGCTAACTTGATACGAGAAGGGTCGCACTTGATATGGACTGGGGTAAAGACAATGTGGAGAGAAACATATGACATTAATGCCAATGGTACAATTATAATGCAACCTTCAGAACACGCCACCGCAGGCCCAACAAGTGTCTCCTTGCGACTTCCTAATATAAATATGAGTAATGATTATGAACTCAATGAATACAATGGCGATTATTACTGGCCAAATGATTTACCTCACACGACGCTGCTGCTACTGAGGAAGATATACATGCCATATTTTATAACAATGATACAACGTGGTCTGGAATGTTTCCAATACATTACAAAAAGGTGAGAAACAATAACAAGGAAGGGAAAAGGAGGAGAAAAAGGGGGGCGGGAGGGAAAAGATATGACATTTATCATGACCTTGGGCTAGACGAAATAGAAGATCCCCGGCACCCTGATCAATCAAATAAATGGTATTCGGACATGAGTGCTACGGCGAAGCAAGCAACAAATGAAAGCTGCTACATATGTTCACTCATTCCGCATGCATCAGGAACACCGAAAATTTTAATACCCCAGGAAGTGCCCTTGTCGGAGGCCCAATGTTTAATTCATCTAGTTCTGTGCAGGATAAAAAGCTCCTTCCAAACGCACACCGTCACAATGGAAAAACTGGAAAATGGGAAAACATGCACAAGCCGACGCCAAGTAGTAATTTGCCTTAAGGAACCATTCCTTGTCATTAAGGGGACGAGATATGCAGAAAATAGATGGCACGAAGAAACTATCGAATTCAAAGCAGAAGCACTTCGAGGCCTATCCAATGACACCTTCCAATGGATAACGGAAGTATGTGCCCCTATCTGGTCGCAACATGTCACGAAGCTAACGTGGGTTACAGCGTTGGAAAAACCTATCAAAATACAGAAAGAAGTGCCACATGAACTGTGTTTCCATGTGGAAGGAAGAGTGAACATTGGGGAAACAAAGAAATGCAACAAGACAGTAATAATACCTGACATGAAGAAAGGCACCGCTGCACTCGACATGTACTGGATTTGCAGCAAACAAGCATATCTACACCTCCCAACAGCATGGAAAGGTACATGTGCCTTAGCCACCCTCCACACAGCCCTGATGGTAATACCTGAAAGCCATATCCAAGGGGCAACGGGAAAATCAGCTGTCATATCGGCAGCAGGGCAATCGGCTGGCATATCGGCAGCAGGGCAATCGGCTGAACAATCGACAGCGCCCCAAAAAATGATAACAGAAGCTCCAATTTACAAACTTTTGTCAGAATATGAACTGAAGAAAAAATGAGCATGAAGTAAAAAGTCCTCCAATTACATCTCATCCGAATCATCGAAACACCTTGCTGAGATCCCGCATAAATACAAGCTCTTTTCATCAGCAGAGACATTTTTTGCCTCACTTCTTGTCCCGGGACTGCAAGCACGAACGAGCGCCAAATGGTTGCAGATAGTGCACTGGGAGCTCATCCAACTGGCTAACGACACTGAAGAAGGGTTCAACGTTATCAAAATAGAGCTCCACGCACTGCGCCTGATGACGATGCAAAACAGATATGTCCTAGATCTCCTCACGGCGATGGACAGTGGTGTTTGCCGAAAAAGTGGGGGTGTGTGTTGCATGTTCGTGCCAACTGAAGATGCTGATAACGGGACACTCTCACATGTGATAACAGCAGTACACAATCTAGGAGAGAGGATGAGAACAGAAGGAGGCGTAGAAGAAAGTACGTCGTTCGACAATCTGTTCAGTTGGATACCATCATGGGTAAACGTGGCAATGAGAATACTCATCCCCATCATCGTCTTTGTGCTCTTATTCTTCTGTGTGTGCCAACTGGGACTCCGGTGTTGTGAAAAAAGTATGCCTACCTCAGCTATGATGAAGGTAACAATGGGCCGACCGACAACGGTAGCTACCATGATAGAGGCACAAATACAAACAGGGGAGTACACCACACCGCAATACAGGATGACAGCCATTTACAGGCAATATGGGGACAGGTTTGATAATTTACACCACACAACAATAAAGGAACCAACGGAGCTGCAATGGTACAGAGAAGTATGGGTGGACTTAGATGGAGATGGTGGGATTTACTTAATGTGTACACCAGACGAATATGCCAGAGGAGGAAATAGCTTAAGAAGTGTGTGCAGGGCATGGATGCCAATAAAAGGCACCCCCGCGTGGGACGAGGCTGTGGCGGAGGCTGAGTAGTACCGAAGGGAGAATGAAAAGAATAAAAAATAAAAATATTAGTTACTTTAGATGTAACGAAAGGGGGGAATGTGTGGGAGCGAGGGTCCAGCAGGCCCCTCTCTGCCTTCACTTCTCAGTACAAAACTCGGACCAAGTGCCTCCAGTAGTGGGTACACCACTCGCACTTATGCGATGTTAACTTTGGGTGACATTCGCGTAGATGGGATAACTGAGCAGGACACAGGGCATCCATTTTCTGTACCCCCTTTTGACTCCATCTTGGTGACCAGGCCTCACTGCGATAGTACAAATGCTTCTCTCCCTTTCCTCACAGCAGCTCGGAGCACATGACCCCACCCTTGTTCCCACTCTGACTGGAAAACTCTGCGGCTCCCTTCTCACGCTGAAGCCAGAGGTGCTTGCAACAAATAATAAATGTAACACATCTCTTTTCCTCTGAGATCACTATCCTGCATGTGAACCAACATGAGCTAAGCACATAGCTTGACCATCTCCACAAAAGTGTCCTTGCCCCCGCATCCTCGCCAATGGAAACGTACTGCCATTCTGAGCCTGTGTCCCTGCAAGGTATTCCTTTCATGTGCCAGATCATTGACCATGCCATGATGCCCACCCAGCAGACCCCGATTAACAATAGACCTCTGCTGCAGTATATTGTGCCCAATACTAACAAATGCCACATACCTGATATTCTTGTAAGCATGAACCTGCACTCCGGTCATTGTATTAGAGTGGTCAAGACCCCTAACCTATGACTTGCATAATCCAAGATTATAGATGATATAAGTACATGTGTGATGTGACTTTTATAGAGACATGATAATCTACTGACAGTCCTTTTTAACCACTAATATTTAGTGCATGCATTATAGCGAATGAATTATATTAGCTTCGATAGTGACCACCATGTTTCACAGCGACCTGACCTTCACCCATCCGGAGCACAGATGTCTGACGTCAATCCTCCCGCCAACCAAGCAACCAACCCGGAGGAAGAGATGCCATCCACACCTGAGACAGCATGCAACTGACCAATCCGGGATCGACATAGTAACCTATGTTAAGTGCGTCATACTACTGTATAAAAATGAAATGTAACGATAATTTGTCAGAGCGCTCTCAGAGATCTAGATAAACCTTTCCTTGAACTCTCACAGCCTGCTCTCTTTTGCCTTATTCTCTGTCCGGGGAGTGTCTGTTTTATTTTCTTGCACGTGTGAGACAGGGAGGGCACAAACACAGTGTATGGCATATATTGGATTGGATTCCCCCGGTACAACTAATATGCCCAAATGCCGTAGCTTTGACAGAACGGTTCTTGAGGGAAAAAGTGAGTAAGAAAAGGATACGAGAACTTGATGTGAATTAACTAACTGCCAAAGCAAAGGCTTCCCTTATTAAGAAGGAGGAGCAACGGTGGCGTAATTGGTGTAAATCTCACCAACATCACCACATTCAAAAAGATGGGGAGGTTATGTTGGATAACTTCCTTAAAAAAAACAAGACATACATTTTTGGGAAATTGTTAATTCATTGGATACTAAACAAGGGAATTTCCAAACAAATCATTAGAGGAAGAAATTTGGGCTCAACTTGTAAGGCTTAAAATAAGCAGTGTTGCATAGCAATTTGCTATGCAATTCTGTAGGTTTGCTAATTAAATTGGCACTTGTGTATCAAAGCTAGCTATTTAAGTTACCCAGTTCACTGAAATCACAGCTTGCCTGCATTCCATTCTTGCCTTCAGGGCTCTCTCCGCTCTATTTTCTCTGTTTGCTGCAAGTTCAAAGTTGGCTAATGGAGAGAGAGTGCAGTAGTAATCCTCTCCTCCACTCCTAAGTGCCAAAGGCCTGTGTGGGAGTGTTAGTCAAGAATGTATTTTATTTTTCAAATAACTGAAATCCAGAAGTAATCAGGTGGATACTTTTATTATGCTAAATATGAATTGTATTTATTTCTTGAACATTTGTATGGCACCTATACAGCACAACGTGTTTCCAGGCACCACAAGACAAAAGGGGGGGGGCAACAATACCAGTTCTACTAGGCTTTGTGACATTAGGATCGTGCAAGTTCGGGGCCAAGAAATGCAGGGGGAAGGGGCAGATCAGGACAAGTTGAAGGGATGGGGAGAGGGTGGAGAGGGAAACGTGCTGGAGGGAGGTGCCCAGGGCTGGGAAAGTGCTAAAGGAGTGCCCAGGAGGGCAAGTAAAAGGGGGAAACAATGGGGGGGTCAAGTGTGAGGAGGGCAGTGGACAAGCCTCAGAAGGCTAGTCAGGGAAGGGTGCCCATTTATATCCTGTCTGGCAAAAACAGGTATGTATTAACTTTATTTCTTTTTAAAGACAGTCACGCAATTCCATTCCTAAAACTTTAAGTTGTTACATAATGCATAATTACAGTAATGCTACTCCGAAACACTGCCTTGTCTCCATCCTTTACAGTAAAGTTTAGATGTGTGTATCTAAATCTCAGTGTTGACTATAATTCATTTTGTTGGGGAAGATGATGAGTGAACACTTTTGAAAATGAGCATGACCAAATTCCTTTGATGGCAAGCTTAGTTCTGTAACTTGCTGGTTGCATTCATCTGTGCAACTCATGCTCAAGCCATGAGCTGATTCCATACTCTTTGTGATTATATTTTATGAACCTGTTGCTATATCCCAGCTACCCTGAAAGTGAGATGGCCACAAACTACAATATTCCACCTAGTTTGGCCCGTTATTTCCCTATTACACCATCCACTATCCTTAGTCTATAATTTTGCTTCCTCTTACATAATAAATACACAAAGATAACTAGATGTTAACACAAAGTAGTGATCAATGGTTCCACCCAGTCTGTACATCTACATATCTACTGCACTACCACACACTTCAGATAGCCTCCAAATCTCACTATGCTCTATGATTATGATTGCATTATATATTAGCACCTGGGGGAGAGAACTGGCCAAACTGTCTTCAGAATAACAGAAAAAAAAGTGTCTTCAATTGGTGCACACTCCCGTCCCCTGCACACCTTGTGTACTGGCTAAAAAGTCAGTCAATGGTTAATAGATTTCAAGACACTAAGTATTGTACTTAGTATTCTATAGATTTTGTACTCATAATAAGTATGCGTTTACATCTGTGGAAGGTTGAGAGATAGAACATCCTCAATTTATTTACAATTCTCTTCTGAAACAACTATACATATACATAAACAAATTAAAAAGAGCTTGACGCCTTTCAGGATACAAGTTCCCTTCCTCAGGAGCAAAATTAGTCAATTACATAAATGTGAATGATTGCGTCGATTTACAGTGGCTTTGATTAGTTGTCTTGCTTCTAGTCTACACTTTCTTACAATATCTAGAGTATAAATCAAATATTCATATTACCTATGTATGTTTCGCATGAGTTTCGGTGTATTAGAATACATGCATACAAGTACAGGATCACCTGAGTGGCGGCATGATAATTAGATTCTGTTAATAATGATCAACTGGTCTTCTTCATTGACTGATTTTTCATACGTTCAAACATATGTTTTTAGAGATACTGCAGTCCGTAAAGAGCGGTATACAAAAAAGAGGGATATCACTAATATTCGTTCATCACTATGTAGCGCTAAAAGCGAAAAGCCAAAACAAGTGAACCTCCCTTTGTGCACCTGATGAGATTGACAGATCAATCATATCATGAAGAAAAATTGGAAGATCACAAGGTTGGATCCCCAACTCACCAAACTATTTCAGAAACCACATATGATAGCATACACTGAAGGCAAAAACCTCGGAGACCAAACTGTTAAAGCAGAAAGAACAGACCCACAAAAAAAGACATAAATGTCTAAACCTAAATATGGAATGTTCCCATGTCTTCACTGCAGCCACTGTAATAATATACAAAAAGGAGACAGTGTGAGACATCTGTGCACAGGACAAAAATGTCCCATTAAAAATGTTGTGACTTGCGACTCCAAATTTCCTGATGTATGGACTAATCTGTCTGTTTGGAATGTTCATTTTGGGACAGACAACCAGAAAAATCAAGGAGAGGATGACAGAGCACAAATCCAATATCAGAACTAACAATCAAAAGTCACCAGTAGCAAGACTTTTTGAAGAAAACAGACATACAATAGCACTACTTAAATATGTAGTGTTGGAAATGGTTGAGTCCCCACCGTAAATGTTCTGGGTTCATAGACTGGATTCTATGGCACCCACAGGTCTTAATGAGGAATTTCCATTATCCCCATTTCTTTATTCATTGAACCAGTTCCAACAACCGTTTTGGACCAAAGACATTTGACTCTAAAATATTCTGACAGAAGAGGAAAAGCCCCTGATTATCTATTATGTATGATTTGTTATGCGTTACTTGGCATTTGTTTTAACTTGATGTAATTGGACTTGTAAAATTAGCACTATATGTCACAGGATCATCATTTAATGAATAGAATTGATTAATACATTGCAGTTAAGTGAAATACTGAATAGACTGACTATTTCATTCCACAAATATGGTATGAGTTAAGGTATATGTATGTATTGATACACATGCACGCAACTGCACAACCATCTGAAGAAGCAATCATTGAATAATGTCTACACAGCACCATATTGTTACAATGCAAGGTTACTTGAAGAAAGCAAAACATAATATAATTAAAATGAATACAACAATTGTGTATTCTGTAAATATTGAAACATGAAAATGTATGCAACAATTGATTATGTTGTTCTGTGAACAATGAAACATGTAATGTATCATAATGTATATAACAACTGGTTGCACTCCACACTTTGATAGACGAGCCAAAATAGTCATAGTAGTCTCTTAGGACAGACACCTAGCGGTGTCTACAATAAATTAAGGTATCACATTTGTATTATGCAATTAAGCACTTGAGGACAGTGTTGCCATGTTCGGTACGGTGGATAGAACATAGGATGACATTAAAATTACAGAGAAGTAAACAACAGTTTGAATACGACGTCAGCGCTCACACGAGGATGCGCTGCATGCCAATACTTCAAGCAGCCATTTTGGATGCCCAAGCTTGCCCGCTAGGTCTCCATTTTGACCACACAGCATTAGGGACATAGGTAAGAATGAAAGAAGGATACATCAAGTGATCCTACTTTAGACACTAAAATTAGGCAGCAAGTGAATATCTAACATTGGAGATCCATAAACCCACAGTTATGGAATAGGGCAACAAGCTAATACTTGACACTTTAGCCTTTTGGATCCAGTCAGAACAGAACTAGACACACTTGTCTAAGCGCATCCCTGTGGATAGTATTCCATGGGAAACTGATACGCTGAGGTAAGCAGCTCGGATTTCTCAATTCACTAGAAATGAACGAGCGTTAATCCGCACGTCTAGTATCACTTAGTTATTTTGATTTTCTTTCAATTCTAGATGATGTTAAGGACCAAAGGGTGTTTCACAACCTAGTCCCCAGGGATCCTGTACTCCTGTGGCCAGGGAAAGGCCATCAATTTTGGATCCCGACCCTGGGGGTGGAGGAGCGAGTGAGGATCACTTGCTTTGGGGGTCCTCGGGGAGTGTGGGAGAAGCACCTGATGAGAGAATTGGTATCCCCCTTTTTCCACAACCCATATAACCCCTATCCCTGCTGATTTTACTTATAGTTACTACTGAGCCGAGGAAGATGAGGAATGAGGTTAGACAGATTACCTCTTCTGACTTGCAGTGGCTCTGTCTCTGTAATGAGGCACGGCAGAGTCAGGAACGTAATCCTAACTATATGCACTTGCCACTTATTAATACTCCCTGTCAGGCGAATAAAAGGTGGCATGCACAGGCACACTCTGAGCGAGGCTGCGTACGAGAAGGAACAGCTCTTTTGGGGCTAATGTGGACCAGGCTATGGAAGTCGGAAGGCCAAGTGTATGCTCTGCAGTTACGAAGATCGAGGGAGCATCAGGCGAGAATCCCACACTCTCGGGATGCCTTAAGCGTTTCAAGACTGAAACCGAGTGAGCGGAAGAAAGAAATCTTTAAGGTACTTGAAAGTGGCTAGTGACCCTCCTGGGTGAACGACAGAGTTGGGGAGGAGCATTGAAAACGGCATTGACTGCTGCATGAAGAGCGTTGATGAAAGGAGACTGAATAACACAACCAGTGAGTTATTGAAGGCAACAAAAGCAAAAGTGTTAAAAGCAAAATTAACTGTAACTGTAACTCAAAAGTTGAAGGTTGCGCCTGTGCCGATAAAACGCATAGTGCAAAGGACAATTGCTGAATTGTAAAAGGAATAGATGCAAAGTAACAGAGTAGTCCTGCAAGGTGAAATCGCATCACTGAATGTCTGTGAAATGTTCTGAGTTGTTTTGTAATTGCGAACCAGAAAAAAAGTTGAATGAGTGAAAAGAAAAGTATGTGTACTCTGAATATGCCAAGAGGGCCAACTATATGAGCAATGGAAGAGGCCAAGAAGGCAATCGTAAGAGAATAAGAATCTACAAGTTCCAAGAGGCATTGGTGTAATAAGAAGAGGAAGATTGTGGAGTGTAGAATTATTGAAAGAGAGGTTGAAGTGGTCATGCAGAGGTCTAGGTATAATCCTTGCAGTTTTGAAAGTCTTCAACAGTGAAAGGACAGCTGATACAAAACGTGGGGAAGGGAAACCCCACGAAGAGAAAGACAGGCCTGAGCCCAGCAGAGAGAAACCCGTGCAGAACTTTGTGATAAAATGAAAAAGTGATTAGACAGCCTTGTGTCCGGCAGAGGGAAGCCTGCACAGAACTGTGAGAAATTGGGAATGTGAATGTGAAAAGCGAGGCAGGCTCATCCCCAGCAGAGGGAAGTCTGTGTTGAGTTGTGGGAAAGTAAAAGTCAAAAGTTGAACTGTATATTGTGACAAGGCGGACAAAGCCTAAGGAAGGGATTGAACTACCAGAAGCTTGACGGCCAAGCCTGAACTGTTAAATTGTACCAGTAAGATAAAGTGTGCAAGACTGAAAGAACTGTGCCATCCACCTATCCTATTTTAGGAAACTCTCTGGGCCTGGTGGTGCTGAACGTGGGGAAGGGAGCTGTTATTTAAGCCATTCTGCAATTTCTTTTGAGACACTATTTTCCATTTGTATTCCCTTAACACATGTGTCAGTTTGAGAAGGGGGGCAAGGTTAGTCGCTACTTGTTCTCATCTTTGCGCTTTTGTACAGACACCCTTCATGGGAATGCTTCCCTCATCTGTAAATGTGTTATGTACGTCATTTCTCATCAGAATGGACATCCATGTTCTTCAAACAAATACAAATAAAATACCTTGGTGAGGGAAGTCGCTCTCTCCGCCAGTCACCTATAGATGAGAAGAGATCTCCACAGCTTAAAGGCCTTTGGACTGTAGTTTGGAGGGGGCCCATGGCCAGCTCTTGGTATTTTAATAATGGGGTGATCATGGCATGCTGCAGTTTGGGGAGAAATTCCTCATGACTAAGAGCTGCAATAATACAATGATTTATGGTTGAGGTGATGGAAGAGAGGTGTGCATTCACCACCCGTACATTGAAAGTATCAGAGCTGGTGATAGGTATTTGGAGAAATAGATCGCCATAATAACATCAGGTTTTGACACCAGGGCAAACTCAGAGAGTATAGGCAGCAGTGTCATGGTATCTCTAGACTCCTCTCTCTGCTCTGAACAAGCTGAGCAATACCTGAGCAGGCACTGTCCCAGTTATTTTTGGAGGGATCATCTTCTCTGATGTTGAGCCCAGCTAAGATGCAGGAGTGGTTGGATACTGGTGGGGTGCGCAGTGCTAGTTCCTTGAGCCTTGCAGGAAACGCTGCTTTTCTTTTGGTCAGGAGGCTAATAGATGCTTGCAAAAAGAGTGTGTGGCTTGGTAGGCACTTGGCATGATATGCTCAACAGATTCAGAGGTGAGTCCAGTGATCTGTTTAGAGAAGATCCTGCCCAATAAGTGGGACAAAATGGTGTGCCATAAATGTATTGGGCGGGCAAACAACCCTCGCCCCCTAAAATTGCACCCATGGCACAAACTCCAAGCTGCTCAAGTGACAGTAGGTACTCTTGACTATCATTGCACTTTCATGGCCTTCCTCTCTTGTATTGTATTGTTTATTTATATAGTGACTGCACACAATCAAGTGTTTCAAAGTGCTCAAGGAGGGTGGGAACATGGGGAAAAACAAACAGTTGCTCGGAGTCCTTGAGTTTCTGAGACGATAATAGTCTGTACAGACAGAGTAAGTGCGTAAACAAATACATTTAACAGTTTGGGAGCTAACAAATAGGCCTGACGGCGATTCTGCAGTTTTAACAGTGCATGTTAGGGTGAAAGACAGGGAGAACAGACAGACAATCATCAGGCGTGTACGGATCGTGCAAGTGCACAGAGGGTCAAGTGCACCCGGTCGCTTGAGACTTGTGTAAGTGCAGAAAGAGCTTCTCTCATGAATTAGTTTCTCAAGTGTATTGAATATGGGAGGGGTGTAGGGCCCTGGGGCAAGTGCGAGAGATGACTGGCAGGGGTGTCGGGGACCAGTGACACTCTGAGCTATACCCGGCAGCTTGTCAGCATGCTGTGCGGAAGAGGAGGGAGAGAGGGGAAACAATAGAGAACTGTGTTAGCATGGTAGAGGGAGAGAGAAGGAAGAGGAGAGGGATAGAGACGGCAAGAGGTTGCAGAAAGGACCTGAGGAGTCAGGAGAGTCCAGATGGATGTTAAGATCACCCAACAGGAGGAGTTGAGAGGAGGAGGGGAGTAGGGAGGAAACCATGTCAGTCCATTCAGAGAGGAATAGAGTGGACTGACCTGGTGGTCGATAGAAGGTGGACATAATGAGAGAAGATTTAGGGGAGAGCCTGTATTTTAGTGGGATGCAGGTTCTTGTGTATCGCTGATGCACTCCATGCTCTGTATAACCAGTAGAGATACTTAAGCGACCAAACACACATTTCTGGCCATGCAAACCTGGCTGAATCTGTGGTCTGTGTATGTCCTTAGTTCTCAGTGGTTCCATAACTGGTATTGTACCATAAGGTGTTCAAGGCTATTCTTTTGTTGCCACTCAGGGATCACATAATCATAGGGCCAGAGGTATTAAGGTCTTCCCTGAAAGCCATGCCTTTAGAATTTGCTCACCTATGAATGCAACATGTGTTCATATGTGCAGTAAAACTTATTTTCTTTTAAGACACTCGTGGGCTTTCTGAATGCCTAACTGAAATACAAATAATAAAATGAAAGCATCCTTATATCTTTACATCACTGCCACCCCTATGTGTCGTCCAGTCACTGCTGCTTCCCGGCCTTTAGGTTAGCACTCCCCTGATAAGCAGCAGAGTTCCTGAAAGCATCACTGCCACCCCTATGTGTCGTCCAGTCACGGCTGCTTCACGGCCTTTAGGTTAGCACTTCACTGACAGAGTGCCTGAAAATATCACCACCACCCCTATGTGTCATCCAGTCACTGCTGCTTCCCGGCCTTTAGGTCACCACTCCCCTGACAAGCAGCAGAGTGCCTGAAAGCATCACTGCCATCCCTACGTGCCATCAAGTCACTGCTGCTTCCGGGCCTTTAGGTTAGCACTCCCCTGACAAGCAGCAGAGTGCCTGAAAGCATCACTGCCACCCATATGTGTCATCCAGTCACTTCTGCTTTCCGGCCTTTAGGTTAGCACTCCCCTGACAAGCAGCAGAGTGCCTGAAAGCATCACTGCCAGCCCTACATGTCATCAAGTCACTGCTGCTTCCGGGCCTTTAGGTTAGCACTCCCCTGACAAGCAGCACTATTAGGTACCAGCGCTCCCCACAGCACTGATGACCCAGGTAAGCGGGGATTTGAGACGAGTAAGAGGTCTTCAGTAAAGTAATATGATAAGTATATTATGTGCCCGCCTACACTTGTCTCCCAATAAGGTGCATGGTAGACCACACGCTACACCTTTACCCCACAATTACCACCTTTGGAGAACCCCAGGGTTCCTTACCTTTCCCCACATTGACCACCTTTGGAGTACCCCAGGACTCGATCCTTTACCTCACAATGTCCACATTTGGAGTAGCCTAGGGCTCAATCCCTTGACCCCAAACAGACCTAATTTGGTGTACCCCAACCCGTTGCCCACAATGGCCACATGTCTTTCTTCCAGCCGCAGTGAAGAAGGCCTCTTTACTGGATGGAATGGGTCTTCCATTCAAATAAATATTGATGACAGTAACCTTCAGCCCAAGATTACAATATTTCAAGGCATTCATCACTATAATTATACCCTGACCACCAATAAATATGTAACCTCATTGACCCCATTCATAGAACCTGTGCAGTCCTGCAAGTGGACCAGCCTTATACACACACATATGGAATTGCTAGGCTGAGCCCAGACTACACCAATCTCTTGAACAACCCTTTCCAAAGTCCAATGCTAATATCAGCTCCTGAGGTAATGGATGCACCTACGCTACCTCGTCCAGGTCCCAGTCTCCTCAAGTCTGGACAGGGGAACGCCACTGCTCTCTGCTCCCCCCTCCTCATGCCCACATCACCCCATGTATGTGCTGCCTGCCTTAGCACACGCCTAAACATGTTAAACAGGTTGTGAATCTGTCTCTTAGCCTGGGGACTGTGCTGCATGGCTGAAAATCTCCCTTATAACTCCTCTACTAAAGAAACCCTTGCTTGATCCTGCTGTGCTAGGCAATTATCGACAAATAGCCGCCCTTCCAAGGATGGCCAAGATCCTTGAGAAGGTTGTGACACAGCAATTAACAAACTTCATTGAGAGCACCCACATTTTAGACCCCTTTCAGTCTGGCCTCCATCACTGGCATGGAGACCTCTTTGGTCTCTGCTTGGGATGAGCTTTGTCACCACTCTGGTCTGGGGCATTTGTCCTTGTTGGTCATGTTAGCTTTGTCTGCTGTGTTCCACCAGCTTCAGAGTCTCTTCTTTTATAAGCTCAGCTCTGTGAGGAACCAGGAATGAGACAAGGACACAGAGGACTCATGGTGATTGGCATACACTTTTATTAAATAATAAAGGGTTGGAAAAAGTCTCACTATCCCTAATCCAGGAGGTATTTCCCTACCTCAACCAAAAACTAACATTGCCTATGTCCCCTGGGCTCCCAGGGTCTGGACAGACAGACTTACCCAGGAGGATGAGCCAGCCCCAGAGGTGTCCTGGACCTGGTGTCATCCATGGCCTATGTCCCCTGGGCTCCCAGGGTCTGGACAGACAGACTTACCCAAGAGGACGAGCTGGCCCCAGAGGTGCCCTGGACCTGGTGTCATCCATGGCCTATGTCCCCTGGGCTCCCAGGGTCTGGACAGACAGACTTACCCAGGAGGATGAGCTGGCCCCAGAGGTGTCCTGGACCTGGTGTCATCCATAGTCTAAATCCCCTGGGCTCCCAGGGTCTGGACAGACAGACTTACCCAGGAGGATGAGCTGCCCCCAGAGGTGTCCTGGACCTGGTGTCATCCATGGCCTATGTCCCCAGTGCTCCCAGGGTCTGGACAGACAGACTTACCCAGGAGGAGGAGCCAGCCCCAGAGGTGCCCTGGACCTGGTGTCATCCATGGCCTATGTCCCCTGGGCTCCCAGGGTCTGGACAGACAGACTTACCCAGGAGGATGAGCTGGCCCAGAGGTGTCCTGGACCTGGTGTCATCCATGGCCTATGTCCCCTGGGCTCCCAGGGTCTGGACAGACAGACTTACCCAGGAGGAGGAGCGGACCCCAGAGGTTGACGATGCTGCTACGCTCCATTCTCTCTGCACGAGTGGTCCTATTGCAGGAGCAGGCTCACAACCCCAGTCTAGCCACAAGCACATGTAGTGACACCACCAGGCCCAGGAAGGAAGTTCTTTGTGGTGTTTGCCATCCCGTGTACTGTTCTTTCTCATCAGCGCTTAACTCTTTCACAGCAATTCTATTCTTCCCTAATTGATAACATGCAACTTTTTATACAGAGCTTCCAGTTCCTCTACTACCGAGTGCAGTCCTTTCACATTACCCACTGTTTGAAGGTAAAGCCTTACTAAAATAAATAATATAAAAATGATATTCTATGCAGCGCTTTATTTCAGATTTTCTTTGCGTCTAAGCACTGTAATAATAGATGCAATCATATCATTGTGCACAATGTATTGATCTCTGCTGGAGGAAGGGCTGAATAGTCATGATCTGATTACTTATTTGCAATTTTCATTACTCTTAGTCCTACTCATCCTCATCACAGTACTTATTCATGAAAACAATGCACCTTCTGACAAAACCCTTTCCCAAAAATGTGTATTTTTCTCTTTTTCTTTATATCTCCTTCCCATCACAACTGGGCTATAAAGCACCTAACCTGCAACACAATGCTCCTGTTTATACCAAAGGAACTGGGACAATCTTGCCACTGGCAGGGGAGAGAAGTGTGTCAGTAATGTGACAAGAAGAATAGGACTAGGAGTAATGAAAATTACCAGTAACCAATCCAAGTATTACTTCCAGGTCCCGCTTAGTCGTCACAATACATACTCATGAACTATGCAAATAATCCAAACCTCAGATATGCGCATACTTGCACCAAAATGGAACTACACCTCTATGCTGTTAGAGGAACGTCTATACCAATGAAGAGTCACAAGCAACCTCAACACACCCAAAAAGGAGAGGAAGGGGAGTGTGGAGGACATTTGTTCACTGAGATCACCTGGAGGTGTGAAAAAAGCCTGCCACATGGATAGACATGGTTCTGATGCTTGTGAATCTGCTTAGAATCACATGCTGTGGATATAGTCCGACATCTAGTGGTAATAGCAGTGTATTGCATTTTTTTTCAAAGATCGAAAAGGGACATCGACCTGGGCATCACTGTAACACTGTCCCTACTGTGAGGTGTAGTGTACCCATAATCCCTCACGCGTTGATGTCCCCCAGATTGTCTTTTTCCAACATGCTGGTCGGCAGCACTATACAAAGCATGTTTCGATACGTACATGCTTCCATACCTATAAGAACCGGGGTACGGACCCTCTGTGGCAAAGCCCTTGCAGGACAAGGACACGGTGTAGAGCAACGCAGGTGTGCAGGAAATGCTGCCTGACTATACGTAGCACACTTTGCTACGTCCATGCTTCCGTACCTATAAGAACCAAGGTACGGACCCTCTGCGGCAAAGCCCTCGCAGGACAAGGCCGCGGTGTTGAGCGACGCAGGTGCGCAAGAGACACTGCCTGATTATATTTAGCACGCTTAGCTATGTACACACTTCCGTGCATATTAGAACTGCGGTACAGACCCTCCGTGGCAAAGCCCTCACAGGACAAGGCTGCAGTGTTGATCAATGCAGGAGTGCAGGAGACGCTGCCCGCCTAAGCATAGCAAGCTTTGCTACATCCACGCTTCTGTGCCTATTAGAACCAAGGTATGGACCCCCTCTGCGACAAAGCCCTTGCAGGACAAGGCCGTGGTGTTAAGCGGCGCAGGTGCGCAGGAGATGCTGCCTGACTATATGTTGCATGCTTCGCTACATCCATGTCTGTGCCAATTAGAAATGAGGTAAGGACCCTTTGCAGCAAAGCCCTCGCAGGACAAGGCCGCAGTGTTGAGCGACCCAGGTGCACAGGAGATGCTTCCCGACTATAAGTAGTATACTTCGCTACGTCCATACTTCCGGGCCTATTAGAACTGAGGTACGAACGCTCTGCAGTGAAGCCCTCGCGGGACAAAGCTGCAGTGTTGAGCAACGCAGATGTTTGCCGGCGATGGGTTTGCGGCTCAGATAGTGAGTTGTACAACCTCACCTTCCTGTCTGCGGCCTAGGTAAGGTAGTGGGGGGAGAGTTAGCTTGCTACACTCCTCGCAACCCACACCTGACCTGGTTCCCCTTCTCACTCTTGCAGACATGTTTTTTTCTTCCTCAACCTGCCCTTGCACCCCGCTGTTACTTGCACTCTCTTGCACCACAGGTACTTGTTCACTACTTCACATATAAGGGCGTGTGTGCTCCCTCGCAGCTCTAGGCTGTGCGCTCCCTTGCATCTTAGGCCGCGTGTGCTCCTTCACAACTTTAGGCTGCATGTGCCCCATCGTTGTCATGGCCATAGGGCAAGGACCACAAGCTCCATCACATAAAGGGTCCAGTTCACACTTTTATTCTGGAGCACGTGCTATTTCCTCCCCTCCAGGGCCTCCGTGTGCATCCAGATCGGGCGTGGCCATAGGAATACATTGGGCTGCACGTGCAGCATCTTCTGGGAGTGGCAGGCTGAGGCCACAAGGCAGAGCAAAGGGGTGTGGCTGGGACCAGGCTATTTAAGCCTGCCCCGCCCGCATGCAAGCGATTCGCGTTAGTCTGCATATAGCAGCATAACGCTCACCGCTGCCTGAAGCGCATCTTACCTGATTCCAGCAATTCCATCACCTGAAGCGCATCTTACCTGATTCCAGCAATTCCATCGCCTGAAGCGCATTTTACCTGATTCCAGCAATAACCATCGACTGCAGCGCATCTTACCTGAATCCAACAGCAACTGCAGTCGGAGAGCATCCTTACCTGATTTCAACACCCACCACAGTCGGAGTGCATCCTTACCTGATCCCGGCTTCCAGCACTTACTCGGGAGTCCATATTTGGCCAGCTTCCTTGCGGATCCAGGCATCCATCACCCACCGGAAGAACTTCGGATAGCAGCAGTCCCATCTGATTTCGCCAGGCCATCACTGCAAGAGAAAAGGATAAACAAGGTTAGAAAGAACATAAAGACACTATGCTAAGGTCGCACGCAACACAATCCTCGCGCTTGACCTTAGAACCAAACTTACCACCTATTGGGACATCATAAACTCCCCTGTCCTCCATTGGGGGTCGCTTCTTGCATCGCATTTCCGCTGGGCCACACATCACCTATTGGGGAGAAGGAAAGACATTACAAGGGATACGGACAATAATCACAGAAAAAAGACATTACAAAAGAATACGGACAATAATCATTGTCGAAGGACACTTACCTTTGAAGTGGTTCAGCGACAGCCGGTCTGGGCTGCCACAAACATGGACCAGTGAAGAAACTAGGTCTATCTAAGGCGCCCCTACAGTGAGAAGCAGGACGGAGAGCTCACCATCATAAACAGGTGAGACTATATGGGTAGGCGCATGCTCACCACATTCTGGGAAGAAGGGTTCGAGGGAGACCACAGCCATATCACAGCATTCTCACGGTCCCTCGTATTCTCACAGGAACAGTACCAACAACCAGCGCAGTCCACAACACAGGAGCAGGGGAAGAAGCCTGACCCAGGGGAGCCAGTTCCAGAGAGGGCTACAACCGTGCCCCAATGTCCCCGCAGAGACCAGGTGAGTGTAACGGAACGTGAAGCCTCTCCAAATCTATGTCTGGGTGTTATGGAAAGCTCGGAAACTGACCAGTTGGCCCAACTACTGGGGGAACTACGGGCCTAAGTTCATGCCTCCAATCAAGAAACCAATGCCTCAAGAAAGGACCTTATTGTAACCCGAGAACAAACTGATGACTTGGCAAGACAGATGCTTCAGACCAACGCAGGTCAGGTTCCATTACCAGGGATTGCACAGCCTCCTATACCACAGCCATTGCCACCAGTTCAAGTGGTACACCCAGGTGCAGTGCCACTGGTCCCACACAAAAGCTTTACCGGCGATCCCAATGAGTATGCTATATTCATGAACCAATGTCGCCTTCCCTTTCTGTGCCGGCATGGGGCTTTTTCTAACGATAACGCAAGAGTTGCCTTTGTTCTTTTATATTTCGGAGGCACCGCAGCGAACTGGTCGATACCATTAGTAAACCAGGATAATCCTCTACTCCGAAACTTTGGGGGATTCCAAAGGGAGATGGACAAATTGTGTGCTAGACACACCCAAGGACAGGCCCTGGATAATGAACTATTGTCACTCAGGCAGGGAAACCAAGATCTGTTGGTTTCCCTGCGTTCGTACCTCATGAATATAGCATACTATATCCGAACCAAAGTTTTGGTTCATGAATATAGCATACTATATCGCTACCTTTAATCATCTCATAGCACAGACAAATTGGCCAGAAGAGAAGAGAACCACACTCTTTTATCAGGCATTGCATGGGGAAATAAAGGATGTTCTAGCCCAAGTGGTTAACCCTCCTGAAGGTGCAGCTTGACCACAGGTTGCAGAATCGAAAAATGGATCACACAAGAACTGAAGGGAGGTCGGTCTATATGCGACCCCGGGACAATCAAATCAAAACCCACAAACCAACCAAGCCTATGCAGATCAGGGGATTACAGGCTCCTATCTACAAGGCGGAGAGAGAAAAGAGAGACAACTAAAACTCTGTTTATACTGCGGAAGAGCAGGACATTTCCTCCGGGAATGCCCGGTAAAACCCCCTAAGAGGACAGTTGGTGCAACGGACAACGGCAACGAAGAAAAGGAACAAAACCTGGAAAACTCCAACGCCCGACAAGTGTAGGGGTCCACTTGTCGAGCGTAAAGAAGGAATCTATAGAGACCTCACATCTGGTCATCCCGGCACTTTTGGTCAACCGCCAACAACCGTCAAAGGTACATGCCTTGGAGGCATATATTCATATCGGAGCGGTGGGAAATTATATTGATCAAGATCTGGCTGCACAAATAGGCCTTCCTCTTGGTTCCATGTAATAATGTCACCATAAAAATGTTGCTATGCAAATATATCGCTGAAAAATGGCTGTTTTTTGTGGCGACATTATTGCATGGAACATGCGGGGGACACCCCCGCAACCCCCAAACTTAGTTTTTCTTTCTTTTTTTTTTTTTTTGCCCCTATCCCCATATATATGGTCACCCAAATAATATTGCCACAATATTTTCCCGGCGATATTAATTACGGTGACCATATATATGGGGATATTATTACCTGATACCTTCCTCTCCAGCAAAGGCTAAAATCGGAAAATGTCACAGCAGTGGAAGGTTCTCAGTTGTCATCCGGCCCAGTCACACACCATACCGAAAAAGTCATGCTGATGTGTCAGGATGGTCATCAGGAAGACATCTCTTTCGATCTTATTGGAGCTCCTCAGTTCCAGATGATCTTAGGAATGCCTTGGCTGAAAACCCACAACCCTAGGATCGACTGGCGAACACGAGTGCTGACCTTTCCTCAAGAATGCGCTAACATCTGCTACCACAAAAGCATGAAGAGCCAGGCAGTCAAGATGAAATCTATCCTGGGGCTCTCTGGTTCCCTACCCCCTGAATATCTGGATTACCAGGATGTGTTCCGAAAGGAGCAAGCAGACACCCTGCCTCCACACATACCTTACGACTGCCAGATAGATCTGGTGTCCAGAGCACAAATCCCCTGCAGTCAAATTTACGCTCTAAAAGAGCAAGAAAACCAGCATCTGAAGTCTTACCTGTCTTACCTGGATCAGTACCTAGCTAACGGCTTCATCCGCCTGTCTATGTTCCCTGCCTCCTCGGCTCTCTTTTTCGTACCAAAGAAAGAGGGCGACTTAAGAAATTGTATAGATTATAGAGCGCTGAACCAAATCACAGTAAAGAACAGATACCCCCTGCCGCTCATCCCAGAACTTTTAGATCAGGTGTAGAATGCTCAAATCTACACTAAACTGGACCTACAAGGAGCCTATCACCTTGTGAGAGTTAAAAAGGGAGACGAGTGGAAGACGGCATTCCAAACCAAATATGGACTTTTTGAGTATCAGGTCATGCCCTTTGGATTATGTAATGTCCCAGCGGCGTTCCAATTCTTTATGAACGATTTGCTTCATGAATTATTGGACGTTTGCGCACTTGTCTACATTGATGACATTCTTATTTACTCAACGACCAAGGAGGATCATGTTGGCGATGTAAGAGCAGTTCTGGAAAAGCTTTGTCAGCACCGGCTGTTTGCCAAATTGGAAAAATGTTTCTTCCATGTCACAGAAGTTGAATTTTTGGGCTTCATGCTTACACCACGAGGAGGACACATGGACACACGCAAGGTGGATGCGATCCTTCAATGGCCATCACCAACATCCATAAAAGGAGTACATAGTGTGCTCGGATTTGCCAATTTTTATCGTTGGTTTATTCCAAGGATTTCACAAATAGTTCATCCAATTACCTCCCTACTGAGAAAAAATAAGAAATATTTCTGGTCCCCGAAGCAGAAAACGCCTTCTAGGAACTGAAACTTGCTTTCACCTCAGCACCAGTTCTTCTGCACCCTTGACCCGACCTGCCATATGTGGTCGAAACAGACGCCTCCAGCATAACCATGGGAGCAGTATTATCACAAAAAGACCCGGACACGCGGCAATTACATCCCATAGCATTTTGATCCCGTAAGGTTTCCGTGCCAGAATTGAACTATGCAATCACTGACAAGGAACTGCTAGCAATCAAAGGAGCCTTCACAACATGGAGGCACTATCTTCTGGGAGCAAGACACACGGTCACGGTTATCACAGATCACTGTAATCTGCAATACTTGAAGACTGCCAGGGCACAATCTTTACGCCAGCTTCGCTGAGCTCTCTTCTTTGCAGAATACGATTTTGTCATCACTTACAGACCTGGAGTACGCAATGAGAAAGCAGACACTCTATCACACATGGGTGAGGACAAAGAAGCTTTCACCACATCTGAGCCTGTGGCCATCATTCCCGAAGAACGGATCCAAAACCAAATCGCCGCAACCGCCTGTTTGGATGACTTGAAAACCAATCTCCGATCTCAGATGAACCAAACAGCACAACAGGAGTGGCTAGCAAGGGGAGACCAATACACCATCAAAAATGATCTACCCTATTTTCAAGGGAGACTATATATTCAGGACAAGAAATTACAAGACCAGATAATAGCAAACTACTATGAATCATTAGTGGAAGGACACCCAGGGATTGCCAAGACTCGGGCTAAAATACAAAAGAGCTATTGGTGGCCAACCTGGAGAAAAGACATTGCCCAATTCATTGTGACCTGTGGTGTCTGCGCACAACACAAATCTCAGAAGTTAAGTCCTGCGGGGTTACTATGTCCCTTGATTGTACCACCAGCACCATGGCATACGCTCTCTATGGACTTTATCACATTTTATTCCATTGATGGGGCTTCCCGGTTATCAACAAATTATCATACCCCAAACCAGTGGCCTAACTGAACAGACCAACCAGACCTTGGAGCAATACCTGAGGTGTATGTTACAACAAACTGAGGAGTCCTGGAAAAAAATCCTCTGGTTGACCGAATTCGCCTACAATAATTCCGTCCACACTAGAAGCGCACAGACCCCATTCTACACAGTGCATGGTCAGCATCCTCAAACGTCCACTTTTGATTCACTTGACAAATTGGAAATGCCAGCAGTTACAACATTGCACAAGACTATCACTCGAACCTTCAAAGAAGCAGCTGAAAACCTGACCAGAGCCAAAGAACAGCAGAGAAAAATGGCATACTGACATCGAAGAGAGGCTCAGCATTATCAAGTCGCTTATAAGGTTTGGTTGGTGTCCAAGATCATTACCTTGAAAGGACCACGAGCCTTCCGTCCCAGGTACCTGGGACCTTACCCCATCAAAGCCATCATTAACCCTGCTGCCATGAAATTGGATTTACCAGCTAATATGCAGATCCATCCGGTGTTCCATGTTTCTCTCTTGAAACCAATGAAACCGGATACTCGGATTGAGGCACCACCCGAGCCCAACATCAAGAGTGCGATCTAAACTGCACTACCTTATAGACTGGATAGGTTATGGACCTCAAGACCGTACATGGGAGCCTAGTGATTTCGTCCATGCCCCACGACTAATCAGACAATTCCATCGTAACGACACCACCAAACCAGGACCAGGAGGAAGAGCCCCAATGAGAGGGGCCTTGAGGGGAGTGCTGTCATGGCCACAGGGCAAGGACCACAAGCTCCATCACATAAAGGGTCCAGTTGGACCCAGTCCTGGCGCCTTTGGTGCCAGGCTCATGAGAAAGTGTGCTCTGCACACTTTTATTCTGGTGCACGTGCTATTTCCTCCCCTGCAGGGCCTCCCCATGCATCCAGATCGGGCATGGCCATAGGAATATATTGGGCTGCACGTGCAGCATCTTCTGGGAGTGGGAGGGTGGGGCCACAAGGAAGAGCAAAGGGGTGTGGCTGGGACCATGCTATTTAAGCCTGCCCCGGCCCCATGCAAGTGCTTCACGTTAGTCTGCTTATAGCAGCGTAATGCTCACCGCCGCCTGAAGCGCATTTTACCTGATTCCAGCAATACCATCGCCTGAAGCACATCTTACCTGATTCCAGCAATAACCATTGCCTGCAGTGCATATTAACTGATTCCAGCAGCAACCACAGTCGGAGCACATCCTTACCTGATTCCAACAGCCACTGCAGTCAGAGCGCATCCTTACCTGATCCCGGCTTCCAACACTTACTCGGGAGTCCATCTTCAGCCAGCATCCCCCCGATCCAGGCATCCATCATCCACCGGCAGATCTTCCGATAGCAGCCGTCCCATCTGACTTCAACAGGCCATCCCTGCAAGAGAAAAGGACAAACAAAGCTAAAAATAACATAAAGACACTACGCTAAGGTTGCGCGCAACACATTCCTTGTGCTTGACCTTAGAACCAAAGTTACCACCTATTGGGACATTGTAAACTCCCCTGTCCTCCATTGGGGCTCGCTTATTGCTCAGAATTCCACTGGGCCACACATCACCTATTGGGGAGAAGGAAAGACATTACAAGGGATACGGACAATAATCATAGAAAAAAGACATTACAAAAGAATACGGCCATAATCATTATCGGAGGACACTTGTCTTTGAAGTGGTTCAGCAACAGCCGGACTGGGCTGCCACGCACATGGACCAGTGAAGAAACTAGGTCTATCTAAGGCACCCCTGCAGTGAGAAGCAGGATGGAGAGCTCACCATCATAAATAAACAGGTGAGACTATATGGGTAGGTGCAGGCTCGCCACATTCTGGGAAGAAGGGTTAGAGGGAGACCACAGCCATATCACAGCATTCTCAAGGCCTCTCGTATTCTCGCAGGGGCAGTACCAACAACCAGCACAGTCCACAACACAGGAGCAGGGGAAGAAACCTGAACCAGGGGAGCCGGTTCCAGGGAGGGCTGCAACCGTTCCCCAACGTCCCCGCAGAGACCAGGTGAGCGTAACAATCGTATGCTAGGCTGCATGTGCTCTCTCGCAACTCTAGGCTGTGTGCGCTCTCTCGAATCTTAGGCTGCGTGCACTCCCTCGCAACTCTTGGCCGCGTGCACCGTCTCTTACTTAGGCTGCGTGCACCCCTGCATATTTTGGTCATGTTGCCCTCTCACAACTTAGGCAGCATGCACGCTCTCTACTCAGCTCTGTACACCCCTCCTCTCTTAACCGCTGAACACCCTGCATTCCCGACAGGCCCTTTCACTTTCCCTCCCCATCTTTCTTAGCTCCTACCACTGACCTATCGTGTCCTGTTCTTGACGTTTTGTCCTCCATGGTTGTTTGCTTACATTATACTGCCTACATCCTTGCTGTGTTCCTTCTTTACTTCTAGGTATCTTGGTTATTGATCTGTTCTTGTCGCTTTTGCTTCTCCATGGTTGTTTGCTTACTCTGTACTGCCTGCATCCCTGCTGTGTTCCTTCTTCTAGGTTCCTTTGGTGATTGACTTTTGTCTATGTATTGCATCTGATTTTCTGTTTGTTGTTCTGTCCTCTGTGTGCCCCTCCTCCTTTGGTGTCCCCCACCCTAGTGTTTCCCCGCCTGTCTGCTTTCCAGCACTATACCCCTCGCCCTCTTCTTAACCCCCCCTCTTCCTCTCTGCACCCTCTATGGTGCTCTCTGTCTCAGCTTTCTTCTCTAACTGCTTTTCTATCGACTATCCTGTCTTTCTCACTCGGTCTGGCAAGAAGAAGTCCAAAAGGGATACTCAGCTCTCCAACTCAGGCCTCCAGACAGACCCTTACCAATATCCTCTTTGTTGTTCCCTCTCCAGGCCTATGGACCTCCCATATGGTCTGTGTTCTCTTTCCTTTTTCCTATTCTCCCATTAATGGTGGCACCCTGTGGGAGGCCCTCCTGGCCCCCTTCCACTCCTCTAAGACCATCATTAATGTCTACCTAAATGGTACCGTCTTGGTCCAAGGCCCTCAGGCCAACCTCCTGCTTTTTGATAGACACTTCCTGCGACCTATCAACTGCCTTTCTTCTCCTGCTGTCTCTCCTCTCCCTTCTCTGGTTCCTCTGCCTCCTCCATCCTCTGCCACTTCTATGGTTGCCTCTGCTGCTCCTCAGGCCCCCGTGTTGCCTCCTCCTCCCTGGCTAACGGCACCTTCAACACTACTGCAGTTCCTCGTTGGTTCTTTCGTTCCAGTGGCGACTCTGCCTTTCCAGTCCCAGAGACCTGCTTTTTATGCAGTTTTCCCCCATTCACACTGCCTGGCTGTCAGTCACCCAGCCAATCAAACAGGAGTGCGACTTGGGTTGTCAAAGGAACCCATGGCAGGGGTCCTAAGAGCCCCTTCCTAACATCCTGCCTACCCAGACTTTCAGGCGCCTTGAGGAGGGCTTCTGTGCAGAAGCCCGCGAAAAGACGGTGAACAAAGGGACCAAATCTGGTTTGGCGCGCACAGTAAAACATGAGAAAGACATTTACAAAAAGAAATGGTGAATAAACCGTGCCGGATCCGTAATAAAATATATATGGTCAAGCGGGTTTATGTTTGAGGCTAATATAATAGCCTAAAACAATATCTTGGTTATTTAAGATAACCGCGGTATAAAAAATAGGGTAGATACGACTGCCACCAGCCAAGTCTTAGTGTAAAGGGAGCGAAACAATGCTCCAAGAGACACAGATAAAAAGGGATAAGAATTAACCCTTTCCAATACTCCATGTAAGATGGGATGTACTGGATCTGTGGTAAAAGTGACTAAATAAAGTTAATGGCAACTTTACCTTTTCTCGAGGACAGTAGTCAGCCCCAGAAAATGGAGTCATGGGAAGTCTCAATGACAACCCTGTGTCACTGCACTGAAGGTGCTGTGTAACACACATGAAGAAAATGGGGCTATGGAGTAGGTGAGGCTCCAGTGCCCAAGATCACACAAAAAGTAGAAATACACTCAGCAAAACACATGCAAGAGTGGGAAAAAGGCTCACACTCTTACCAGAGAAAAAAATAAACCCTAGAAATCCAGCAAAGCTGCTGAGGGACTCATTGGGTAAGGGAAATCAGCCATTTATGAGAATCCTCCCTAACACTCCCACCCCCCAGTCTAAGGAACAGGAGCATTTGCTCCACTTCTGAATGAATCTCTTCCCCTAGTTGGTAAAAAAACATCCTAGAGAGACCATCAGCATTTTGGTGGTGACACCCTGCTCTGTGCTCAATGGTGAAATCAAACCCTTGCAGGCAGATTGACCATCTTGGTAGTTTTGGGTTTTCCCCTTTCATTTGCATTAACTATCTCAAGGGCTGGTGGTCAGTTTGAATCACAAAAGTAGATCCACATAGGTATGGTCTAAACTTCTTCAAACTCCACACAATGGCAAAGCATTCACGCTCTATGGTTGCCTATCTTGCCTCTGGTTCCTTCAATTTCCTGCTGATGAAACAAATGGGGTGCTCCCTACCTTTCTCATCCAGTTGACTAAGGACTGCACCTATACCTATATTGGAGGCATCTGTCTGCACAATGAAGGGCTGTGGTAATCAGGAGCTCTTAGGACTGGAGCTTGACAAAGGGCTTTCTTCAGGGTTTCAAAGGCTTGAGTGCACTCCTAATTCCACCAAACCTTTTTTGGGAATTTTGGAGAGGAGCCTACATTCAAGGGAGAAGCTATGGTCCCATAGTTCTCTAGGAAATTCCTGTAGTACCCAGTGAGACCCAGGAAAACTCTCACTTGGGTTTGAGTAGTAGGGGTGGCACAGTTTTGCACAGCTTGTACTTTGCTGGGCAATGGCCTTATTTATTTTTTTATTTTAATTTTATTTGTGTATGTTCCAAAATGGAACTTTACAAAGAGGGTTTTGTGTAAAACGATTAATTCTTAAGAGTGACCAAGGTCACATTATCATTTTCATTGTCTGTTGTAGGATTTTGACGAGAGCTAGTTGCCACGCTGTTCTGTCGCCTCCGATCATTCTGTGCCACCATTTGTCCTCGTCCCACCACCGATCTTCAACAAGAAAGTGTTTATGGTGGGCAGATCTTATTTGTTGCTTTTTTGAACAAGACAGGAGCAAGTGGCGAATCGATTCATTTTCTGAACCGCATAGGCCGCACTTGCATGTGGCAGAAGATCCTCTAATCTCTCGAATTTCATTTGTTTCCAATAAGTTTAGTCATGCCCTGAGCAGGAAGTTTTGTGCCGATCTGCTAGGCCTCATAGGCTCGTTTAGTTTGCAGGTTGTTTCTGGTAGGTCGGAAAGCAATTTGTTTGCTGCTGCTGTCTCCTGGGTTAACCCTCAGTCTAGATGTTTCAATTTCTTGGTCACTCTGACTGGGTTTGAGATAAGATCTTTTTCAGAGCAGGCGACTGTAGACAGTAGAGCCTTATTGTTGTTCTTCCATGATGTTAACATTTTTACCTTTTCAGACTGCATTTCTTTGCTCAACAGAGTGTACATTTCTTGACTGCCTTGGATGATGCCTTTTCAGTATAAGAGTAGAGAGTTGATGTTGACTGTGCCCAGAAGAGATAGGAGGCTAAGTTCTCTCCTCATCACCGGCATTGGTGTAGATTTTGGCAAAGACAAAGCTGTCCTCCAGAAATGACCTTCTACCTTTGTCCAGACCATTTTGGGTATCAAGGGCATGTCTTCTGCACCATATGTAATTGAGGGGACCACTTTCTTCTTGTAGAATTCAATTACTGGAATAGATGAGAATTTCCAAATTTCATATCTATTGCCTTTCCTTGGGCCGCCAGCTTTTTTATTTTACTTTTGAGATTTTCTTGCATGGAATTTTCATGTTTGGAGCTGTTGATTGTTATACCAAGGTATTTGAACGCTTTTATTTTTTCGATCTCAGTTTCCTCGAGGAACCATTTGTGCTTTTCAGATCTTTTTGGTGCATTGCCAGTATCATTATGTTTTTTCTTTGTTGATTTTCAAGTTATTTTCTCGGGTGTAAAGCAGCACCTTGTTTAGCTGTCTCTGGAGTCCGATCTGAGTCTGCTCAAATAAGATAAGAACGTCCGCATACAGGAGTCGGCTGATTTTTGCATTAGCCAGTTTCGGTGGAAAGGTTCTGGTGAGGTCTTCTGTTTCTCCATAATCGCCCATGTATGCTAGAAACAGGGCGGGGGTTAGCAGGCATCCTTGTTTCACCCCTCTTTCTGTCAGTTTTTCTGCTGAAAGGTTTCCTTGTTGTGATAGCTGCACCCTGAGTGTTGTATCGGTATGTAAAGCTTTTATAGGCAGGAGGATCTCTTTCGGGCATCTCCACTCCTCTAGTTTCTTCCAGAGAGGAGCCCTGTCCACTAGGTTGAAAGCTTGGGATAAGTCTATGAAAGCTACGAATGTTCGGGGCTTACCTTCACGGACCTTGTTTTTTAGGATACTGATTGTTAGAATGTTGGTTGTGGTACCAAAGTTTTTTCTAAACCCCGTTTGGAAGGGGTCATTACAAGGGGCCGATTTTGCCCAGGCCTGGAAACTTTTCAATAGTAAGGCCCTGAAAACTTTCCCAACGCAATCTAGGAGGGCGATTGGACGGAAATTTGAAGGTTCGCTGATGTCACCTTTCTTGTATATCGGGACGATTATTGCTTTTGTCCACAAAGTCGGAATGGATTTGTGGTTAGCACATCTCTCAAAGATTTTCTTTAGGAGGATTGCCCATTCTGTGGGATTGTTTTTGATGTCCATGTTGGTTATCCCATCTGGTCCAGCCGCTCGGGAGATTTTGAGTTTTTAAGCTGTTTGATGATTTCCCCCAGATCGTTGAGGGGTAGCCAATCCTTGTCGTTGGTGACCCTGGGTTCCATTTCGAGCTGCATGGGGGGTTTGAAAAGAAAAGAGAGGTGAAGTGATCAATCCATTTTGCTCACCCATGCAGTTCAGAATCGAGTTTGTCCTCGAGGACCTGGACGTTTTTAGTAGAGCCCAAAAGTCCCTGACTTTGTTTCCGCAAATTGCTTTTAGTATGATTTCCGATTAACGTTGGTTAAGTTGGAATCGATGATGCTTGGCCCAGTTCCGGTAGGTTTTTTGTTACGCCAGTAGTTTTTCTTGGTTTGAAGGAATTGTTCCCAACTTTCTTTTGATTCTACGCTGTTCTCCTCATTTTTCTACTAGTTGCACGTCATATATGTGCTTGAGACAGTTGGAAGAATTGGAATTTGTTTTGTTTTTCACAATGTAGGGCACTAGTAGTTGGACGTAGTCGGGTTTTGTCTTGGTTTCTGGGTCCCCGCCTGGCGAATATCTTTCAATCAGTCTTTTGACTGAGTCTGCCATGAGTTTCAGGCGTTTTCCCTGGTTGTTTGGTTCGACTCTAAAACTGTTGAGGTTCGGTTGTTTAAAGCTGTTTTGCCATGTGGTTCTTAATTGGTTATGGTCACTTTCTTTTGTTTTGCGGACGTCGAAGGCCAATATCTTTTCCAAGAAAGAGCGGGATACAAACATGTAATCTTTTGTGGCTTGCAAGTTTCCCTGCTCCCAAGTGGGTTGGCGGTCTTTTTTTGTGAAGATGGTGTTGAGGTTTAAAATTTTTCTTGAGGCCATTAGTTTAGACCATTGTTGCCCTCTTTTGGCGGCTGCTGATGGTTTAGTAATTCTTCAGTTTTTCTCAGTGGTGGGATGGCATGGTGCGTTCATGCCCCCGCATATTATGATGAGTGACACCTGGTAGATGGACTGGATGTCATCTATTGTTTTTTCCATCATAGACAAGAAGGTGTTTTGCTCTATGGCCACAGGATTCCAGTGTGTATTTACCATTGCTATTTGGGAGGTTTGTCTTCTCGGCGTGTTTTCCCAGTCAAGGAGGACTGTCAAGATTGATAAGTTCGACAGCAGTGTTTCTTTGATTTCCAATCCTTTTCCCTGTCGACACGCTGTCAGGAGGCCAGAGGTAGGGCGGCCTAAAGAACCTTTTTTTTGCAGGTGCTAAGACAATGTCATATCCGTCCAAAACTGGGAGATTCAGTAGCCACGTTTCTTGAAGGCAGATCACATCAAAGGAGGCCAGGTCTGCGTCTCCCAGAGATGTCAGATGCAGGTGGCCTCGAGTATTCCATGAGCAAAGTTTTAGTAGACTTAGGTTATGGTCTGCGGGCAGGTCGTCGTATTCGCTGGATTGCCGACCTGCGAGTTGCTATTTTTCTTTGGTTTGAGTCAAGGCCCTGGGAAGCCAGGACCAAAGACCCTGGAGTTTGACTTTCCCTCGTAGAGTTTCCGGCGTCCTTTTTTTTCTCTGGTATCTGTCCGCTGGGGGGTCTAAGAACCTGATTTTAGGCAGGGTCTTTTTCTCTTTGGTGTTTAGAGGTGGATTTTACTTTTGCTTTGAAGCCTTTGTCTGGGATGTTGTATCTGTCGCTCCTCCTTAGATGCGATGTTGAATTGGATTTGAAGTCAGTATTTACTGTGTGGTACTTGATATTTTTTCTTTCGTTGTTTGATTTGTAGTTGTCGTTGCGTCTATTTGTGTTAGGTGTAACATTCCATTGGTTGTGCGTCCGGTGCTCAATAGGAGTACACTTTGGCCCTGGAGCGCTGTTTCATTTTCTGTCGTTGGTCTCCATTCTAGGAGGCAGGGTTTTTTTTAAAATTTATTTCTTTTATTGATTTTATGCAAACAAAACAACAAAAACCAAACAAGCAGCATAATCATAATAGTTCAGTTACACATCAAGTTATCGTAAGCACTGCTCCCATTATCCCTCCCTCCCCCCGTGAGCCTATTTGTCAATCCCTTTCAATGTTTGGCACGTGCGGCCGTGTTTTGTTCTCTTCGGAGTCTGTTGGATCTGGTATTACTCCAAACAATTCTGTTATTTGCGTTTTCCAAGCCAACAGGGTACCCTCCTCCCCTTCATCAGCCCGGCTACTCGCTTCTTGCCATGCCACCGTTTGAGCCTCCACCCATTTCTGCAAGTCCTTCCACCATACATCCACCTTAGGTTTGTGGCATTTCTTCCACCCCATGGCGATCCTGCGTTTCGCGAGCACATACGCCAGATTTCTCAGTTTCTCAATATGCTTGAGCTTCCGTGGCCTAGGGAACCCGCCTAGTAAGCAGGCCCAGGCTGTGTCTGTAACAAGAGTAACCCCTTTATCAGCCAGTTTCTGTGCCACTTCTCCCCAGTAGCACCTGATAATCGGGCACGACCAAAACATATGTGTCATGTCAGCGTTTTCTAGGTTACATTTAGGACACACTTGTATTCCAGCGTTTCGGAACTTGGATATCCTCAAGGGGGTCATGTATGCCCTGTGCGTTACATACAGCTGTATTTGTTTTAATCTGGCATTTCTAGACACTTTTTTGTGGTAACCCAGGGCACGCTCCCATACCCCGTCCTCCATCGGGGCCCCCACTTCCACCTCCCAGTCCAGCCTCAGATGTGTTAAATCTTTCCCCGCCTTAGCCATCACCATCTCATACAGTCTCGATATCTCATGACCCCCTTCGGACATATCATATATTGTTTCCAAAACTGCATCTGGTTCTTCTATCAAAACTGTCTCTGGCCAGGTATTCTTAATCATCCGTACCAATCTAATGTACGTGACATATTGGCCCATGTGTAGCCCCGCTTCTTCGTTGAGTTCTATAAACTCCTTAATGGATCCCTCTTGCCAAACATCGCCTAGCGTTGCCAGGCCCACTGATTCCCAGTAGGTCCTAACAATCGCCCTCAACTGATCATCCCCTCCTGTCAGAGCAACCAGCGGTATCTGCGGGAGGCACGGGCATGGTACTTCCATCAAACAACAAGCCCTACGCCAAATTTTCCATCCAAACCTCAAAATCGCAGGACGCCCCCTCATTTCAGTTTCGGACAGCCAAATCATTTCTTTCAAATAAAACGGGGCGCAGTCCTGTCCAAGCACCCTATGCTCAGGTGTCACTTCATCAGAAAGCCACTTGACCACATACTGTAACTGTCCCGCCAAGTAATGAACCTCAAAATGAGGCAGTCTGATACCTCCATTTTCATAAAGGTTCTGCAGTTTCCAAAACGCCACTCTATTTCGGGTACCGTGCCACAGGAAATCCCTACACATGCTATTCAATTTGCTGAAAAACTTCTTGGGTATTATGTATGGGATATTACTGAAGTAATGCAGGAGCCTGGGCAGAACTACCATCTTAAGCATGGCCCCCCGCCCCATCATCGCCAAGGGCAATCTTGCCCAGAACTGCATGCTGTTTCTAATTTTCTCGACGGCTACTTCCGTATTGTGTCTGTGTTCTTCTTGCACCGTGTGATATACATCTACGCCCAAATAACGAAAAGAGCTAGTTGCTAATGGTACCTGTAGCACCGGTAGTCCTTCTACAGGGATCCCCTTATAGCTACCTAGCAGGAACATGACAGACTTTTGGGGGTTTACCGAGATGCCCGACAACTCTGCGTACCTTTCCATCACTTCAAGTATGTATAAGAGATTTTCTTCTGGGTATTGCAGGTACAGTAACAGATCATCCGTGTACAAGGATATCAATTGTCGTTCCCCTCCTACCTCAATGCCAATCGCATCATACTGTGCCCTAAGGCATATTGCCAGAGGCTCCAGGGCCAAGATATAAAGCATCGGGGACCAGAGGCACCCTTGTCTGGTGCCCCTGCTAAGTTGCCATTGTAAGAGGATTCAATTCAACACTACAGCTAAGTCAATGCCTAGTCTGGGATACTGAATGGAAACCCTTATTGATCTATCTTTATGTCCAGTTCATGCATTCTGGATGACTACCCCTGTATAACACCCCTCTCTTGGAATCATCCTGACCCCACTGAGCCAAGAAGTAGTTCTGTTTTGCAAGTTAAAAAGGTTTATTTGATAATTTAAACAATATATATATATATCACACTTTATAATAAATTAATAATTGAATATCACACTTAATCTGAGCAGTAATCAATAATGGATAGTCTGGCACTAGCACACTGGTGAATAGGAACAGAAGAATAAGGTGGTAGAGAATACTTTATATAAGTTCAGATGGATGTAATGTTGAATGAAAGTGCAATACAGAAAATACTCAATATGATTTCAACATAACAATGTAATCACTTTTCTCTGGCAATCCCCTCCCCCCTTTATGCAATGCAAGGAAATGGAAGGAAAGCACACAGTTCTCAGAAATGCAATCAACTGTAATTCAGTTCACCCCAGCAAGCTTAGACTACAGAAGTTGGAAACACAGGCCCAAAATGCTTTTATATGTGCTGGCAATGAAGTGAAAAATATGCTAAAATGCTTTTAATTCCCTCTAGGAGGTTCAGGGTGAGTGAAATATACTTGGGATGAGTTCAGGCTCACTTTAGCAAGGATCTAGGAGTAACTAGCAGGTTAAACGAATTTTTGGCAACTGAAAGCAAGAAAACTGCTGTTTTCACACGTTGAGAAATTTGCAAATCGCGGCAAAATTCGCGAGTGCGTTTTTCGCGATTACGCATAACTATAGGGGGTAGGAATGCGGTTCTAGGTTCGTAGAAAAGCCACGATTCCCCGCTTTCAGAGGAAAGTTACTGCAAGTCTCTAGGACAAACGGTCACGGAGATATGAGCAATTAAATAAAGATTTGAAATTTTTAAGTTCAAAAAGACAGTGACAGCTAGCAACTAGAAAATGACAGGTGACAGTTAGGAGGCAGTTCTACTTAGATTAAATAGATTGAATTATATTATTTTAACTAAGAGATTGGTTCTGCACAGTTCTACTAGGTACTCACACTATATTCTTGAATTAAATGGGCCTCGCCACGGATCTGGTCAGGTTTTAGACTGGACTCTGGTCTGGTCTCTGCACTTCACAGTGATCTGGGTCAGCTATCTCTGGTTCTGCTAACAGTGGTCTGGTCTGGGTCTGCTCTCTCTCTGGATTCTGGAGATTGATGGATTTAAAGTCTGGATCTTTCTGCACAGCTTTCTCTAGAGATTGATGGAGGTAAAGTATGGATTTTCCGGCAGAGCGTCCCGCAGCAGATGGAAATGAATGTCCCTATCTGTCCTGTCTGTCTGCTTTTATCTGTTTTTAAAATGGGTGTGTGTGCAGCATCACTAGACCCTACCCCTCTCCACTTATCATTGGCCAAGCTTTCATTTCTCCCCTGATTGGGGGAGCTAACTTGTGTCAGAGTGATGTCATTTTACAGCCTGCAGAAAGTCCACTCCTCCTGTCAACTTGCACACAAATCTAGATTTGAACCAAATACATATTTGCAGAGGTACATATTGTTTTAAAATCATATGCACCCATCATGCATTACGGGAGGTATACCCTGTCCAAATCTGCTCTTCCTGAGAGCTTGCATTCAGAAATGGCAATATTTTGCACTTTTTAACTGGTTTGCAATACCGGACATTACCCCAAATTTACACACATGTGCGCAAGGAGTATGGACATTAATTGATGAAGTGTCAGATTTTTAACATGCATACATTTTGAGTAATATCCTCTTTTCCGCTAAAACCCCCCTGAACATACCACCGGGTCCTAACACGTCTTAAAATGTGGGCAGAAAAATCACAAGAATTATGGTATCATTTAAATAATTTTCAGAAGTCCGCTCTATGAGTTATTCATCTTTTTCTAAACCCATATTCTGGCTGGCAGGGGTGTGTCTTTTCAGGTCACATGGTACAGAAACCAGTCTTTCCAGTTTCTGCCAAGCTCAGAGACCCTGCCCCTCCCAGCTTCTGCCAAGAGGAAGCTGTTTTACGACATCTGCAATAAACCATCTGCCTGGGTGAAGGGGGTTGCATTGTTCAGAGCTCCTGTATTCTGTGGGGGCTCCCCTTAATTCAATTATCAGAGAGATGGCATATCCTTAGTGTGGCCAGCAGGAAACAGCCAGGCCTGGGAAGTTACTTGTGAATCAAGTTTCACTCCTGATGGGGGTAGTTGCCAGGCGAAATTGGAATCTCTTTAAGCCAGTTTTTAGCCACATGTCATTTCTGTTCCCCAGTTTTCTGCATTCAAATAACTAACAATTTTTTACATATGCAGCTAGAATGCTGATTCTAAGTTTAAAACTATGACATTTAAACAATTGCAGCCTATGTGACACTTAAAAGTAGGTCACTCATTTCTTTTAAACATTTAGATTTTTAGTGTCTTTCAGTCCAAATTTACTTAAACTGCTGAAATCCACAGCTCAGCCAGTCTTGTTATAAACCTTCAAGTCACTTCAGAATATAACTTTTCATCCTCTTTCCAGATTTTGTATGCCCACAAGACTTTATTCTGCCAGATGTCCGCTGGTGCTCAGTGAGATTTTTGGATGTGTTGCAAATAGGCATTTTGAGCTGGCATTCAGAGAAACAAAAGGTGATTTTAAAGTGCGGTTTTTCCTTTGGCACACATTTCACTCATGGCACCCCGGCCCATCCTGCTCGCACTGGTGGGTGGCAAGTTAGGCAACCATTTTAGTGTGCACAACTGCGCGGTTTTCATTGATTCTGGCGCACATGTGGGCTTTTTCGGCCATCTTGGATTTCCTAAGGCCACAGCACCAAATGTTGTAGCCTAATAGTCCAAACGTGGGTCAGAACACCCAACAAATCCCCCCACGTGACTGCCCTTTGAATTTGAGTCGATGGGGAGCACTGGTATGTCCGCATAATCTTCTTCCTAATCTTCTTCCAATTCTGCAAATGGCACAGTTCAGCATCTTTTCCTCCATCCGGTACTGATCGATCGGTTCTCCTCGCCGGTCCTGATGGGAATATTGGGCGGTACACCGGGCCCCTTGCGTCTCTGCTCCCGGTCTCCGGATCGTCCTCCTTGTCCCGTCTCCAGGTTTTCTTTCTCCTAGGACGACAAAGGAAGAGCGGCAATACCTATTCATAGACGTCTTTCCACCACTGTTGAGATAGTGGGGCAGCATATGCATTTCATCATAACGAAACATTACATTCTTATTTTGAAAAAAAACAGTATAACTAAGAGACAGTTTCACGCAAATCACAATATTTTAGAGACTAGATGTGGTATGTTTTATGGTTGGAACTGAATTAGTCTGAGACAGTACCCGCTAGGATTCCAGAGGATTCCTCCAGTTGTTGCAGAGTGTGCCTGGGATGGCAACATTTCAACTGGTTTATGTGGACCCACTTGTCTTCCCCCGCTGCCAAAGGACCTTTGGGGATGTGGATTTTGTATGCCACAGGGGAGATTTTGTCTATAATCTCAAAGGGTCCCTTCCATGTAGGCAAGAATTTCCGCTGTTTTGCCTGGTTTCTTTGGAAGTTGTATAGATAGACCCGGTCCCCCACCTGATATTCCTTCCTGGAAGTCTTCAGGTCATAGTGGGTCTTCATGCTATCAGCCGATCTTTCTAGATTCCGCTGAGCGTAAGCAAAAGCATGTTGGAGGTGTTTCCTTAAATTCTCCACATACTCATGAGTAGTGGAGGCATTTATCAGTGTCTGCTCTTGGGTCCTATAGAGCAAATGCTGCGGAAGCACCATCTTGCGCCCAGTTATCAACTCAAATGGTGACATTTTGGTTGCAGATGAAGGGGTAGATCTGATGGCCATTAGGACCAGAGGTAATCGGATATCCCAACTTGGCCCAGAATCTGCCACAAACTTCTTTAATATGCTCACAATGGTTCGGTTATATCTCTCTACTGCCCCAGAAGAAGCTGGCCGGTAAGCAATGTGTAGCTTTCTCTTGACCCCCAGTATCTCCCACATCTTTGTCATTACTTCACTGGTGAAGTGGCTACCTCTGTCTGACTCAATCCTTTGAGGTAGACCAAAACGGGAAAAGATGTGGTTAATCATCAGGGCAGCTGCTGTTTCTGCCTTGCAATTTGGGGCTGGGAGACATTCCACCCACTTGGTAAACAAGCATGTCACAGTCAACATGTACTTATTCCCCCTAGCAGAGCGAATCACGGGGCCTACAAAGTCGATTTGTAAATCTGACCATGGCAGTGTCATCCCCCTCTTTTGGAGAGGCGCACGGTGCGTGAGGGATGATGGCTGAAATTGTGCCCACACAAGACACCCCTTCAAGTATTGGTCGAGGTCCTGCCCCAGGTGTGGCCAGTATGCAACCTCTCTTAAGATTTCCAATGTTGTGTGAAACCCCCTATGACCGGCGGTGGCCGCATCATGGGCGTGACTTAACATCAGGCTTCGGAAGGAGGTAGGAACCACCCACTGATCGTGGCCAGCTTTGGATTTCCTTACCAACAAACCGTCTTGGATCCGGAACATTTTTGGACATTTCATCAACACTCTTAGGTCCTCTTTCCCAGTGTAATCGGTATCCGTCAGGGGAAAGTTCTCAGGGTCCTCAAGGTGCTGGTAAAATTTACCAATAATTGGATCCCCCTTCTGAGCGGTAATCAAATCAGCACCAGGGGTCTCCTTACTCCATTGTGCAATTGAAAGGTCGTTGTGAGCATTTGTCTGGGACCTAGTGATAGCAGTGACCTGGATTTCCCCCAACAGGGACTCTATTTCGATTAGATCCCCTTGGATGGCCCCGGTTTTGGCCAGCTGATCAGCTAAGTCGTTTCCAGTTTTGTCTGGTCCCTCTACTTTGGAATGACCCTTGATCTTTTTCCAATAGATGGTCATCTCATTCCAGGTGACCAGATCATCAATGTTTTGGATCAACTTCCCATGTTTCAAGGGTTTGTTGTTAGCACATAACATGCCTCTGGTTTTCCAATTAACCAGGTGCTCCACGAACCCGTTCCGTACATAATCCGAATCTGTGATTATGACCAGTTCGTGGAGTTGATGCTGGACAGCAGTGAGGATGGCCTGATGCACAGCCATCAATTCTGCCACCTGACTACTTTGGGGACCAATTTTGTATCCAGCGGAGGGTTCTGTGGACTCATTCACCCATGCATTCCCTACGCCGGCCACCAGTTCTTTCTCCCCGTCGTTGTCAACATGGTAAGAGCATCCATCCACATACACAGTGGGCATTCCCTCACACTTGTCTTCTTCAAAGACTTTGTGTGGGGAATTAAGGTATGCCTCCATGTTGTCCTTGATTTTTAGACTTTCGTCCTCGAGACAGTTTTCTCTGGCACAATCATGCAAGTCAGCCAGACCTTGCGCGAGGGGACTCTTCTTGTTTTGGCCATATCTGACCTCCACAGGAAAGCCTTGCATTGATAGAATCCAGGAAGTAATTCGGGAATTACTCACATTTCCGGCCCGGATTCTATCACTTTGGAGATATTGCAGAGGCTGGTGTGGAGTCTCCACTATGATGTGTTCCCCCTGGATAAACGGGCGGTAATTCTTCAATGCCCACACCGTCGCTAGGAGTGCCTTCTCACAATCGTTGAATTTTTCCTCCACAGAGGATAAAGTTTTGCTCACATAGGAGATTACTTTATTGACCTTGTCATGCTTTTGGTATAATACTGCCGTCAAGCACGTATTAGAGAACCCTGTCTCCAGGAAGAACTCCTTGTTTCTGACAGGGTAAGCTAGGCAAGGCGCTTGTGAGAGGCTTCTTTTGAGTTGTTTTACTGCCTCGGCTTGTTCTGGACCCCATTCCCACTTGACCCCCCCCCTTCAGGAGATGAATCAGGGGTCTGGTGATCTCTGCGTAGCCCTCAATGAACTTTCTGCTGTAATTAGTCAGTCCAAGGAGGCTCCTTAGTTCCCGCAGAGTTGTGGGGTCTTTCAGTTTCTGAAGTGCTTCCACTTTCTTTTCCTGGGGACAGAGACCCTGAGGAGTAATCTCATGCCCCAAGAAATTAACACGGGTTCTACACCACTGTGGTTTCTGAAAGGAAAGTTTTGCTCCGGCGGCCCTCAACTGCGTCAGAACATAACGGATCTCCGCTATGTGTTCCTCCACAGATAAACTTTTGATGAGGACATCATCTACATAAGCCAGGTTACCCCTCGCACCCAGGTCGGGCATGGCCTTATGTAGGAAAATATTGAACTCATTACCGGAGTTAAGGTATCCGAAGGGAGTCCGGTTCCATGTATACTGCTGGCCCCCAAAGGTAAAAGCCAGCTTGTATTGGTCCTCCCTACTGACAGGCACGGTCCAGTATCCATTGGTCAGGTCTATTGCAGTGAATACCTGTGACCCCTGAATCTGGGCCAGCCCTTGGTCAATGTATGGAAGAGGCCATCGGGAAGTATGGACCCGTTTGTTGAGCTCCCTGAGGTCGGCGCAGAGTCTCCACTGGCCGTTTGGCTTTAATATTTCCAGCATCGGATTATTGAAGGTGCTGTGAACTGGACGGATTATTCCCCGGGACTCAAGGTTCTTAATTATTTCAGTAAGGGACTCCATTGATGCGAGAGGCAAGCGATATTGCTTCACAAACATGGAGTCATGCCAGGGTCCGTGGGGATTGTTGTTGTGTGGATGTCGGTGCAACCACAGTCATATGAGTCTACCGCAAAGAGATCTTGGAAATCCAAGAAAACTTGTTTCAACTTTTGCTTTTGTTCCAGAGTCACACAGGCATCAGCTAGGTTGACTCTCTCTTCCACCATCTGCCTGAAGCCTGGAAAGACTTCTGGTTTGGCTATCTCCGCGGCCTCCTCCAGCTGGGTGGAGAAGTCCCTGGTCAGAGTGCTGATTTGGACCGGAGGCTTCAGGTGGGACAGGCAGCCCTCATGGACCTGGAAAATCACCTCATCCCTCCTGAAGTCACAAGTCACATCTTCCTTACCATAGGGGCAGGAAGTGTACACCAGGAAGTTCCCCCCATGCCGGGTAAAAATCCTGTCTGGTGTTGTATTGTCATCACCGTCACTGTCAAAGCAGTCCTTGGGGATTGGCCCTAACAGTTCATTACCTAAATCTATGGAAAAATGTCGGTCATCAACCGCCATTCCAATAATGGTGCCTGCGGCTAGAGTAATACTCTTTAAGTCGCTGTTATCCACCTCTATTGGAATGGTGTCATGTTCTATGTTGACTAATGGAGTTGGGTTTACCCCCAACCCTTGCTGTTGGAGAGAAGCGTTTAGATGTATGTAAGCATCGGGGTTTTGCAAATATTGTCCTCTTTTAACTTTCACTTCCAGGGAGAATTGTCGGGTCCTTTCTGGGATGGTGACTTCCTCTTTGATCTGAATTTCAACTGCATAAGGTAGCAAATGAGCTGACCTAAATGCTTTTTCTGGATCATCAAAGCCCATGGGATTATCCGCTAATCGGGACCAAGCTTTGAAGTTTATTAGGTCCAAAGTAATGGCAAAGCGATTGAGAATGTCACTGCCTAAGTAAAAGGCGGCAGGGACGTCTCGCACGACCCAACAATTATGGACTATGCTCTTGTTGCCAATGGAGATTTTGAGCATACACCTGCTTGGCAGGGGTTGTTTGGAATTAGGCGCTTCCAGGTCCATTTCCCATTTGTCTATCAGTTTGAATGTGGGAATGGCTGGATCTTTTGGGAGTTGGCGGAACATGGCTTCGCTGATGAAGCTCTTACCGTTGCTCACACACACTCGAGCGAGAACAGAGTCCTTCCCATCATTTAACTGAACAGGGATGAACAACTGCTCTCCAATTTGCTGAATATCAGCCAGGCTCTGAGCTGATTTCACATCTTTCTGGACTATAGGAGTGGGAGTTTCTGATTGTGGATTGGTAAAGAATTTCAGGGTGTTTCCTTCCAGTGTGGAATACCACCTTAAACTGGAAGGAAGGTTGATTTTCAGAAATAGAGAGGACCCCCCATCACCAGTCTGTTGTCCTACTGCTATTACTGTAACGTCTGGAATTTGGCTATTCTGGAAGTGAAATTCTACTTGGTCAGATTTTTGTTCAACCATGTGGCAGGTGCCGTTTAAACTAACATGGTTGACACTCTGTTTTAATTTTATTGGTCGGCTAGTCTGGGTCCAGAGGACCTTGTTTACGCAATCTATTAAGGGTGACAACCTCCTCAGGAGGTCATTCCCTAGTAAACAAGGGGTGCCCTCTGGAGTCACAACTATGACCGGGTGTTTCAACTTGTGTCGCCCAATTTTAATGTCCAAGTCTGCAGTCCCATCAACGGGAATTTCCTTCCCGTCAAAGTTCTGGAGTTGTCCAGGAAGTGAGGTGAGAGGAATTTGGTAATTCCCTCCCCTTCCTGCATTCAGTTCGTCAAAGGCCCTTCTGGACAGAAGGGTAGCTTGAGATCCAGTGTCCACCAGTGTCAAAATTGTACCCTGCCCCTGTACTTGTACCGGGGCATAGTATCTTCCCTCCTTCTCCTCAAGGGGGCACAGATAATGCACATTTTTGGACAACTGGTGGGCTAACTTTCTAGTTTTGGACATCGCTAGCGAAGAGATTTGGGCAGAATTCTGTGGAGAGCCTTGGGAATCTGAAAGAAAAAGTTGGCAACGGGAGATCAGAGCCATTGTGGGTTCCCCTGGCTCCGGTTCCGGGCCACCCCCCCCTTTTTGGAGGCAGTCACCAGGATGGGTTTGAACCAGGGGATTTTCTTGCTGTTGGTTCTGGGATGAGATGGTGGGCGGCGGTAGCTCAGTCTCCACATCTCCCCAGTCTGGACTTGCATCCCTAGGGACCCATTTTTCTTTGGGAGGAGTTCCCCCCTCTCTGAAGGAGAAGATCCTTTTCCCAGGATCCTCTGAGGATCCCTCTCCCTCAAATTGGAAGATCTGTACCTCCTCCTCAAACTGAGTCTGTTTGGGTCTTTTATTTCTCCTACCCCCCCTCTGCTCCTTAGGAGGCAGACTTTCAGGGGCAAGAGATTTTGTTTCCGGTTCCTGGGTTTCCAGGGGCTGTTTACAAGTGAGGAAGGAAGCTTCCTCCAAGGCTTTACACCCCCCTTCCCCTTGTGCCTCCTCCCTGGGAACCGGTGAGTTATCGGGGTGCTGCCCCCGTCATTGTTCTGGGGCACCAGGTCCAGAGTTGGGTGCGTTCTGCGCCGGCATGCCGATCTGAGGGTTCTGCTGAGCCCTCAGTATGTGACCCAGATCCCGCGCCATGTTTTGAACCTGGCGCTCTAACTGGGAAACCCGCTCAGGCTGATACGGGGCCCTGTTTTCTCCCCTGCGCTGATCCCGGGAAGGGTAGCTATCCCTTCTTTGGTAGTATCCCTGGTTGGGAAGATTTGGATACCCCTCCACCCTTGGCCTCCCCTCTCCCGGATTCGGTTGTCTGGGCTCAGGGAATTGGGGAAAGAAGGGTGGAGGATTTTGGGGCTGGAAGTTGGGTGGATACCTGGGGAAGAAGTTCTGCCCAGGGTTTGGTGAGTTTCTGCCCTCCGGTGGGAAGTTAGGAGGGAAGTTCCCTGGGTTAGGTGCTTGGCTGGATCCCCCCCCTTGGGCTGGAGGAGTCCACACATAACCCAGGATGGGTCTGTTTCCCTTGTAACGGGGGCTTACATAATCAGGAGAGCGAGGGACCCCATTTGTGGGGCTGCCTCCCTGGATCCCTGTCTGTGACTGGCCCGAGGACCTTCTGGGCCTAGCATTATTAGGTGCAGGTAGGTTTTTAGGCCCCCCATCTCCAACTCTAAAACGGGGGTGACCTTTACCTCTGCCACCTTGGCAGCAGCAGGGGTGTTGTTGGCTTTGGGGTTTTTGGGTGCATTATTTTTATTTTCTATTGGCTTCTGCACCTCATAGATCCGGGTCGCCTGTTCAATGACCCAGTCTAAAGATCTTTTCTCATGAAAATCTCTCACGAGCTGGGTCATTATGTATTTGGGCAAGGCATGGAAAAAAGTATTAACAAATTCTCTGCTGTCTGTGCGCACCCTTCTGGTGGTCTGCGCAAAGGCACGTTTCAGTTCTTGCACAAACTCTTGTGGGGCCTGATCCTCCCCACACTGCAAATTGTAGGCTGCCTTGCGAGCCTCTTGGGGATTTCTGTGAACAGAAAAATGTTTTAATATGGCCGCCCTATAGGTGGACCACCTGGAATGATTTTGGTCCTCCAGCCCTGCAAAGAAACTGGAGTACTCTGGGGAGAATGTCCACTTTACATATTGGATACAGCTTTGGCTGTCCTTCAAATGGAAAGTCTCCATCATTTGCTCAAACAACTCTAAGTGCTCCCAAACAGAATACTTGGCATTCTTATGATACGGCGTGATGACGCTCCTGATTGCCTTAATCTGCTTTAAGGGGTCCTTAATCAAGGCCCTTTTTGCCTTATTGGCCTTTTTGGTTCGGGTAACCCTGGTCCATTCATCTTCTGACTCAGAGGCACTGCTCCCAGAGGTTCCCGTCTGTACTTCCAGGTTTTCCCGGATTCTGTGAGCCTGGGAATGGCTGGCAGAATGTGGGGACCTGGTCTCCTGTGTCCTGTACCGCTCAGAGGAGTCTTCAGATCCCTCCTTGCTGCCAGGATTTGATGGGTACCCCCCCACTGACCTAACTGGGCAGAGGTTTTCAGGATGCCCTTAATGGGCCTACTCTCCTGGGGTTCCCCATCAAATTGCACTCTGCTTGGGTGCCCATACCCGGATGCCCGCCCCTCCATTCCTGGGTGGTACTGGCCTATGCGCCCCATGCTTCTGGCTGGATAGTAATCTGCCATCCCTGTGGCCCTGTGCTCATGTGCGCCAGGGGACATGGGGGTGGCAGAGTCCAGGGACTTAGAGAAATAAAGGCCTCTGGTACTAGGGCTCCTGGGGTTATGCTCAGGAGTTTCTATTTCCCAGCGAACCTCATCTCTATCCGCCCCTGCTCCCTGTTGCAACGCAAGAGCCTGCGCCTTCAGTTCCTCAGTTAAGGCCTTACTAGACTCTATCAGTCTCTCCTGCATCGCTACCTGTTGGTGGAGCCTATCATTGTGCTGGCAGAGAGCCTCATTCTCTCTCTGCGTTTCCTGATTGGTCCTGGAGCACTGGGCCAGTCTTTGCTGCAGGAGGGTTACCTCCTGAGCTGTGTCCCTATTGGCCTGCTCCTTTCTTGCTAGAGCATCCTCCACCTTCCTGGTGTGCTCTAACAAGTTATGGTGTTCTTTTTGGAGGTCACCCAGTCCCTGGAGGGCCAGGTGATTTTCTTCCATTTTCCTTTTTAAGTGGCAGACTTCCTGGCCTAAGGTATCCCTTTCCTGACTAAGTCTGCATCTGTGCCGCCAGGTCATCCTTTTGCCTTTGGAAGGCACCAGCTTTCTGGCGCTCCTGATCAAACTATGCCTGGGTATCCAGGTCTTTTAAAATCAGTTTATTGCTCTCTGCCTTCTCCCTATCTAGGTGGCTTTGCAGGGTGACTACCTGCTCAGCACATGCCCTATTGAAGTCTAACTGTTGCTCCAGCTTTTTCTGGCTCTGCAGTAGGGAGTCCAAACCTTCTTGGTACTCCTTCTGCAGGGCCAGAAATCTGGTATCCTGGTCAGCCTTTTCCTGTTGCAGGATATCCATATCCCTCTTTATTTTAATGATGTGCTGTCTACTCTCATTTTCTGACTCCTGGCTCCCCTGCAGCCTCTGCTCAGAAGAGACCAGGTCTGATTGGACCTTTTCTAACGCCATCTGTCGCTTATTTGCCAGATCTCGGCTTTCAGTACATTTATCCTGCATGTCTCCCATATATAGGTACAGGTATGCCGCTATCCTAACCATCTTGTCTTGTTCATCCTTAGCTTTAGGAGCCATGTATAGTTCACTCAGGGCCACATGTAGGGGACCCTGATCTCCCCATATATCTGACCCTGTTTCAGTGACCTGTTGCGTGATGGCCTGCAACCAGACCATGCGGTCCTGGTGAGTCCACTCACCTCTCACAAATAACTTATGTAAGAAGTGCTCTCTGGCTATTTTCATGTCTACTAAGGTCGTCATTCTAGAGATTGGTCTCTGTCCTGACTTACAGAAATTAGTATTTTATTTTTGCAAAACAGACCTTTTTCTTAGAGTGTTCCTTTAAGGAGTGCTTTACAGCGTAACACAGCGTGGTGATCCGACCGGATATGTGTATCTGGTCAGCTGGCACACTGTATTAATCTGCACAAGTGATAGATCTAATCCAAACGTCCGGCACGAGCCCCCAATTTGTAAGAGGATTCAATTCAACACTACAGCTAAGTCAATGCCTAGTCTGGGATACTGAATGGAAACCCTTATTGATCTATCTTTATGTCCAGTTCATGCGTTCTGGATGACTACCCCTGTATAACACCCCTCTCTTGGAATCCTCCTGACCCCACTGAGCCAAGAAGTAGTTCTGTTTTGCAAGTTAAAAAGGTTTATTTGATAATTTAAACAATACATATATATCACACTTTATAATAAATTAATAATTGAATATCACACTTAATCTGAGCAGTAATCAATAATGGATAGTCTGGCACTAGCACACTGGTGAATAGGAACAGAAGAATAAGGTGGTAGAGAATACTTTATATAAGTTCAGATGGATGTAATGTTGAATGAAAGTGCAATACAGAAAATACTCAATATGATTTCAACATAACAATGTAATCACTTTTCTCTGGCAATCCCCTCCCCCCTTTATGCAATGCAAGGAAATGGAAGGAAAGCACACAGTTCTCAGAAATGCAATCAACTGTAATTCAGTTCACCCCAGCAAGCTTAGACTACAGAAGTTGGAAACACAGGCCCAAAATGCTTTTATATGTGCTGGCAATGAAGTGAAAAATATGCTAAAATGCTTTTAATTCCCTCTAGGAGGTTCAGGGTGAGTGAAATATACTTGGGATGAGTTCAGGCTCACTTTAGCAAGGATCTAGGAGTAACTAGCAGGTTAAACGAATTTTTGGCAACTGAAAGCAAGAAAACTGCTGTTTTCACACGTTGAGAAATTTGCAAATCGCGGCAAAATTCGCGAGTGCGTTTTTCGCGATTACGGCAAAACTATAGGGGGTAAGAATTTCAGGGTGTTTCCTTCCAGTGTGGAATACCACCTTAAACTGGAAGGAAGGTTGATTTTCAGAAATAGAGAGGACCCCCCATCACCAGTCTGTTGTCCTACTGCTATTACTGTAACGTCTGGAATTTGGCTATTCTGGAAGTGAAATTCTACTTGGTCAGATTTTTGTTCAACCATGTGGCAGGTGCCGTTTAAACTAACATGGTTGACACTCTGTTTTAATTTTATTGGTCGGCTAGTCTGGGTCCAGAGGACCTTGTTTACGCAATCTATTAAGGGTGACAACCTCCTCAGGAGGTCATTCCCTAGTAAACAAGGGGTGCCCTCTGGAGTCACAACTATGACCGGGTGTTTCAACTTGTGTCGCCCAATTTTAATGTCCAAGTCTGCAGTCCCATCAACGGGAATTTCCTTCCCGTCAAAGTTCTGGAGTTGTCCAGGAAGTGAGGTGAGAGGAATTTGGTAATTCCCTCCCCTTCCTGCATTCAGTTCGTCAAAGGCCCTTCTGGACAGAAGGGTAGCTTGAGATCCAGTGTCCACCAGTGTCAAAATTGTACCCTGCCCCTGTACTTGTACCGGGGCATAGTATCTTCCCTCCTTCTCCTCAAGGGGGCACAGATAATGCACATTTTTGGACAACTGGTGGGCTAACTTTCTAGTTTTGGACATCGCTAGCGAAGAGATTTGGGCAGAATTCTGTGGAGAGCCTTGGGAATCTGAAAGAAAAAGTTGGCAACGGGAGATCAGAGCCATTGTGGGTTCCCCTGGCTCCGGTTCCGGGCCACCCCCCCTTTTTGGAGGCAGTCACCAGGATGGGTTTGAACCAGGGGATTTTCTTGCTGTTGGTTCTGGGATGAGATGGTGGGCGGCGGTAGCTCAGTCTCCACATCTCCCCAGTCTGGACTTGCATCCCTAGGGACCCATTTTTCTTTGGGAGGAGTTCCCCCCTCTCTGAAGGAGAAGATCCTTTTCCCAGGATCCTCTGAGGATCCCTCTCCCTCAAATTGGAAGATCTGTACCTCCTCCTCAAACTGAGTCTGTTTGGGTCTTTTATTTCTCCTACCCCCCCTCTGCTCCTTAGGAGGCAGACTTTCAGGGGCAAGAGATTTTGTTTCCGGTTCCTGGGTTTCCAGGGGCTGTTTACAAGTGAGGAAGGAAGCTTCCTCCAAGGCTTTACACCCCCCTTCCCCTTGTGCCTCCTCCCTGGGAACCGGTGAGTTATCAGGGTGCTGCCCCCGTCATTGTTCTGGGGCACCAGGTCCAGAGTTGGGTGCGTTCTGCGCCGGCATGCCGATCTGAGGGTTCTGCTGAGCCCTCAGTATGTGACCCAGATCCCGCGCCATGTTTTGAACCTGGCGCTCTAGGTTTCTAGGTTCGTAGAAAAGCCACGATTCCCCGCTTTCAGGGGAAAGTTACTGCAAGTCTCTAGGACAAACGGTCACGGAGATATGAGCGATTAAATAAAGGTCGTTTTTCAGATTTTAAATTTTTAAGTTCAAAAAGACAAGTGACAGCTAGCAACTAGAAAATGACAGGTGACAGTTAGGAGGCAGTTCTACTTAGATTAAATAGATTGAATTATATTATTTTAACTAAGAGATTGGTTCTGCACAGTTCTACTAGGTACTCACACTATATTCTTGAATTAAATGGGCCTCGCCACGGATCTGGTCAGGTTTTAGACTGGACTCTGGTCTGGTCTCTGCACTTCACAGTGATCTGGGTCAGCTCTCTCTGGTTCTGCTAACAGTGGTCTGGTCTGGGTCTGCTCTCTCTCTGGATTCTGGAGATTGATGGATTTAAAGTCTGGATCTTTCTGCACAGCTTTCTCTAGAGATTGATGGAGGTAAAGTATGGATTTTCCGGCAGAGCGTCCTGCAGCAGATGGAAATGAATGTCCCTATCTGTCCTGTCTGTCTGCTTTTATCTGTTTTTAAAATGGGTGTGTGTGCAGCATCACTAGACCCTACCCCTCTCCACTTATCATTGGCCAAGCTTTCATTTCTCCCCTGATTGGGGGAGCTAAGTTGTGTCAGAGTGATGTCATTTTACAGCCTGCAGAAAGTCCACTCCTCCTGTCAACTTGCACACAAATCTAGATTTGAACCAAATACATATTTGCAGAGGTGCATATTCTTTTAAAATCATATGCACCCATCATGCATTACAGGAGGTATACCCTGTCCAAATCTGCTCTTCCTGAGAGCTTGCATTCAGAAATGGCAATATTTTGCACTTTTTAACTGGTTTGCAATACCGGACATTACCCCAAATTTACACACATGTGCGAAAGGAGTATGGACATTAATTGATGAAGTGTCAGATTTTTAACATGCATACATTTTGAGTAATATCCTCTTTTCCGCTAAAACCCCCCTGAACATACCACCGGGTCCTAACACGTCTTAAAATGTGGGCAGAAAAATCACAAGAATTATGGTATCATTTAAATAATTTTCAGAAGTCCGCTCTATGAGTTATTCATCTTTTTCTAAACCCATATTCTGGCTGGCAGGGGTGTGTCTTTTCAGGTCACATGGTACAGAAACCAGTCTTTCCAGTTTCTGCCAAGCTCAGAGACCCTGCCCCTCCCAGCTTCTGCCAAGAGGAAGCTGTTTTACGACATCTGCAATAAACCATCTGCATGGGTGAAGGGGGTTGCATTGTTCAGAGCTCCTGTATTCTGTGGGGGCTCCCCTTAATTCAATTATCAGAGAGATGGCATATCCTTAGTGTGGTCAGCAAGAAACAGCCAGGCCTGGGAAGTTACTTGTGAATCAAGTTTCACTCCTGATGGGGGTAGTTGCCAGGCGAAATTGGAATCTCTTTAAACCAGTTTTTAGCCACATGTCATTTCTGTTCCCCAGTTTTCTGCATTCAAATAACTAACAATTTTTTACATATGCAGCTAGAATGCTGATTCTAACTTTAAAACTATGACATTTAAACAATTGCAGCCTATGTGACACTCAAAAGTAGGTCACTCATTTCTTTTAAACATTTAGATTTTTAGTGTCTTTCAGTCCAAATTTACTTAAACTGCTGAAATCCACAGCTCAGCCAGTCTTGTTATAAACCTTCAAGTCACTTCAGAATATAACTTTTCATCCTCTTTCCAGATTTTGTATGCCCACAAGACTTTATTCTGACAGATGTCCGCTGGTGCTCAGTGAGATTTTTGGATGTGTTGCAAATAGGCATTTTGAGCTGGCATTCAGAGAAACAAAAGGTGATTTTAAAGTGCGGTTTTTCCTTTGGCACACATTTCACTCATGGCACCCCGGCCCATCCTGCTCGCACTGGTGGGTGGCAAGTTAGGCAACCATTTTAGTGTGCACAACTGCGCGGTTTTCATAGATTCTGGTGCACATGTGGGCTTTTTCGGCCATCTTGGATTTCCTAAGCCCACAGCACCAAATGTTGTAGCCTAATAGTCCAAACGTGGGTCAGAACACCCAACACCATCTCTCAGATATCACCGCTCCAGTTCAGACCCTGGCAAGCCGCTCGCTATACAACATCTTGGCCCACCTGATATAGCCCGGTCCCATTCCATACCCTTCCAAAGCAGCCAATAGTCATAACCACTTGACCGAGTCAAAAGCTTTAACTGCATCTAGTGACACTATCGCCATCTCACCCTCGTTCTTACTACCCCATTCGACCACCCGGTGAAGCCGCCTATGATTGTGTGTTATGTTTCTGCTCGGGACATAACCCGTTTGGTCAGGATGTATGAGTCTACCAATCACTTTCTGCAATCGATTTGCTAGAACAGCCGTGAGAATCTTGCTGTCCTGATTCAGCATCGACAGAGGCCTGTAGGAACCCCATCTGTGCTCCGGTATATTCGGCTTGGGCAGCAGTATTATGATCGCCTCTCTGAGTGACTCAGGCAACCGTCCTATCTCAAACGCTTCATTAAGCATGTCTAACATTGAGGGGAGGATTTCCTCTCTGTATACTTTATAAAATTCGCTTGGGAACCCATCTGCTCCTGGGGTCTTACAGGTAGGCAGCTGCTTCACCACCTCTTCTAACTCCTCCAACGTGATTGGCTCATCTAACTCCTCCTCATAGGTCATTAATAAGCACCCTCCTGATCCTCCGCCGATTACGCCCCTTCATGCACCGCAAGTACACCATGCTGATTCTTCCAAATAGGCTCAAAACAAAACTTAAACTCCCCATAACCACACACACACTCAACTTCCCATCCCCCCACCTTCCTCCCACCCACCCCTCCCCCAACAATACCCTCCCCAACTGTTGCCCAGCTCCATTCCTGGATCTCAGGCACCCTCACATCTAGCCCTGCCTAGCACAAGCTTCTACTCAGGGCTCAGTAGGGTTAAGCCGCCCTAATGGCCGCTGAAACTAGTAATCTATTGGGGTAGGTCGTCCACGTTCTGTTGCTCCTTTCAAAAAACATTATGTATACAGTTGCCAAACCGTTACCAGTTACAGTTACACTCACTATATTCCAGTCCAAATCGAGCACCAGGCTCAGATTGCGTACAAAGTTCAGTTAGTTACAGTTTCTCTGTGCCATCAGGGTCTTCCTCCTTACGAAATCTTCATTCGGTATGATCCTGCCGGTCACGATCCGCTTCTTGTTCCGGGCAGCCCTGCAGGTCCAGCCATGTGACAACATCCTCACGGGTATCAAAAAATAGCGCTTTGTTCTTGTGTAGCACTTTCAATCATGCCGGATACAACAGCATATATTTGACTCCCGCCACCCTCAGCCTTCTTTTGACGGCGACGTAACTATACCTCTGCCTTTGCACCAGTATCGTATAGTCCGGGTATGCTGTGATGTTGGTGGATGCTCTCTCTATCGTGCCGCCCTTGCGAAAATATTCGAGGATCTTTTCTCTATCCCTGTAATGCAGGATCCTCGCTATGATCGGTCTTGGTGGGGCCCCCAGCCGAGGTTTCCTCATTAGGATGCGGTGCGCCCTCTCCACCGTAAATCCCTGCGAAAGATTCCCGGCTCCGATCCCTTGTAGGATCATGTTTTCGACATAGTTTGTGGGGTCTTGGCCTTCTTCCCCCTCCGGAAGGCCTACCACGCGAATGTTGTTCCTCCTCGCTCTTCCTTCCGCCTCTTCCACACGACTTTCCAGGTTGGCGACCTGTTGTTTTAAGACATGAATCTCCTTCGCATTGCTTGTGCTAACATCGGTATTAATCTTCACCCCACTTTCCAGACCGCTGGTCCTTTCTGCAAGTGCTCTAACATCTTGACGCAGCAGGGTGAGTTCTGTACCTACACATTGATCTTATTCTCTAGAGCTGTGCGCAGGTCCGCCATTGCCAAGTCCCCTTTTCGCACTCAGGCCCATTATAGCCTCCAGGATCCGGTGCTTGTCCCCTTCGGGGGCGTCTTCCGCAGGGGTCATGACCATGCTCTGCACCGATATTGAGGGGGTCCGTTGCGTTTTCGTGAAAGTCTCCATCGTGGGTTGCTTAGTCTTGGTTCTCAACCCTTTCGCCGACATGGCGCTGCCCTCCACTCTTGTACGCCTCCGCCTTAGTGCAGCTATTGCACTGTCCTCGGTCCGACAAAGGTCTGGCTCCCAAGTCTCCTAACTCACATTCGAGATGGCACTTCGAATTGTCTTACGAATGGGCTATGGCCTCACACTCCCTATTCAAGTTCTGTAGGCCTCGTCGCCCAAGCATCCAATGTTATCCTCTCCTGCGGTCCACTTGCCGAGGCTCCATTAGCGCATGCCAGGCCGGGCGCTCTCATGGTGTTAATTCGAACACTCCGACATATCTCCCTGTCGTACTATTCCTCCAGGTAATTTACTGCAGCCGTGTCCCGCAGTTCCGGGGAATCAGTGTCGTTTCAGGCCTCTCTTTTGTTAGCTGCCATCTTGGTGCCGAAGCGGCCGCACAGTTGCGCCAACAAAAATGTGTCTATTTCACGATTCCCGGGGACTATGGACTTCTCCAGCGAACTTCACTTGGCGTGCGGCTTCCGATACCTGATCCCCAAAGTTCTAGGCGCTCGTTACAGTTTCAACGGGTAACTTTGGCAAAAATAGAGTTGGATCATCAGGAGCTCCTCGCGCAGCACGTCCTATTCCATGGCCAGTTGGCCACCCTAGGAGGCAGGGTTATGGTTTGGTCGGTCAATATGTAGCCAATGTTAGTAACTCTTCAGACTCTATTTTGCTTTTCACTCACCCTGACGAGATGTGTAAGTGAGTTTTTGCTCTTCGGTGAGAGAGGTATGGATCCAGGATCTTCAAATTCTCTGACTTTATCTGACGAAGGGCTGGTATGAATTCAAACAGGGCAAGAATTCCTCTACGATTGAAGATTATATCATCCCTGTTTTCAGCGCATTGTTCAAGTTTTAGAGCCCAGACTGGCTTTTCCCTACTCCTTGTTGACTTGTGGTAGTTCTCAGTTCTAGATTTGTAGTGGATGTAGTGGTCTTTTGGGTTATCCCGAGCCGGTTTTGGTTTCGGGCTTGACTGTTTCTTATCTTTCGGTCTTGGGTCTCTAGCACGAGACCCGCCCCTCTTTGGGTGCGTGCGTTGTGGACGTGGTTCAGGCGTCCCGCATGTCAGAGGTGGCAAGTTTGTCCTGGATGAGAAGGATACTTTCCATGACCTGGAATTGGTTGACGGCTTTCTTTTTGGTGCCTGCTGAAAGATGTTTCTTCGATCCTCCAGTGTACAAAATGGAGGAGAAGATTCTTCTGGGCTGTTATTGGTGGTGTTTCCTCAATTGTGGTTTCATTGTGGACAGCGAGAGCTTCCAGGTTTGGCCTTACTGTTGGGCTTGCAGGGTCGATGCCAAAGTGCTGGCTAATGTTCATCAAATTCTCGTCCGCTAAAAAGTCTTACGTTGTTTTGGGCGAGTTTTGGTTGCACTTTGGCGTAGCGAGCTGCAAGACAAGGCTTGTGCCTAGTTATGACGCCGTGTTGTCTTTACTTTTTTTTAGAAATGCTTATTTTGTTACCTTCCCGCCTCTGGGGTTTTGGGAACTTGGTCTTGATTTTCAGTTTGGGTTTCTTTTGGTCCAGAGAATATCGGATAGGCTCGATCTTTGTCGTCTGCATTTGGTTTTTGTTGAAAAGATCTGAGGGGGATGTCGTCTGTAATGTGGATGACTTCCCATAGTTCGGGCTTGGTGGTTTAGGGCTTAGACACGATAACTGGCTCTGAGGTGGAAGGTGGTGAATTATTTGACAAAGTTGTCCGGGAGTTTGATTCTGTCCCAACAGTCTAAGGGGGTCATTCTGAGTTTGGAGGTAGCCATGGTTCTATTAGCACCATGGCTGCCTCCAAACAAGGGCCTGGATAGGCGGAATGGGGGCATTCTGGGTCATTCCAACCTTGGAGGACCCGGTAAGTCCCCATTCCCAAAACCATTCCCCATTCCCATTTGAGCCCCCATAGGGCTCAATGGGAATGGGGAAGGCGCTAATTACGGGCCCACAAATAGTGGGCCCATAATTAGTGCCCTGATCCCGTAGCGGGACCCTCTAAGGACATCTGGTCTGACCAGAAGTTGTGAGCGGGTCCCGCTAGGGGACCTTGTAATAGGGCGGTAGGGGTTTAATGGCACCAGCATCCTTACTGGTGCCGTTAAGCCCCTACTGCCCAACTTGGAATGACCCCATAATTCTTGAGCGTATTGGTGTGTGTTAGCCGATTGGGTATCACAGTTGGTGTTGGACTTCTTTAGGCGTTCATCTATTGCAGGGATGTAGCCTTCTATGAAGATTAATTTTGTGTGCATCAGCGTTTGTATGGTTGTGTGGTCTTTTAGATTGTCATGTATTGATTCATAAAGCTTTGTGAACGGAACCAGGGCAATTGTTACTGCTGACATGATGGATAGAATGTCCAACTTTTTTTTGGGGGGTGAGTCAATTGGAGTTCCAATTTGTTGTATGTCGTTTTTGGACGATGGGGTTTTTACATGGCTTTCATTGAGCAGCCTTCGGGCTAGAGGTCCATTTGAAAGGTCTGCGGAGCCCCGCCTGTCCCTGTCCGAACTTTGCTTTCTGTGTGAGTTTTTCTAGTGTCTCCGGCATGAGAGTGACTTCTTGGGGGTCATTTTTCGGTGGAGTTTGGCATGATGTCTTGGGTGTTTTCCTGGTTCGTCTGTGCGGTTATGATCTCTTTGTCTATGGCCTTTTCTTGCGGTCGAGGTGATGGTGAAGGTGGTGGTTGGTCAAGATTTACCCACGCCTCCCGTTTTTCTTGTGGCTTGACAACAGGTGTTGGCGTTTTCTCCCCGATTTGTGGTCCGCGCCAGGGTGGCGTTGTTTGGGGATGTTGTTCCTCCCCTTGGATTGGACAATATTGGATTTTAGTATTTGGAGTTGGCGTGGCCCATGTGGCCAGAGCCGATGTGTTCCCACCAGTTTGTGGCAGGGGAGGAGGATTTTTGTCGTTGGTCGTTCGCTCTTGTATCAGCAAGTCGGCTGTTAGCAAGTCTTGATGTTCCTTTCAAAGAGTGTGTTCTTTGGGTGACGGTTCGGGGGTGGAGTTCATTTTTCTCGACTTTTGGGGAGGTTGGCAAATCATGACTGCTTCCAGAATTTCTGCATCTGTAAGATCTTCTTGCAGGCCCGCAGCCTGAGGTGCAAACGCGTTGAAGAAGTCAGTTACTAAACTTGCCGCTGATGGTTTGTTGGATTCCGGTTTCCAGGTTTTTTTTGTTTGTTTCACCCCTAGTTTTTGGATGTTGTGGTCGTCAGGGCAGTAGTCACTTTTCTTTGCTGATTTAATTTGGTTTTCCCTTTCAGCTTAGATTGTCGTTTTTTTCCTTTTTCAGGTGAAGTCGTCTGGCTCGAGTGGTGCATTTTAGTTGGCAGATTTCAAACACCTAGGGCTTCCTCTGGGGGGTAATGTTCTATTAGGTCTTGGCTATTTGGAGCAAGGGAATGCTGCAAATTTGAGCCTGTTTGGAGCCTAAAAGGAGCCCCAACTGGAGCTAATAGGCTTTTTTGGGTCAGACCCGAATGGACCTGGACAGAGATTTGTATCCGATTGTGAGGGTTACTCGAACCCGAGTCGATTGGATAGGTTATGGTTTTAGGAGTTGCCTCAGTGAGTTTTCCCTCGTTGGTGCTGTCTTTTTTTAGTACTAGAGCAGGCAATTGCAGTGGAGCTGAAGGAGAGAAGACAGAGGGTGTGATTTCTTTCCAAAGTCCTTGCTCCACCCTCTGTTCGCCTGAGGAGGGAGCCTCGCTGGTTTCAATTGATCCCGTCACTGCCTCCTGTAGCTTCGCTCCAGCCTCCTGGCTACTGAGACCCGCCCCTCTCCTCTCCCGGTCCTCGTTCCTTCCTCCGGAGTAAACCGGGAACCGGGGCGGGGGGGCAGATGTCGACGGGTTAAGCTGCACGGGGGGAGTTTAAGACGAGGATTTTCCCGGCACGGGTAAGTTTTCTCCAGCTCCCTCAGGGGCCGCTATCCTTGGCTCCTTGCAGTCGGAAGTCCTCAGAGTTCGCAGGGAATTGCAATCCTCGGGCCCGAGAAAGATTTTGTTTTGTGGGCGGTGACCCGCTCTTCACCTCTTTGTCGCTGGGTTGATGGGGACTTTGAAGGAGGGCGATTTATGGACTGCTGTTTGTTGTGTTGTACATGAGGACATGCACTTTGGAGCAAGCGGACTTCGTCCTTGCACAGGTTTTCATTTTCATTTTCAGAGTCGGCGAGGTCTGGGGAGTCTACAGTCATGGCAGCCATGGCTGCCAAGACTGCAAGACTGCCACTCTCCGCCACTCCACGTCCGCTCCGCGGAGAATAGAGGGTTTTATGTAGAGGTTGAGGTGAGGTGATGGTGAAGACACACCTCCTCTTCCAAGCAGTAAACAGAAGAAGCAGACTTCAGGTTAGGCAGCAAGACTGCCACTCTCTGCCACTTTGTGGCGTGAATGGCCTTATTTCACCTCCTCCTACCTCATGACCAAGGTAGACCACTTTACTCGGACCAATTTCACATTTGCTTGCCTTTATGGTTAGATGGGCCTGCTCAAGAGCCTGCAAAACATATTCTAGGTGGTCAATATGTTCTTTCTATGTAGGGCTGAATACTGCAATGTCATCCAAGTCTGCCATGCAGATGTCTTCCATCCCATTCAGAACTTGATTAACCATCCTTTGAAATGTTGCAGGTGCATTCTTTAGTCCATAAGGCATGACCTTAAATTGGTAGAGTCCTGCTGAGGTAGAAAATGAAGTTTTCTCCTTGGCATGGTCTGTCAGGGCTATTTGCCAATAGCCTGAGGTTTGGTCAAATGTACTGAGGTACTTGGCTGAAACAAGTCTTTCCACCGGCTCATCTATCATTGGCAAAGGATGGGCATCAGTCTTTGTGACTGCATTTAGAGCTGTATAGTCCACACAGAATCTCACCTCCTTGGATCCTGCCTTTGGTACTAGAAAAACTGGACTAGACCATGGACTTGTAGAGGGCTCTATAACCCCGAGATCAAGCATTTTGTTGACCTCTACTTTGATGTGGGATCTTACATGTTCTAACATTCTGCAACCCTTGCATTTGACAGGTAGACAGTCACCAGTGAGAAGATCATGCTGGCCCCAAGGGGTCAAGCCTGATGATAGTGAGAACAGGGAGGCAAACTGATTCAACAGAACTTTGCACTCCTCCTGCTCTTCCGAAGTCAGCAGAGAAGAGAGATTAACTCCTTCTATGTTTTCATCTAAAGGTTGGCCTCTGAGGAGGTCAGGGAGAGGTTCACTCTCCTCTTCCTCTTCAGCTGAAGCTAGAAGCAAAGCCCCTACTTCTGATCTCGAGACATGACATAAGCCTTTAAATGATTGGTGTGAAAGACTATGGGAGCCTCCTTAGGTCTACTTAAATCCACCAGATAATCAATCTCTCCAGGTTTTCCCACAGCCTTGAAGGGTCCTATCCACTTGTCCTGCAAGGCCCTCTGCCTTGTTGGCACCATAACTAATACAAGCTGGTCTTGACCGAACTCAACCATGCTGGCCTTCTGGTCATGCCAATGTTTGACCAGGGCCTGACCTGCTTTTAAGTTACTACTTGCTTCTGCCATCATGTGTGACATTCTCCTCTGCAGACCTATCACATAGTCAGTCACTCTGACTGGCTGGGGGGAAGGAGCACTCTCCAACCCCTCCTTGATCAGGGCCAATGGACCTCTGACGGGATGGCCATAGAGACGTTCGAAGGGACTGTAAACAACTCCCTCCTGAGGGAAAACCCTATATGCAAAGAGCAGGCATGGCAGTAGAAGGTCCCACCTTTTCTTAAGGGGTTCTTCTAAGGCACCTATCATGCTATTCATAGCACGATTAAACCTCTCTACCAGTCCATTTGTCTGTGGATGGTAGGCTGTAGAGAACTTGTAAGTGACACCACAGTTTTTCCACATGGCTTGCATGTAGTGGGTCATAACATTGGATCCCCTGTCAGATATCACTTCCTTAGGAAACCATACCCTGGTAAAAAATACCAAGTAGAGCCTTAGCCACAGCCTGAGCCGTAACAGTTCTCATAGGTATAGCTTCTAAGTATCTTGTAGCATGGTCTACTACAACCAGGATAAACCTCTTCCCTGAATATGTGGAAGGGTCAAGGGGACCAACAATGTCAATGCCCACCCTCTCAAAAGTTACTCCCACCACTGGGAGAGGCACCAGAGATGCCACATTCTTGGCTCCACTCTTGCCAGAGGTTTGGCAAGTGTGACAGCTCCTACAGAATTTGTCTACTTCTGAACCCATCTTAGGCCAGTAGAAGTAAAGGGAGAGCCTTCCCTTGGACTTCTTGAAATTCAAGTGAGTATCTCTCATGGGCCAACTGTAGGAACTGGAGCCTGTTGGCAAGGGGCACTACAAGTCGTTTGCAGTCCCCAGGGTAGACTCAGTCGGTTCACTGTAGAAGAGGCCATCTTTCCAGCTTACCTGTGCTTCCCAACTTCTTGCCCATCAAGTTGGTTAACAGCCTGTTGTCGAAGACCTTCAAGGGTAGGACACTCTCTCTGTCCTTTGCTAAAGTCTGCCCTGTTGGGTCCACCTTTTACCAGTAAAGACTGCAGCTCAGGATGGTCAACAGGGTCAAGATCTCCAACTAAGACAGTGGGCCTCATTACAGGTCGGGCGGTCCGGAAATAACAGTGGCGGTAAACCCGCCGCCACTGTTAATTCCGGACCACCCGATCCTGACTCCTGCAGGTGGGAGGTGATGTTCCCGCCAGGTCTGACCTGGCGGGTTTAACACCGCCCGCCTGCAGGTGGACGCGGAAACACCAGCACCATCACGAGATGGTGCCAGTGTTTCCACTTCCCCATTCCCATTGAGTCCTGTGGGACTCAATGGGAATGGGGATTTACCGAATTCCGCCTCCGGAATTCCCGGGACACCAGGGCTGTAATGCCCTGGTAATTCCGGGAGTCACAGAGGCGGAATGGTAATACGAGTCCGGCGGTAACCGCCTCGGTTACCGCCGGACTCGTAATGAGGCCCAGTGTCTTCCTCCCGATCTCACTCTTCAGCTGCTGGTTCAACAACACAAGGTTGCACCTCACACTCTGCCTCAGCAGGTGGAGGGATCACAGGTGTGATCTTGGACAATCTCAGTGATGTCCTTGTTGGTAGCACAGGGGTGCTGTCTGTCTTTTTCCTGGAGGACTTGGGTTTCCCCTTTGCCTCTGTTTTCTTCAAAATGGCAGTAAGCAACTCCTGTGGAGTGGGAGTGATAGTTTCCTCTATCAACTCCTCTGGAGAGCCTCTCAAAGTTCTCTCCTTTGCAGACCTAGTGAGCCCCTGTTTCCTTTAAGTGGGAGGTCTGCGGGTGCTTGGCACAACTCCAAGAGTTTTCAGGTCATTCCCCAACAGGACTCTCCCAGGCACTTCACTCTGCACAGTAACAGGTATTTTGACAATCATATAATTTCACTGGATGAGAGTTGGTAACTCGGGAAGCATTTGCACAGGGCCTCCAGCTAACTTGGTGAGGTGTTTGGATGCCCAAGCAACATCCTCCACCTTGAAAAATTATTCAATCACCACAGTTATGCTGGCTCCAGTGTCTCTGATAGCAGGGGTTTCCTGACCATTCACAAGAACCATATCTTTATAATACTCTTTAGTATTATCTGGGATTGAGTTATAGACATCTAAGTTCTGTTGTTTCACAAGCCCAGGGACACTAAAGAAACACTAGCTGAGACTCTCATGGGTTCATGAGCCAGTAGGTGAAAGTTTCTACTTGCCATAGGTACTTCTTCCTCTGGGGAGAGGGCTAAAGAGACAGTGTGGAGCCCTGAAGGTTTACCCTTACATCTGGGATCACCTTTCACATGGTCAGTTGACCCACAAACATAACATTTCCCAAGTGTTTTGATGAATGGGGGTTTGTTTTGACCTCCATCTGGTTTGAGTCCAGATGGTGCAATAGCCTAATTTGGTTTCCATTGTGGCTTACACTTATTCTGTTGTTTGTGGCCCTCTTTTGGATTGGAGGTATTAGAATTCTCTTTGTTATCTTTCTTTGGCTGTTTCCCCTCATCCTTCTTCTGGGTATCCCCAGAATCCTTGTGAGTAGCCCTGTTGGCAACCCACAAGTCAGCAGCCTTAGCTTCTTTGGGTCTATCACCTTAGAAGCAGCCAAGTGCTGTCTGAGCTCAGGAGAGCAGACATCAAAAATAGACTCCAACATTACAAGGTTTCTCATGCCTTCATAAGTGTTTACTCTGTAACCCTTAATCCAACCATCTAAGTTTTTCAAACATTCACAGACCCAGGTAGCCCAAGGGGTACCACCATGCTTTCTGAGGGTTCTAAACCTCTTAAGGTACTGTGAAGGGGTCTTCCCAAATCTAACATTGCAAAAACAAAGAGGTGATGGCCGGAAGGTTTAGAGTAAATCTTAATCTCTGGCACTGCTCTGGGCAACCCTACAGACCATCGTTCTTCACCTGGCAAGCCATTACAGAAGGAGAAAGACTATATGCAAATGAGGCTTAGTCCCACCCCAAAAGGGGCAGTCCAGCCTGAACTGCTAGGTCACATCCTTTCTGCACGAGACCACAAGCACCCCCAAACATGTTTTGCCCTTGTTGGGGTTCATCAGTGAGGAGTAGCTTGGGTCTCTAGGCCCAGCAGGCATGGGACCCACATCTGGGCATACCCGTCCCACTCAGGGTGACAAATGGTTGATGTGACAGTGGATGCTAGAATCTGTGGTCCGAGAGAGAGAGAGAGAGTGAGGGGGCAAAGAAAGATATTATACGGTGAGATTGGGACAGAGAGAAAGGAGGGAAAGAGAGAGTGAACATGAGAGTGAAAGAGCAAGGGGAAAGGTGTAGAGGGGAGGTTGGAGAATAGGAGAGAGCAGCAGGAGAGAAGAGAAATAAGGGAGCAGAGTTGGAAAGATGAGAGGGGCAGAGAGGTGGAGCGAGAAAAGAGTAATAGGAGAGAGAGAGGAAAGACAGGAAGGGGAGTAGGTGAGAGAGAGAGAGAGAGAGAGAGCAGAGTGGAGAGTGGGATTGACCATCATAAGAGACAGAGAAGCGGAGGGAGTAGTAGGAGGTAGAGATAGGGATATGGAAGAGAATATAATTCAGAGGGAGAGAGGGGAGACAGCAGAGGAGAGAATATGAGGGAGTTTGCAGGGTAATAAAGAGCGAGGAGCAAGAGGAGAGAGAGAGAGAAAGAGAGAGAGAGAGGGAGAGAGAGAGAGATAGAGAGAGAGAGAGAGAGAGAGAGAGAGAGAGAGAGAGAGAGAGAGAGAGAGAGAGAGAGAGAGAGAAGGCACACCTTGAACATCATACTGTTTGGCATCATCAGAGCAGGGATTCCTTAGAAATCTCCCAGTGGTAGTAAGACAGGTAATGCTAGAGGTTTTAGACCCTCATTTGAAGTGCAGGATGGAACTACATAGTAGGCGCTATCTACTAGGCTTGTCTTGCAACTGCTGGGCAGTAGGCAAGCCTGCTTACGGTAGAAGGAACGCACAGCACTTGATGGATAGACCAGGGGCCCGCTTAGACTAGCCTTCATGTACTTCATCGTCAGCCCAAGACCATGGGCCCGCTAGACTGGCCTTCATGCACTTCATCGTCAGCCCAAGTCCAGGGGCCCGATAGACTGGCCTTCATGCACTTCATCATCAGCCCAAGACCAGGGGCCCCGCTAGACTGGCCTTCATGCACTTCATCGTCAGCCCAAGACCAGGGGCAGCGCTTCATGCACTTCATCGTCAGCCCCAGACCAGAGGCTCACCTTAGACTGGCCTTCATGCACTTCATCATCAGCCCAAGACCAGGGGCCCCACTTAGACTGGTCTTCATTCACGTCATTGTCAGTGCAAGACCAGGGGCCCGCTTAGACTGGCCTTCATGCACTTCATGGTCCGTCCAAGGCCAGGGGCCCTGCTTAGACTGACCTTCATACGCTTCATGGCCAGCCCAGTTGTGAAATCTGAAAATAAACTGCCACCTGTGGCAGAGTGCACCAGCCCTCGCTGAATAATTGCATTCTGGAAACCACCTGTGGCAGTGTGCACCAGCCCTCACTGATCCTTACGTTCTTGAAGCCACCTGTGGCTGTGCGCATCAGCCCTCAGCGGATCCTTACATTCTTGAAGCCACCTGTGGCTGTGCGCACCAGCCCTCACCGAATCCTTAGGTTCTTGAAGCCACCTGTGGCAGTGCTCACCAGCCCTCACCGAATCCTTAGGTTCTTGAAGCCACCTGTGGCTGTGCGCACCAGCCCTCACCGAATCCTTAGGTTCTTGAAGCCACCTGTGGCAGTGCGCACCAACCCTCATCGGATCCTTACGTTCTTGAAGCCACGTGTGGCAGTGCGCACCAGCCCTCACCGGATCCTTATGTTCTTGAATCCACCTATGGTTGTGCTCACCAGCCCTCACCGAATCCTTAGGTTCTTGAAGCCACCTGTGGCAGTGCGCACCAGCCCTCACGGGATCCTTACGTTCTTGAAGCCACGTGTGGCAGTGCGCACCAGCCCTCACCGGATCATTACGTTCTTGAAGCCACCTGTGGCTGTGCTCACCAGCCCTCACCGGATCCTTATGTTCTTGAAGCCACCTGTGGCTGTGCGCATCAGCCCTCAGCTGATCCTTATGTTCTTGAAGCCACCTGTGGCAGTGCGCACCAGCCCTCGCTTGATCCTTATGTTCTTGAAGCCACCTGTGGCAGGGCGCACACGCCCTCACCGGATCCTTACGTTCTTGAAGCCACCTGTGGCAGTCCTTACATTCTTGAAACCACCTGTGGCAGTGCACACCAGCCCTCACTGGATCATTACGTTCTTGAAGCCACCTGTGGCTGTGCTCACCAGCCCTCACTGGATCCTTATGTTCTTGAAGCCACCTGTGGCTGTGCGCATCAGCCCTCAGCTGATCCTTACGTTCTTGAAGCCACGTGTGGCAGTGCGCACCAGCCCTCACCAGATCCTTACGTTCTTGAAGCCACCTCTGGTTGTGCTCACCAGCCCTCACCGAATCCTTAGGTTCTTGAAGCCACCTGTGGCTGTTCGCATCAGCCCTCAGCGGATCCTTATGTTCTTGAAGCCACCTGTGGCAGTGCGCACCAGCCCTCACCGGATCCTTACGTTCTTGAAGCCACCTGTGGCAGTGCGCACCAACCCTCATCGGATCCTTACATTCTTGAAGCCACGTGTGGCAGTGCGCACCAGCCCTCACTGGATCATTGCGTTCTTGAAGCCACCTGTGGCAGTGCGCACCAGCCCTCACTGGATCAATACGTTCTTGAAGCCACTTGTGGCAGTGCACACCAGCCCTCACCAGATCCTTATGTTCTTGAAGCCACCTGTGGCAGTGCGTACCAGCCCTCACCGGATCCTTACGTTCTTGAAGCCACCTGTGGCAGTGCGCACCAGCCCTCGCCGGATCATTATGTTCTTGAAGCCACCTGTGGCAGTGTTCACCAGCCAGAGATGAGAAGATACATGGGCTTGTGTGCCAAAATCGTGGTTAAGGTCTAAACCCCGGCTTCACTATTAAACTAAAATGTTTGACCCTGGACAACTCATTCTATCTCACTCTGCCTTACATGGCAATATCGGTTTGCCCACAAAGTGTTTCTTTTTCATGGCATACACTGTTAAAACAATCATGATTAAATACAGTAGTTTTGTTGCATATGTAAGAATCACAGGGATTATTGATATATTGCCTAACACAAAGGTATTTGTCTCTGGCAATTTATTGAAATGCGATTTCCCACGATGCCCTGGAGTATAAAGGTTGATGCCACTACATGTGAGAACTGGAGGGGGCCCGCACTTCCTTCCCGCATGGGAGTCCACAGAGGCTGTAATCTATTGAGGTATTAGAGGTGCCTGAAAGCGCATGGCCTAGTGTCACAGGAAGTCTCTGGTCCCTCCCCGCGGTTTAGAAGGGGGTCCTTCTTGTCAATGCTGCACGGCCTGAGGTAAAGGGGTGACTTCCGCACACATGAAGTTCTGTTGTCTAACCCCTCTGACGATCGTCGTGGTGACATTACTGCGATTGTGAGCGCTCAAGGGCTGAGACTATCCGCGCTTGTGGTCTGGGTGCTGGACCCCCCCACGCAGTGCAGAGCCAGGACTCAGAGCCCTGCACACCACAGTAGACATTACACATAAGCCACAGAGACAGCCACCCTCTGACAGAAGCTGTCTGCTGCCTTTTCTCTCCACCTTGTGACTCATGCATGAGATTAGTCCAGAACATGCCTTCATGTGTGTCACAGACACACGTGAGGACATTCTAAAGGGAATTCGTATTTTATTTGGTAAAAATAGCAAAACGGCACATACAACACTGTAATAAAACATTATACTCGCAACGGTATGCTAAAAAAAACAATGAAATAATAAACATATTGCAGCATTCGAGGTTAAACTTTAACAGAGAATATGAAAGTTGCTGTTTTAGAAAAACGCTTAATAATCCTATGCCTTACTTCAAACTCGTCATTTTCCATTATAAGTTTAAGATGTCGAGGCGCCGCAAAGCACTGCATAATTACTCGTGATCCTGGTTTTGGCAATAGAGCCTCATCCCTGGTTTGGGCAATACAGCCGTACCCCTGGTTTGGGCAATAGAGCTTCACACCTGGTTTGGGCAATACAGCCGCACCCCTGGTTGGGGCAGTAGAGCCGCACCCCTGGTTTGGGCAATAGAGCTGCACCCCTGGTTTGGGCAATACAGCTGCACCCCTGGTTTGGGCAATACAGCCGCATCCCTGGTTTGGGCAATACAGCCGCACCCCTGGTTGGGGCAATAGAGCCGCAAGCCTGGTTTGGGCAATAGAGCTGCACCCTTGGTTTGGGCAATACAGCTGCACCCCTGGTTGGGGCAATACAGCCGCACGCCTGGTTGGGGCAATAGAGCTTCACCCCTGGTTTGGGCAATAGAGCCGCACCCCTGGTTTGGGCAATACAGCTGCACCCCTGGTTTGGGCAATACAGCCGCACCCCTGGTTTGGGCAATAGAGCGGCATCCCTGTTTGGGGCAATAGGGCTGCATCCCTGGTTTAGGCAATAGAACCACACTGCTGGTTGGGTCAAGAGCGTCGCATCCCTGGTTTGGGCAATAGGGCCACACCCCTGGTTGGGGCAATAGAGCCGCATCCCTGGTTTGGGCAATAGACCCACATTCCTGGTTGGGGCACACTTAGGGCATATGAGGAAACTGTGGACTGAATGGACAGAGAGGTTTTTCTTCTTCCAGAAGGGAAGATAGACACTGGCTCTCGAGACTCGGATTGGCTGTCAGAGACTTCCGAGAGCTTCACAGAGCAGTCTTGCATCTGACCCGGAAGTGATCGGGTGATGCGAACGGTTCCCATTTTATTTAGTGCAGTGCCTTCCCGACTGTTCTGAAATATCCCTATGGGATGAATGCAGTCCTCTTTCTATGACCGCACTCAATCACCTGCGCTGGTAAAAATAAAGACGATCCCTTGGCCGAAGACAAGGCACGTAGCACGTGCTTGAACCCTGGGATTTTGGTCTGGTTTTCTCTCTGGCATATCTCTCCCACTATGCCTGGCACGCAGCCTCAGGTGTGCATACTGTGGCCAGGCGCCCTCCTGCTTGACAGTGTTACCAAGCTAGCAATGCCGGCGGAACCTGATAAGGCATACACCTCCTGCTGTGAATCCGTCAGCAGTGGTGGCCACCCAGACTGCATGCATAGCCACTGGCCACTGTCAGCGACCTAATCCCACTGCAGTGAGTTACCACCAGGGCAATAACGCCTCTTTAAGTAACCACCCAGGTTGTAGTGTTCCCTCCAGGCCACCACACCAGACCTATCGGTTTATCTGTAAAGACTTCTTCCAAATCTGTGAATTGTTTAATTATTTCAATTCTCAGTCCAGGGAGTGAGAAGAAATATGAAGCAGGTGTAGGGGTTGGCACCACTCAACTTTATTCAAACTAACGTTCAATCATGTAATACTTCAAACAATACTCAAAAGAATACTTGGGGTGTAAGCCCTTCAAAGGCACCCCACAAAAAGGTGCTCACAATGCCAAGAAAGAAGATGTGGGGTTATATGTGATCTTACCAACCACAATTACAGAGTGGTAAATTTCATCATAGACAAAAACTCCAATTTCTTTTTGTTTTTTTTAATTTGGGGGCGATCCGCTCAACCCCCACTTTTTAAACCCTTTTAAAGCCACACCAACCCAATCCTGACCCATTTTAACCCGTTACCCCACTCCCCTTTATATATTTATTTAAACTTTTCAGTGTTTTTCGATGTTATTGTCCACTCTGAAATTGACCACTCTGTTCTGTTTCCAATAAAATGACTGGATGCCGACCTGGGCAGAAAGCCCATGGTAAGGACTGCTCTAAACCTGTCAGCACAGTTCCTGTAGATTTGTTGTAAGATGTTATGTTCAATAATCATAAAGGTCAAACTCTATCTTCAATTAGACAATGGTCTGAACAGTAAAAGTCAACCTTCATTTATTAAAGTGTGCAGGCAGACACGTTGGCTAGTGCGTTTCGGTCCCGAAGGGTCCTTCTTTAGGGCAAAATCTAGATCATGAAAAACAGAGCAACAAAACAAAAAAACATAAAACAAAAAACAATCAAAAATAAAAGTTTGAAACAAAGAACACAAACAGTAATATATACAGAAAATGAATAATAAATGAAAATGCAACACTCTACTTAGCGTGCAAAATGATTTAATATGACAAAAGTCACCATAAAAACAACTGAAGGAACTGAAAAGAGCAATAGAAGAACAGATCCCAGTGCTATAAATGCAATATTAGCAAAAAGCAGCTCCATATAATATGGTCTGATAATGGAAGTATCTCCCAAAAGTTACACTAATGCGCACATTCAGTATTAAACACCAGTGCTGAAGATAACAGATTGACATAGGAAACCCTCTCCTCCTCATACAGCGCAGTGCTCCTCTCTCCTCATACAGCACAGTGCTGCTGACAAAGGACAACCTCTCCTCCTCATACAGCACAGTGCTCCTCTCTCCTCATACAGCACAGTACTGCTGACATAGGAAAACCTCTCCTCCTCACACAGCACAGTGCTCCTCTCTCCTCACACAGCACAGTACTGCCGACATAGGAAAACCTCTCCTCCTCACACAGCACAGTGCTCCTCTCTCCTCACACAGCACAGTACTGCCGACATAGGAAAACCTCTCCTCCTCACACAGCACAGTGCTCCTCTCTCCTCACACAGCACAGTACTGCCGACATAGGAAAACCTCTCCTCCTCACACAGCACAGTGCTCGTCTTTCCTCACACAGCACAGTACTGACGACATAGGAAAACTTCTCCTCCTCACACAGCACAGTGCTGCTGACATAGGAAAACCTCTCCTCCTCATACAGCACAGTGCTCCTCTCTCCTCACACAGCACAGTACTGCCGACATAGGACAACCTCTCCTCATACAGCACAGTGCTGCTGACATAGGAAAACCTCTCCTCCTCATACAGCACACTGCTGCTGACATAGGAAAACCTCTCCTCCTCATACAGCACAGTGCTCCTCTCTCCTCACACAGCACAGTACTGCCGACATAGGAAAACCTCTCCTCCTCATACAGCACAGTGCTCCTCTCTCCTCACACAGCACAGTACTGCCGACATAGGAAAACCTCTCCTCATACAGCACAGTGCTCCTCTCTCCTCACACAGCACAGTACTGCCGACATAGGAAAACTTCTCCTCCTCACACAGCACAGTGCTCCTCTCTCCTCACCCAGCACAGTACTGCCGACATAGGAAAACCTCTCCTCCTCATACAGCACAGTGCTGCTGACATAGGAAAACCTCTCCTCATCATACAGCACAGTGCTCCTCTCTCCTCACACAACACAGTACTGCCGACATAGGAAAACCTCTCCTCCTCATACAGCACAGTGCTCCTCTCTCCTCACACAGCACAGTACTGCCGACATAGGAAAACCTCTCCTCATACAGCACAGTGCTCCTCTCTCCTCACACAGCACAGTACTGCCGACATAGGAAAACCTCTCCTCCTCACACAGCACAGTGCTCCTCTCTCCTCACACAGCACAGTACTGCCGACATAGGAAACCCTCTCCTCCTCATACAGCACAGTGCTCCTCTCTCCTCACACAGCACAGTACTGCGACATAGGAAAACCTCTCCTCCTCATACAGCACAGTGCTCCTCTCTCCTCACACAGCACAGTACTGCCGATATAGGAAAACCTCTCCTCCTCATACAGCACAGTACTGCCAACATAGGAAAACCTCTCCTCCTCATACAGCACAGTGCTCCTCTCTCCTCACACAGCACAGTACTGCCGACATAGGAAAACCTCTCCTCCTCATACAGCACAGTGCTGCTGACATAGGAAAACCTCTCCTCCTCATACAGCACAGTGCTCCTCTCTCCTCACACAGCACAGTACTGCCGACATAGGAAAACCTCTCCTCCTCATACAGCACAGTGCTCCTCTCTCCTCACACAGCACAGTACTGCCGACATAGGAAAACCTCTCCTCCTCATACAGCACAGTGCTCCTCTCTCCTCACACAGCACAGTACTGCGACATAGGAAAACCTCTCCTCCTCATACAGCACAGTGTTCCTATCTCCTCACACAGCACAGTACTGCCGACATAGGAAAACCTCTCCTCCTCACACAGCACAGTGCTCCTCTCTCCTCACACAGCACAGTACTGCGACATAGGAAAACCTCTCCTCCTCACACAGCACAGTGCTCATCTCTCCTCACACAGCACAGTACTGCCGACATAGGAAAACCTCTCCTCCTCATACAGCACAGTGCTCCTCTCTCCTCACACAGCACAGTACTGCGACATAGGAAAACTCTCCTCCTCATACAGAAGAGTGCTCCTCTCTCCTCACACAGCACAGTGCTGCTGACATAGGAAAACCTCTCCTCCTCATACAGCACAGTGCTCCTCTCTCCTCACACAGCACAGTACTGTGACATAGGAAAACCTATCCTCCTCATACAGCACAGTGCTCCTCTCTCCTCATACAGCACAGTACTGCGACATAGGAAAACCTCTCCTCCTCACACAGCACAGTGCTCATCTCTCCTCACACAGCACAGTACTGCCGACATAGGAAAACCTCTCCTCCTCATACAGCACAGTGCTCCTCTCTCCTCACACAGCACAATACTGCGACATAGGAAAACCTCTCCTCCTCATACAGCACAGTGCTCCTCTCTCCTCACACAGCACAGTACTGCGGCATAGGAAAACCTCTCCTCCTCATACAGCACAGTGCACCTCTCTCCTCATACAGCACAGTGCTGCTGACATAGGAAATCCTCTCCTCCTCATACAGCACAGTGCTCCTCTCTCCTCACACAGCACAGTACTGCGACATAGGAAAACCTCTCCTCCTCATACAGCAGAGTGCACCTCTCTCCTCACACAGCACAGTACTGTGACATAGGAAAACCTCTCCTCCTCATACAGCACAGTGCACCGCTTTCCTCACACAGCACAGTACTGCCGACATAGGAAAACCTCTCCTCCTCATACAGCACAGTGCTGCTGACATAGGAAAACATCTCCTCCTCATACAGCACACTGCTGCTGACATAGGAAAACCTCTCCTCCTCATACAGCACAGTGCTCCTCTCTCCTCACACAGCACAGTACTGCGACATAGGAAAACCTATCCTCCTCATACAGCACAGTGCTCCTCTCTCCTCACACAGCACAGTACTGCCGACATAGGAAAACCTCTCCTCCTCATACAGCATAGTGCTGCTGACATAGGAAAACCTCTCCTCCTCATACAGCACACAGCTGTTGACATAGGAAAACCTCTCCTCCTCATACAGCACAGTGCTCCTCTCTCCTCACACAGCACAGTACTGCGACATAGGAAAACCTCTCCTCCTCATACAGCACAGTGCTCCTCTCTCCTCACATAGCACAGTACTGCGACATAGGAAAACCTCTCCTCCTCATACAGCACAGTGCACCTCTCTCCTCATACAGCACAGTGCTGCTGACATAGGAAATCCTCTCCTCCTCATACAGCACAGTGCTCCTCTCTCCTCACACAGCACAGTACTGCGACATAGGAAAACCTCTCCTCCTCATACAGCACAGTGCTCCTCTCTCCTCACACAGCACAGTACTGCGACATAGGAAAACCTCTCCTCCTCATACAGCACACTGCTCCTCTCTCCTCACACAGCACAGTACTGCGACATAGGAAATCCTCTCCTCCTCATACAGCACAGTACTGCGACATAGGAAAACCACTCCTCCTCATACAGCACAGTGCACCTCTCTCCTCACACAGCACAGTGCTGCTGACATAGGAAAACCTCTCCTCCTCATACAGCACAGTGCTCCTCTCTCCTCACACAGCACAGTACTGCGACATAGGAAAACCTCTCCTCCTCCTACAGCACAGTGCACCTCTCTCCTCACACAGCACAGTGCTGCTGACATAGGAAAACCTCTCCTCCTCATACAGCACAGTGCATGTCTTTCATAGAGCTGGCCAAAGGGGGGCTGAGAGAGGAAGGGGGAGAGGAAGATGAGATAGAGGACAGGATGTCCTTGAGTTTCAGTGGAGAAGTGAGAACCCAGAGCCATACAGAGAGCCTGGGAGGGAACAGGAGAGGTAGAGACTGCAACAGGAGTGGCCATTTCCTTGCAGATTTTAAAGAGTTTGGCCATGTTGTTACAGGCCGCAGAGAGGCGGGCTTGAATGTGTGCTCTCTTCTTGGACAGGACAGTCTATATTGCCTTTGGAACAGGCCAGTTTGTCAGAGGATGCGCCCTAAACTCTCAACTTCCTCTCAGCCACCCTGCACTTGCGTTTCAGGAGCAGTACAGGCCTGAGGTACACCCTGCGGAGGTGGTAGAGGGGCCCAAGGGTGTGCATAGGAGGAAGTTGAGGATGCCAGAGAGGTGGCGGAAGGAGTAGCAGGAAAAGGGAGAAACTTGATAAGATGCGGAAAAACACCTATCAAAAATGAGGAGATTGGGCTGAGAGCCCTGAACCAAGACGGTGGCATTCAGATAGACATTAATGATGGTCTTGGAGGAGTGGAAGGAGGCCACAAGGACCTCCCACCGGGTGCCATCATTAACGGGAGAGCAGAAGAAAGGAGAGAGAACATAGACCAAATGAAGTGTCCATAGGTCTGGAGAGGGGATGGAAAGAGGATGTCAGTGAGAGTCTGTCTGAATTGTTTCTAGGGATCATGTTGAGCTCAGGATGCACCACACATGTGGGGTGGGGGCATGTTTCTTACAGTGGAGCATAGAATTGAGGTGGTAAACTCAGGAGTTAAACCTTGCTGTTATGCTCCGAGGAAGGTATTTTGCAGGTAGACTAGGAGATAAGAGAGGGAAGTACATTTCATTCTCTTTTCCTGCAAAACAACATAGTTTTACACCTGCATGAGATTTTCTTGCAAGTGTGAAACACATGGATTCCTGTGGATAGCCCCTGCATTTAGCACCTGCAAAGATCCATCTTACAAAACCGAGCAAAACGGAAGTGCCAAGGCATTTTTATACAGCTTAAGTTTGCTCTTCTTTTTGGAGATGTAGAAAGTTGTATGCATAGCATCTAGCAGCACGTAAGTGCTAGTATTGGCGGGCCCTACATACTATTTGTAGGTTTTCTTTTAATAAAGCTAGCCCACAGTTACAGTTGTGTGGCAGAAGCATGTCATTTATTTATTTCTCCATTTATATAAGCGGGCAATGCCCCTGGGCATCTAGGCGCTGGCTACAGACACACTAGGTGCTGTTGTATTCTGTTAGTTGAACAGGTGAGTCTTTAGAGGTTTTCTGAAGCAGTAGTCAGATGCTTCAGAGCGCAGGTGCTGGGGTAGAATGTTCCAGAGATTAGCTGCCATGACTGGGAAGCTACAGCTCCGGCTCTTTTGCCTCTGAATCTGGGATTGACCAGGCAGTGGCTCTGGGTGGATCTCAGGGGTCTGCATGACGTGTGGGGAAGGATTTACTGGGCAAGGTAGGATGGGGCATTGTAAGACAAACATTTATGAGTGGTTGAGAGGATTTTGAAAGTAATCCTTTCTCTGGCTGGGAGGCAGTGGACTGATTTCCTAGCTTGAGAAATGTGATCAAACTTGCTTAAGTCATGAGCTGCCCGGAGGGCCTTTGTGTTGTGTGAACTGGAGCATGCTTATGGTGCCGCAGAGCAGTTCGTTACAGTAGTCCAGCTTGGACCCTATGATGGCTTGGGCGATGGTGAGGAATCGAAGAAGGATTTCAGCCTATCAAGCACACCCGCCATGCAAGAAGTGGGCGATTCCTACAAAGCCAACTGTGGCCTTGTAGGTAGAATGCCTCTACTGGGCAGCATTAAGGAGAAAAATCCTGATTGCCACAAGAACCAAACATGAAAAAGGGTCATAGTCCCTAATAAAAAAGTATTCAGATTTTATATCTGTGGAATCTATTAGCACAAAGAAAGTGCTTCAAGACAGAAGGAGCTGGAACTTTATAACTCTCGATCAGATCAATCGAATCCCATGCTGCCTTGCGCAAGGTCTTAAAAACTAGGCTCGTTGTCTAGAGGGCCTCCTCCTGTACGATTTCTGACATATGCTCCATCACTGAATGTTTCACACCTAGCAATGTATAATAATGTTTCTCTGTAACTGTACCAACCAAAGCATACGTCATATACTTCTTGGGCCGCTTATTGTAACCCTCAAGCAAGCCTTCTTAAGTATCCTTGACAGCGCCTCTATGCCCGTGGGCTGCAGTGCGCTTTACAAATGCAAAAATTAAAAATAAATGTCCAGATGCTTAAATGAGTTGTTAGGAAGGACTGGTTCTTTAAGTTGGAAACACTGAAGAGCGATAGGTGGAAAAGCTTTGTATTGTTCTTAACTGATTAAAATTGGGCCAGACGGCCTTGCATTTCATAGTTATTTAGCCTGTGATTGGGCATCTTCCACACAGGAAAAAGGGCCAATAGAATTGGATCATCTATGTTCTTTCACAGGATGCGCTTCAGAGTCTGGTTAAATCTCTCCACAAGCCTGTCGGTCTGCTGGTGGTGCTCTCAGAGTCTTAATCTTCATGAGATCTTTCATCCCACCCATCTGTTTGCATGTGAAACTGATGCATTGGCCAGTGAGAATCCCTTTAGGGAAGCCTACTCAAGTGAAGAATGGGATCAGCACCTTGAAAGTAGCCTCGGCGTTGCTGCTCATCAAGTGGAAAGCCTCCAGGTACCTGGTAGCATAATCCAGTATCACCCGATGTATTTATTCCCTGCTCTGGCGAGCTGGAGTGACCCCACAATGTCCATGCTGATTCGGTAGAATGGAATTTCGATAACAAGCAATGGTTGGAGAGGAGACCTGGGTACATCATATGGAAAGACGTTCTGCCAGATGAGACACACTGCCTTCAGCTGCTAAAACTGGGCTTACACGCCAAGCCCATAAAACCTGCTGAGGGTGTTTGTCTGTATCTTTTCTAGGTCCAGGTGTCTGGCTGTCAGGTTGGAGTGGGCTATCCCCATCTCTGTCTTCCAGAATAGCGTTCTGACTAGGAGCTAGTTATAGTCTGTACATTCCCCCTGGCATTCTTGCCCACTTGATAAAGCAGTCCCATCCAGTCAATGAAATGGGGTTCTTCAGTGTTCGCTCTAAGCTTTGGATACTAAGTTCTTACAAGCTTGTTTAAGAAGAGGATCAATTCTCTGATCTTCTTCAATGTTCACTGATGTGGGACCTGGAGCTCATATTTGTTGGGAGACTTCTCTCTGTGCCTTGGTCATTTCTCCATATCTGGCATCGGCTTGCTGTGTTCCGTCAAGTTCTTCCACAATCTCAGGAACTAAGATCTTCTTGCACTGCAATTGGGCTATATACTAGCAGGGTTTATTGCCATAGTCGAGATTTCCAAGGTTAAGGCGGACTAACTTAACCACCACTCAGTAGTCCCCATTGATGACTCCAGTTGCTATATTTGTGAGAAACCAAAGGGTATCTCACTTGCTAGTCCCCGGGGATCTCTCTCTCATGCAGCCAGGGCATGGCTACCACCTTTGGATCCAGATGCTGAGTGTGGAGCAGTGCGGGAGGATCACCTGGATGAGGGATACTCATGGAGTGGGGGTGAAGAGACCGATGGTGAGATGCAGTAACCCCTCCTTTCCCTTGCCCATACCACATTCTATTTTATTGGATTCTCCAGTGCTCCAACCCCCGCTTTTCTACACAAACACTGGCCTGAGGAAGAGGAGGACTGGGAGTAAAAAGTAACGCTTTCATATCTCATTGGACAAGTCCCATTAATACTGTCAGGCAAAGTCAGGCAGTTGACCTTAATCACATACATCTCACGCCCATTAGCTCCCCACACATGGATAAAAGGCAGAACATTGAGACACACTCCCTGCAAGGTGAGACACGAGGAGCAGATCTTCCTGTGCAAAGGCAAACCCACTGTAGCAGGACGACTGATCAAGGGACCAGAGTGAGGGGTAAAGAAACCCGGGGTCGTTGCCTCTGAAAAAAACTGTGAGGGATACACAGAGAAAGCCAAATCCAAGCCGAGAAGAAGCCTGCCTTGTGTTTAAAGGATGCCAATGACCTTCCCAGGTGAACGGCATAGTTTGGGTGGTGAGGCCAAGCCTGTGATATCAACCGTGATTTTTAAATCAAAGCCACAGAGAAAAGGAAGGAATGCACACAACCAGTGAGTTTGCGAAAGATATGAATGGCCGGTTTGTGTCAAGGAACGATTGAAGCCGCAACAGTTTATCTTACAATTGAAGGTTGAGTGCGTGCTGATGAGATGAGAAAGAAAGCAAATCAGTAGTGTACTTTAAAGTTACTGATAACTGTGATGCAAGTGATACTCGGGTTTCAAGGTACCGCTACACGTCCGCAGTCCATGACTGCCAGCATCTACAAGGCCTCTCACATCAATCCACATAACAATGACACCCTAATTACTACCCACCTTAACAGTAGTTTACCCACTGCTAGCACATACCCCAGCTCTGCACCCACTGCTGCACACTGTGTCGCAATTACCGCAAGCTTATGCCTTAGCCTTGCACCCATTGCTGCATCCTGTGTCGCACCTACCGCTAGCCTATGCCCTAGCCTTGCACCCATCACTGCACCCTGTGTTGCACCAGCCACTAGCCTATGCCCTAGCCTGGCACCCATTGCTGCACCCTGTGTCGCACCAGCCACTAGCCTAGCACCCAGTGTTGCACCCTGTGTCGCAAACGCTGCTAGCCTATGCTCTAGCCTCACACCAATTGTTGCACCCTGTGTCACACCTGCCACTAGCCTATGCCCTAGCCTATGCCCTAGCCTTGCATGCATTTCTGCACTGTGTTGCACCTGCCACTAGCCTATGCCCTAGCCTCACCCCCATTGCTGCACCCTGTGTCGCACCTGCCACTAGCCTATGCCTTAGCCTCGCACCCATTGCTGAACCCTGTGCTGCGCATCTGCCGCTAGCCTATGCCCTAGCTTCACACCCATTACTGCACCCCACATGGCGCCAGTAACCTGCCCTTGCCTTAGCCTTCTTCACTCTGACACATATATTTGTATTTGTATTTATTTCATTTATATAGCGCACCAGGCCCAGGGGCTACTGGGCGCATCTCTTAGATACAGCATGATAAAAGCAGACAGGTCAGTACTTACAAGGTTTTACAGGTATATTACAAAGTTTGCAAGCAAAATAATAACAATAAGAGGACAAGCAGAATGTATATACAAGGGTACGCCTAAGTACAAGTTAAGCAGTGAGTGCAGTGTTAAATGTCTTGGGAGGACAACCACACTTTGATAAGGTGTTTGAATCTCAGAAAGGAGGGCTCTGCTCTGAGCTCATTAGGGAGTGAGTTCCATAATTTGGCTGCCATAATGGGGAAGCTGGTTCCACCTGATCTTTGGAGATTGTATCGTGGGATGACAAGGCAGTTGGCTTGGGCCATTCTGCGAGGTCTAGTGGAGTTGTGGAAGGCAAATTTGTTAGCCAGGTAACAGGGAGCTTGGTTATGAAGGCATTTTGTGGGTAAGAGCCAGAGATTTCAAGGAAATTCGGTGTGGGATTGAGAGCCAGTGAAGGTTGCGTCTAGTGTCAGCTATGTGTTGGCGCCTAGGAATATTAAGGGCCACTCTGATCGCATTGCTTTGGACAATTTGTAACTTATTTAAGTTACAGCGATTAGTACCTAGGTAGAGGGCGTTGCAGTAATCAACCTTTGATAGTACAAGGGTCCTAGCCAGGGTCACGCAATTGGCTGTAGAGAGAAAAGGGCGACAGGCTGTAATAAGCTTGCAGGTATAAGCCGCTGCGGAAGCGACTGTGTTGGTTTGTCTAATCAAGGATAAGGTCGAGTCAATGTAGATCCCTAGGGTTTTTGTGTCCTTAGCAGTTAGGATATTATTCCCATCGATGTTGAAGGACTTAAACGCAGGGTCGAGTTTGGTGCGTTTTTGTGTTGAGCCAAGAATGAGGAGCTCTGTCTTTTCATCATTTAGACAGAGTCCGTGTTGAGCCATCCACGCTTGGATGACCGAGTAGATGACATTGATAGCGAGGGAGTCAGCAGTGTAGTCACCCGTGATAGGGATTAGTATCTGGGTGTCGTCAGCGTAATTGGTGTAAGTGAGACCAAGATAGTCCAGAATATGGAAAAGGGGTTTGGTGAACACGTTATACAACGTGGGTGAGACACACGATCCTTGTGGCACACCACAAGAGACAGGTGCAGGTGGGGCGGCTGCTAGTGGAGAGAACACGCGCATAGATCTGTTGTCTAAGAAGGAGCTAATCCAGGTTGTAGCTTTGTCAGAGAAGTGTGCAGCTGATTTGAGGTGGTGACAAAGAATTTCATGATTGACAAGATCAGAGGCCCGGCGAGAGGTCCAAAAGGAGTAATAGAGCAAGTTTGCCTTCGTTCTGTGTTTTTAAATCAATAAGGGTAGTTTCAGTACCGTCACGTGGCCGAAACCCAGATTGCCTGAGTCCTAGAAGTTTGTTTGATTCAAGGTGCTCTTGAATTTGTAAATATGCAGCTCGGTCGAGGATTTTTAGGATAAACGGGACAGTAGTGATTGGCATGTAGTTAGTGGGTATGCTGGGGTCCAAGGTAGGTTTTTTCAGAAGAGGGTTGACCCACGCATCCTTTAGATTGTCAGGTACAATCCCAGAACTAAAGGAAGAGTTGATGAACGTAGTGATGAATGGTGCTAGGTCATGAGCTGCTTCCTTAATAATGGGCGCAGGACAAAGGTCACCTTGACAGTTGGATGGCTTAAGGCTAGCAATGATCTTTTCCACTTCAGAAATGGAGAGTGGAGAGAAGCTAAAAGGAGTCAGAGAATCTGGGATAGAGTGGTTTAGGGTGGGGATAAGGTTAGGTTGAGGGTTCGATTGGAAACTGGTTTGTTTGTTGTTGATTTTAAATTGGAGAGTGGCAATCTTGCCTAGGAGAGCCTCTTGGATTTTGGTGCACCAAGTGCTATCTTTGGTGCAGGTGTCTGGTGCAGTAACCGGAGTTTCAAGTTCTTTTAGGATTTTGAACAATTCTTTGGTGTTGGATTTGGCTTGTTCGATGCGTTTATTGTAAGTGTCTTTTTTAGCATGGAGTAATTAAGGGTAGCCAGGAATAGACGCGATTTGTTGGCTAGAGACTGGTTGCTTTTCCAATGTGATTCCGCAATTCATGGCAGCAGTGTCATTGGGGTCAGAGAGGCCTAAGTTAAAATCCCCCAGTATCGTGTCATGGGATTTGGTTTTGGTGTTGTGAATGATGATGTTAGAGAGGTCCTCAGCGCAGGTGGATAACGGCCCAGGTGGCCGGTAAAGTAGATGGAAAGTGATAGAGTGGTTAGGGGTAACGGCTAGTTTAGCTGTCAGTGCTTCCATAGCAGAAAAGTGATGCGCGGAGGAGAGGTGGAAGTTTAGAACATTTTTATGGATAATGGCAATGCCACCACCTTTGGACTGATTAGAGTTACGGTCATGTCTGATAATGTTATAACCTGGGGGGATGGCAAGGGAGAGTAGTGGGTCTAAGGCTGCGTGAAGCGAGGTTTCGGTAATTGTTATGAAGTCGAGGATGAGGTCAGCCACTTCTAGAGCGTGTGCCGTGAGTGATCTGACATTGATTAATGCACCCTTGATATTGCTCGTGTTGGGGAGGTTGGAGTGGGATGGTGATGGGTTTGGCGTAGGTGTGGACGATGTGGAGGTCAGTGGCTGTTTGGGAGGCATGAGTGAGTCGCGAGCCAAGTCTGGCATTTCTCAGGGTAATAGAGCATGGTATGTTTGGTAGAGGTCTAGATGCAAAATGTTGGATCCATAAGGCTGGGTTGTTGAGGTAAAGGTTGGTGTGGTGAGCGAAGGAAGGCATAGTTGTGGTGTGGTACGGAGGTGAGTAGTGGAGGGGGGCAGTGGTGTGGATGAGTATGGTGCCACCAGTGTGCCGTATGAGGAATAGAAGAGTGGGCAGTAGTCTTGCAAGTAGGATACTGAGAGGGTACTTGGGCGAATCTGTGGCTATTAGGCTGTTGGAGAGGGGCATGTTGGCCTAATACAGTCTAAGAGTAGATGTCTATTGGAACTACAGGAGGGTAGTTAAGGTAGATGTCCTGTTCTGGGAAATTACGCACAATAGCACACACATGGTGTTGACGAACAATAATAATACACACAGTAGATGCAAGATAGCACAGGGTGTTACACAGTAGTGACCATGATAGCAGTGTAATGTGGTACTGAGCAGACAGCAATCAACAGTAGGCATGCATATGAATATGAATGATTGGCAACTTGCGAAATGCAGGTAGAATCAGGTCAATATCGGAGTGTAACGATGGAATACAGCACCCTCTGGGGTATTTAAAACAAATAGGCTCCAAGTGATAGCGAACATAAGGCAGACAGAGCGGGCATAGGCAAGACTCTGAATTGAGGAATCAGTGTGGTGAGCCTGCAAATTTAATTTGGACTGGCAGCAAAGATGAGGAGCACGCGTGAGGTGCCTCATGAGGGGGACAGACAGCAGATAATATGTGCGGACAATAATGTCAATGTCTTAGTGTTTATAGGTCGCCGTAGTAGAGGTGGTTAGGCGGCACGTAGGTCTCAGCACCCCCCTACACCCAACTCTGAGGGGAACAACACCCAAAAAACCAACCTCAACCTAGCACTTATGAATGCAAGCTCACTTACTGCTAATGCCCTAGCTATCCACAACCTCCTAATAGCCAACAACTTAGATTGTGTAGCCATCACAGAAACTTAGCTTCATGCAGCCTAAGGCCCTGCACTATCAGTGGCCATTCCTCCCGATTACACCCTTTGTCATAGTGGCAGACTACTTGCTAGAGGCAGAGGAGCCGTTTATAGCCTCATCAGGCAGCTAAACACTTCACTCTACATCCTATCACTAAAACTTACTATTTCCCCAAACAACACTAGAACGATCCATATTATCTACCGACCTCTGGGTGCCACCAACACCTTCAAAAAAGACCTCCTCCATACATTAAGTCACAATCTCAAACTATCCTCACAAGTGACACTCCCTGGGGACTTCAATCTTGGGCTGAACAACCATACCGACCCATCAACATCTTCTCTTGATAATTCACTGCTCTACCTAGGTTTTTGTCAATGAATTAACAAGGCCACGCACATTGAAGGACGAACACTTGCCAAATCATTACACTGCTCCATGGCCTGCAACTCTAGAAAACTCACCAGAGAAAACATCCTACCTTTCTTGGACCCACTTACATTGCAATCAACCCACACCCACAAACATCACGTCTTTGCTGAGCTCTACACCAGCACACTAACGGATGTAGTTAACACTGTCGCCCCATTAACCCACAAGAGAGCCAAACCTTCCACGTACATCAACGTATAGTACTCCCAAGAGCAAGCTGACCTCAGATCCAAGAAAAGAACAGCAGAAAAATGTTGGAAAAACTCCCCCACAGATACCCTCCTGCAGGAATTCAACAAACTGTCCAAGTAGTACAAACATGCCATCACAACAGCCAAAGCCTCCACAAATAATTCTAGAATAACTAATGCCAACGCCAACACGCACAAGCTTTTCACCATCCTCAGGGACCTGGAATCACCATCCCACAAGCCACATCCGAGAACAAAGACCTTGCCTGGTGCACCATTATACAAAATGTCATGATGCATAAAATTGATTTGCTACAGAAAAGAAATTGCCATCAAGCAAGCCATCACGCATCTAACACCACAAAACCGCCCTAACAAGCATAACTTCAAATCTGGTACATCTGACACTTTTAAGTTTACATTTAGAAATATAACCACCGCAGGCACACAACATATCTTAAAGAGCCTTAAGACCTCAAGATGTAAAGGAGACACTTGCCCATCACCACTCATCAAAGACTGTGTAGAAGAACTGGCCCCTTTCATCACATCATTTATCAATGCTTGATTACGACAGGATTAGTCCCATCCCTGCTGAAAGAAGCCTGATTCCTACTGTTACAAAATAAAACTCCCTAGACCCAGCCATCCCAAATAACTATAGACCCATCACCTCAGTCCGTTCCTCCTCAAAGTCCTAGACAGAGCTGCCTACATCCAGATTCAGCACCATCTAGAATCTAACCAAATCTTAGGTGTCCGACAATCAGGATTCCGCCCTGGCCATGGCACTGAGTCGGCACTACTTGATCTGAAAAACCAAATGGACGACATTAGAGATAAGGGACAACCAAGGGGCAACCAACCATAAATTCTCGAAGATGGTTCACAAATAATTAAGAAGGGGGATCAATAAGGGTGTCCCCTCACTCTCTCTTCTCCCCAGGGCTTGTCTGTCCATTGTAGGGCATCCCTAATACCCAAGATTGTCACTAGAGATTTATAAACCCTACTATGCAATAGAAGACTGGTTAGGCGTGATGGCCTAAAGATTGTATTCTTACTCTTTCTGGGGTCAATTTACATGGATCCTAACCTGGGGTCCCACAATAAGAATAATGATGCCTTCCAATCACCCAGATTTAATTCAGTCTTTATTTCTCACATTCTTGTGTTCCTTACCCTGATGTTCATTCCTTCCTTTCCATTCCTTCTTCTTTCTTCCCTTTGCTTCTTCCGACTCACCTCTTTCTGTTCCTCTCTTGTCCCTTCAATGTTCCTTGGTCTCTCTCTCTCCATTGCTTCTAACTTGTGTCCTCTGCTCTATTTTTGCTACTAGCTCTCTGTGAACTATTCTCCACTCCCACTACTCTATACTACTCTCTCCTACTACTATCTACTCCCACTATTCTCCCTGCCTACTATTCCCTACTTCCATTACTCTCTCCTCCCCCTACTCTCTACTACTACTACAGCTCCCTTCTCCCACATTTATCCTCCTTTAACTCTCCCAGTCACATTTTCCAACCAGTCTCAAACACACCACTTACTCTCTCCTCTAGTATCACTTGCTAGCCTTACACACACGCTCAAACCCAAGTACCACTTTCTCTCACAATCCAATAGCTCACCTTCCACATGCCTTCTATAATTCTCCTCCATGCTCCTCTGCACTATCTTACGCCCGCCTGGTCTCTTGGGCCACGTTTTCCTCCCTTGACCTCAACTTAACAACATACACTGCCATGGTCTTTCTATTGTATTCTCTCTTTTCCCCCTTGATTGTTCTTCTGTGTCTTATGGGTCCCAAGGCCAATTGCTGCCTCATTTTCTCCATGGGCTGAGTTACAGGCATCTGAAAAAATAAAACAATCCGTAAGCACTGCTGCCCTTTTTCTTATGCTACAATAACAATTAATTTCCAAGTTTATGTCGGGATTAAATGAAGCATCTGATCAGCTGGTTTGACTGGCACCATCTCTGTTCACTGCCACCTTGCTCCTCAGTGAGCTGTGAAGTATGGCATCCATTGTAAGGACGTATTGTGACTGCATTCCTACAGGACAAGAAGAGAAATCTAGGACAGCACTCTGCACAGCAGTTATGTTGTGATTGGCAATACTACTATGTACAGTCAGTTAGTCACACATAGAAGAGACAGAAACTGGGGCCCTCCATACTCCCTTACCTTGTTTGTGGGGCAGTACTGCCTCTGGCAAGTACCCTGGTAGGAGGTCTGCTCCATGTTGAGAGGGCTTCCCATCACCTCTTGACAGGGTCAAATCCCTACCCCTGTCACTCCAAGGGCAATGTTTTGTTGCCAAACAAACTATATCCCCTAGCTGATATTCTAGTGCCTTTTGCTCATGTAAATCGCATCCTTTTTAAAACATTTTTCTGGGCTCTAATCTGATGCCTGTGAATGATTTCCTGTAGGTGTTCTATTTTGTTAAGGCAGTCCTCGTCAGCTGATACATCCGTATGTGCAGGGATTCAATGGGGAGCATTTGTTGATGCCTCTATGAAAACTGCAAATGTGACACCCAATTAGCCAAAATGACAGCTCTCAGGTAGTCAAGTACTGGCAGTATTGAGTCATTGCTGAAAGGTTTTGTTAACTCGTTCTGTTTGTCCATATGTCTGTGGATGGTATGCAGATTGTTGGGGAGAATTCTCAAAATGTGCTAATTTCCCTTACCTTTTGAGACCCCCAGCAACTTTGCTGGATTTCTAGGATTTGATTTTTTTTTTACCTGGGAAGAGTGAGAGCCTTTTTTCCCACTCTTCCATGCATTTTGATGTTTGTTTTACTTTTGTGTTCTTTGGTTATGGAGTTTTAAAACAACTCCATATGCATCATCCTTTTCTGTGTGTCACACAGCACTTTCAGTGCAGTGGCACAGGGATGTCTTTCAGACTTCCCAAGGTTTAAATACCTTCTCTGGGATTTAAATTGACTTTACTAGTCACTTTAAATTTACTGACCCAGCACACACTATCTTCCTATAGAGTGCTGGAGGGGTTGCCTAGCTTCCCCTGAGTCAAAACACTCATGTAACAGTCAAATGTTACCTTTTACTACTTTAAATGGCTGGTGGCAGTGGTTTAGATCAACTACTGTGATTTTTCTCGACCACTAACAACGGTAGCTAAAAATCAGGCCTTGTTTTTCAATATGGCACCCCAGACCTATCTGTAAAAACAGACTCCGGTCATCTTTTTTCGCCATTTCTTTTAGGAAAAGTCCTTCTTGTGTTTGTCTCTGCGCGCCAAACCAGGTTTGATCCCTTTGTTCGTGCCCTTTGGTGGGCTTCTGTGCTCAAGCCCTCCTCTGGCGCCTCAGTATCTGGTGTGTACAGGATGTCAGGGAGGTGCCCAAAAATCCCTGTGCTTAGTCTCCTGGGAGACCCAAATGCACTCTGGCATGATTGCCGGGCTGCCTGTCCAGCAAGGACATCCACCCTGCTGTGTGAGTGACAGCCAGGCTGGAATGAATGGGGGAAAACTGTTTAAAAGCAGGTCTCTGGGACTTGGAAAGCAGAGTCGACCACTGGAACGAAAGAACTGAAGATGAGCTGAAGGAAGAGGACTGCTGCAAATCCTGGATGACTGGTGAAGCCCTGCTGCAGGTCCAAATTGCCTGAAACTCCATCGACAGAGAAGCCCTTCCAGGATAACTTCTTCCCTTGAGTTTGGTGGGAACAACCAACTCGCAAGACACCTGGACACCTTCCCGATACTGGTCGAATTTTCATCAGAGTGTTGTTGAAAACCATATAGCCAGTGGGAAGGATAGCAGCTTGTGTTCTTTAAGGCACTCACACCTTAAACCAACGTTTTGCTAAGCTTGTGGCCTCATCCCTGGGCAGTGCATGAACTTCCTAACGTCCTCCTTCTTGTCCGCATGACTGAAGCTCAGGAACAGCGAAATCTGCTCGAACTGCCAGGAACAACTGCCTCAGCTACAGCTCTTCTTCAATAACAAGGTACTGTGCAAACACGGTCCGGAACTCTTTTCAGTCATCGCGAAAGTTCAAGGAACTTTCCTCAACTTTGAAGGCTTGTCCTTCCCTCAACATTTGTCACACCTTTCACCTAGCCAAATTCTTCTAAACTCTGTGGCAAAGACTTAACCGTTTACTAACAGAACTGTGCTATCCAATACAAAGACTCTGAACCGTTGACTTTGGCCCAGGCCTATGACATGAATTGCTGGTTGTAGTTTACTGAAACCCTTTGCCCTGCCTATGAATGTATTTGGGCTGTCTATTCTTACAACCTTGTCTTTCTACCCCTTTATTAAGTATCTGATGTGCCATTTTGCTCCAACTTCAGTGGAGCTAAACTTGTTCATTTACTTACCGGTTCTGTATTTGTGGTGTATTAGTATGTGATATTGAGCTGCTCTTGCTAGTGTAATGTTTTCTAACTGACTGAGTAAATAAATATATATTCTTTTACCAAGAAACCTTGAGTAAGCGTATATTTGAATCACTGTATTTGTTGATGTTTTGTGTAACTTGTTCTACTGCTCACTAAAACTCTTGCGATAAGTCTGGCTGCTCACCCATCGCTACCACTTTACTGTGTAGTGCAGGCTTGTACCAAAGGTGAAATTGTGCATACACTTGTAGTCTTAATTGCATGTAGTGGTCCCAAAGGGTACTCCATGTGATTCTGCCTAACACAGATTAGGCAAGCTTGGAAGAACAGGATACACCAGGACAGAAAAAGGAATGGGCCGTCTTTGAGAACACTTGGCCATGAATCATATAGTGTTTCTTCTGTGTATCTTAGGGATGCCAACAATCAAATCCATTTTGATGGCATATCCAGGTCCATGAGGGATGGGAATTAACTCAAGCAGTTCCATAGTCTTTCCTGGCATGCATTTACTTGGAGCATATACTAGGCATGAAGAAAGGGACGTGTGTCTAGCCATGTTGGTTGGAAGGTTATGAATTAATCATAAACACTGGCATAACTATGGGCAAGCTTCCAGACCATCGTTTTTTGGCCTTCCAGGCCATTACAGAAGAGGAAATACCATATGCAAATCAGGTCTGGTCCCATCCCAAAAGGGTCAGTCCAGCCCAAACTGCTAGGTCGCATCCCTTTTGTACGAGACTTCAAGCATCCCAAGACCTGTTTTGGCCTCATTTGGTGGCATCAGTGAGGAGAAGCTTGGGTCTCTGGGCCCAGCAGGCTCAGGACCCACTTCGGGGCATACCCGACCCACTTGGGTGTATTGTTGGGGATGGCCGTTGCACAAGTTCCTGGCATCAGCCCTTCTTCTTCTTCCACAACTCGTACTAGTTCTTGATCTGATATTGATATATATATATATCCTGTGGCTCCAGGGTCTACCATACCCCGAGCAACAAACAAACGGGTCCTGGCTTGGTGTCTCAAAGTATATCAGGAACATTAAATTCAACATAAATGGTCAATGGGTACAAACAGGCCTATCTTTGAGCACGCTTCACTGTAAAACAGTATCTATGGGTGAGTGCTGATGATTCCCAAATACTCCTGAGGTTCGACCAAGGATTGAACCAAGTCTCATAAGCAAGTACCCCTTTTGTGCCCTATCGTATATTAAGTAACTCCAGGTCATGGGCTTAACCCTTCTGTTCCGTGTCAACTACCTGGTTCATGGAACTCAATATGAAGTCTAAGTCATAAAAGGAAATATAATTTCTTTCCAAGAGTGGATTAGCCCATGTGGCTGCCTTGCCCTTCATAGGACACAGCAAAGGCTGTGTTAGTGTTGGCTTCAGGGAATTCTGAGGGACATCACATAGGATGCAGTTTGCATTGATTGATAAAAGTCTGATATTGCTTGTGTCCCCATGGAAATGCTCAGGAGGGACCAATGGGAACAGGGTAGGAAGAAAAACTGGCACCGGTGGTAGGGGTTTTGTCTAGTGATCACCGGCACCCCAGGGGTGCTGTTGCGTGATTATCAAATTTGGTGTTGGGAGGTAGAGGATGCTGATTACCCCAATGACATCATTCCATTGCTTTAGAGCATATTGTTTGTTTTCCATTTCAGTGTGCAAGACCCTATCACACAACACAGAAGCCAGCAGGTTTCTTGTGGCATCCATCCCAACATCCGGGAGGATGACTTCTCCGTCTGTCACAGACAGGGATGACAAGTCACCCCAGGATGGAGGAACATACTTGAATCCAAATACATTCATGGAAGCAATCATACACAACCAGTTTGTCTGATCCAAAGGGTAGATCCCAAGCCAGCTTCAGAGAGCAAACAGGGTGTCAAAATCCAGGAAGTCCGCCAAAGTCAAAGGAGATTCCAAAAGTAAGTTAAGGAATTAATAACCAGAGAAGTTAATTTAAGAATACCTAGGGGTAAGTCCATTGACTGTCCAGAAAGTATGCCAGGGTTGGAATTCAGTAGTAGGTACAGTAGATTCTGAGGACTGCACAACTGACAAAGCAAGTTGTGCAGCACGAATCGGAAGACAGAGAGAGGTTTTGTCATGGGTATGTAATGAAATGGAAGCATCCCTAATCGATGGTTTGGGCTTAGGGAAGTCTTTTCTTTTTACAACTCCCATGGCCCCTTTCCATTGACTATGCTGGTCTGGGCTGATACGGGCTGCAGTTGAAAACATCTGGAGAGCCAAAGGTTGCACATCCCTGGCTTAGCGCAATTGTGGGCCTAATAGCCTGGTGTTACACACATTCAGTATACTGGTGTTTGCCAAGGACTGGTCGGTGATAACAGCTGCCAGAGACCTGGAGTGGAGAATATGGTTAGCTCAACCTGGCTTATGAAGAAATCCTTAAAATATCAGGGTGTTCATTCAAGGATTTTGGTTGTCCTTGGAAGGGGTAGTCACGTGGGTGGGGAGATTGGTCATATTGTATGATGGAATTGAACATGTTGCCTCCGTATCCCAAAGCTAGACAGATCTTGATTAGTATGCATATGAGTGTTCGTAGGTGCAGTGTGATACAGGGCTGTGCCAAAGGTCGTAGAGTTTGGAAGTGTATTTGTGGTTGGCAAGTTTCTATTTGCAGGAGAGATAAGGATGCTGTTGTGATGGGGAGTTGGCATGGGGAGAAACAGAATTAACCTCCTTGAGAGGAGAGGATGGGGCAGAGGACAGAGGCTCATTCTGTATCTAACAGGACCAACTAGGAGTTGATACAAGAAACACCTTCTTTGACTTGGACCTCCGCTCAGATGGCCAGATTTGTGGAAATGAAAATAAAGAAAGAAAAAAGGGACGTGTGTCTAGCCTAATCAGCAGTCAGCAAGGCCTGGGATGCAACATGTTTGAATCTGAAATGGATCCTACCGAACATGTACTGTGATAGATGTACATACCAATTAAAGTGGGAGCCTTTCTTACTGGGGCACCATCTATGTGGAGAGAGAGAGGCCACTTAAAGGGGGGGCTGGTGCCTCATATTACTTTCTAACTGTGAAAGGCCTCAATTTAATACATTTCTATAGGTCACATGGCCAGTTTGATAGACACTCCCCTCAAACAGGAAGTAGCACCGCTTCACATAGTCCAGATCAACCCACTCGGCAAGCTATATGTCTCCTTGATTTCCTTAGGAAATGTACATGAGGTCTCCTTTCAGTGATTTGTTTTGGTCACATTACAAGGTGGATCAATCGACATGGTTACAGAGATGCATTTAAGATTCAGGGCCCAATGTTAAGGGACATAGTTCCATGAGATGGTTCAATGCTCATTTTCAGGTTCATTACAGTGGCGTTTCAATAATCCTAGTAGGTCACCTTCAGAGCTCATTGGGTATTTCACATTTTAAATAGGTAATTGCATAGCCTATGGTGACACTTTTGTGTGTTTTATGGTTTTACAGGTATGTGTTTAGTTTATATAAATCTCATAGGATTTAAACCATATAGAAGAACATTGGGACACACACTGATTCTTTATTTTCATAGTTGGAGAATTGCGACATAAGCAAAAGGCTCTTGCATAAATGGTTATGTTATGATTTTCTTTACATGATGAAAAATGACAGCGTAGAAGCTACTACTTAATTGCCTACTACACCATAGAGTGCGCTGCTTAAAAAATATTCAAGACAATATACTAGAAGATTGACAACTTGTTAGCATAAACAGATGTTTCCGAACATGTTATATGATCATGTATTAATGAAATCACCACATGGTGAGTTCATATGTCTCTGGTGATTGAATGCTTGCCCATTAGATATTCCTTGGTGTTTTGCTCCGGCCTCAGGAGAATGATGTAGCATTTGGGGATGAAGATGCACACCAGCAACCCAGCACTGGAGGTCAGGATGGCAAAGATCTCCAAGGCCACCATGTACTTACCCTTGGTGCTCAGGTATGCTGGGATAAAGGCGATCCAGACGCTGCAGAACACCAGCATGCTGAAGGTGATGAGCTGGGATTCATTGAAACTGTCTGGTAACTTTCTTGCAATGGAGGCAACAACAAAGCTCAGAAGAGCCAAAAATCCCATGTAAGCGACCACTTCGTAGAACGCAAAGACAGAGCCTTCATTGCACCGTAAGATCATCTTCCCAGTCTCTGATTTGGTGTCAATGTCTGGGAACGGGGCAGAGTGAAGGAGCCACACAGCACAGATCAACACCTGCACCAGGGAGCAGAGAAGCACCAGGCAGCTCGATACTCGGGGATCCACCCACTTTCTGAGCTTGCTGCCCGGTTTAGTGGCATTGAAGGCGATGATAACAGTGATGGTTTTTGCTAGAACTGAAGAAACAGCAATAGTAAAAATGATCCCAAAGGCAGGTTGCTGAAGGACACACGTTATCTTTGTA